>NC_132994.1:78540136-78856954 GCF_048564905.1 Vicugna pacos
CCCTTCTGTGTGGCACAGGGAACGATACTCAATATCTTGTAGTAAACTTTAGTGAAATAAATATAAAAACGAACACATATATGTATGTGTATTTTGGAATATTATACTTAGAACAAAAATTGACACACTGTAACTGACTATACTTCAGTTAATTAATTAAATGAATAAAATGCCACGTTAAAAAAAAAAGGAAATTAGGCTTGGACATGTGGCCAAGAAAAGCATGTAAATGAGGTCCACCTTGGCCCAGGGCACAGGCGGTTGGCACTCTACTTGACAGGACAACACAAGCGGCCTCAGAAGCAACATCAAAACCAAGAGGCAATGCCTCACGTGTGTGAACCCAGACAAGGAGGGGCTTAGCGCCGGCCCTGTCCTCCCAGGCCCCAGCCGTGGGCCAGCTCGCACTGTGCTTCTGTTAGCCACATGGCACGTGGAACAGTCACTAAGACGGTGCATAATTACACATGCACGTGTAACGCATATGAGGTAAAGAGCAATGCACAAAACAACCACACACACGTGCCCCTGTGCACAATTCAACGCTTTAACCACCCTCTTAGTGGAGACGAAAGCTGTTCTAGAATCGCACAGATCATATCGTTCAACAACCCAACTGCAGAGATAAGAAAATCAAGCCTCAATAGGTTTGGTGAGGAACGACATGCCAAATGTACAAGATCTTATCATTACAGTTTAAATCTTTTTAAAAGAATGTTCGAACAAAATTAATAATAACATAATGTGAATTTATAACATACAGAAAAGCAAAACGCACCATAATCACAGCATAAAGGACTGGACAGGAGAAACGAAGGTGCACTTACACTTACCAGTCAGGTGTCTACACTGTAGACAAAGTGGGGTAATAGCACTTGCTGGTGGACTGTCATAAACTGAAGACACACACTGCAAACCTTAAAGAAACCTCAGATTCATAAAACAAGGTGTTACACCTAGAACCCAGAAAGAGCGATAAAGTAGAAGTACAAAAAAATCCAACTGAGCCAAAAGAAGGCAGGAGAAAATAAAACAAATAACAAACAGACAGAACATAAATAAGCAAAATGAGAGTCCTAAACATAATCATACCAATAATCACATTAAATGTAAATGGTTTAAACACATCAATTAAAAGGCAGAGGTCAACAGACTGGCTAAAAGAGCAAGACAAAGCTGAATACCACCTGTAAGAAATGCTCTTCCAATATAAAGACCTTTAGAAGGCTGAAGAAAAAAACACTTTTTTAAGATACTATCTTAACATTAATCAAAAGAAAGCCTAGTGGCTATATTAATACCAAGTATATTTCAAAGGAAAGAAAGAAAGAACACCATTTCATAATAGTGAAGGGTCTAATCATCAAGATGATGTAACAATCCTAAACCTGAGGCGGGAAGCCCCATAAAAAGATCAGCAGGACCCCAGGCAGGGCCACTACTCTCCTGCCAGCACCATCTGGTTCCCTGGCCCAGAGGCTTTATCTCACTTTTCGCCTCTGAAACGGCTTACTTACCCCTAAAATTCTGTTGGTTCCCTGAGCTCACTTCTGATTGGTTATTTCCTTCACTCCTGATTGGTTATTTCTCTCCCTCCTGATTGGTCCATTTCTACAAAGCTTGTTTCTAGTCAACTTTTGTTACACCTTATTTGCATATGATGTTGCAAAGTGTAAACTGGCACCTATAAAAGCCTGTGTAAAGCTACAAATGGGGTCCAGAGCTTGGAGTGTTAGCTCCTCTGGGCCTGCTGGCATAATAAACCTGAGTTCTCCAACTCTCCGAGTGCTGCTTGATCTCTCACCTGGATCCAGGTTGCTGTAACACTGAGCTGTAACACATTTTTTCTGCAACAAACCTAACACAGGAGCTTCAAAATACATGAAGCAAAAACTAACAGAATCACAAGGAACAGCTCCTCTCAGTGGAGGGGCCTTAGAGCAGGGTCTCTAACTCACAGTTACAGTCAGAGTTTTCAATACCTCTCTTGGTGATTGATAACACAGAGACAATCACTAAGGACACAGCAGATCTGAAGAACACTGTTAGCCCACTTGTCTTAACTGATTCATGTGGAAGACACCACCACCAACAGCAGAATATACACAGAACATGAAACCAAGTTCAATAAATTCAAATCATGCAAAAAGTGCTTTCTGACCACATGGAGTTAAATCAGAAATCAATAAAAGACCGATCTTGGGAAAGTCCCCAAATATTTGGGAACAGAAAATGCACACTTTTAGATAACCCACGAACAATTGATGAAACCAAAAGGGGAATTAGAAGGTCTTCTGAGCTAAACAAACACGAAAAGACAACATATCAAAGTTGAGGGGATGCTGCTAAAAAGTAGTTCAGGGAGGGGAACTTCCAGGGCCACCAGAAGCCAGGACCCCAGCACCCCTGCACCCCAGAACCCCAGCACCCACACGACATGACCAAGACTTGGACTTAGCCTTGGAATTAATCCTCTTGGTAGAGCTGAGGGCACCGGTGTTTCCTAAGGACCTCCTGCAGTTCTAAGAGTGCCCAGTGGAAAATTACCGACTCAAAGACAGAGGAAAAGGAGTCAATTTTAAAGGAAGAAAAAAAGTCAAAAAGGGACAGCTAAACTTCACATGACCAGCTGCGGAGGGTCACGGGTCTGCCCGGAGCAAGTTCTTCTGTGAAAAGTGGTCCCACCCCCTCAAGTGTTCAACTTCACCAAATCAGACTAAACTGGCTTCAGTTCCAAAACCACACCTCTGCTGACATCAGCACATCTCTAACCAAAGGGCACTTCCTACTGAAAATGTCAAGCACAAGTTTTTAAAGTGTTGCAATCGAGAGCAAAACGAGTCCGTAGGTTCCATTTCTTCACAAGAGCTAAAGAGACGGGAGAAAAGGTTCAAACAGTAAGACACGGTGGAAAGATCTTTCCACCATCCACATAGTTTCTAAGGACAAATTTAATCAAAATAAATTCTGTTCCCTCATTTTAAAATTTAAAATCCAAAGCATGAGGATAAGGAAATCTATTTCCAAGTTCACCGGGTGGCTTAACTTTGTGGTCCTGGATTCCACATTTGAGGGAACTTAACGGCATTATCCACGTCGTGGGGCAGAGAGGGTTGGAGGAAAGTTGAAAGGGATGATCAGCATTCCTGGTGCATTCCAGAGGACCAGGCCTGGCACCAAACCCACGCCAAACGACACAATCTCACCTCCACTTCCTGGTAAAGACTGTCTCCTCCCGGTGCCTCGCACCGGGAGGTACCACCCTCCTCCCCGCACCTGGCACTTGGAGCTGGCTCGCACGTCCTTATCCTGGGACATCTGTGGGCTACATGAGCAGGCGCTGCATGGCCCCAGCACAGATGGGAATCCCTAGTCCAGGGTGTGGCCCTGGCCAGCCTCTCCCAGCTTCTGGAATGTTCCTCTGCCCCCGCCTCTCGGCCCGAGAACCACTCTGCCTCCTCTGCCTGGTTCTCTGGCGCTGCCACAACTCCATGAGCTCCTGATGTGAGTCCGGCCTCACTGGAGGCAGCTGGAGCCGAGGCCACGGCGCACATGCAGGATGCAGAGGCCGTGGCTGGGAGGAGAGGACAGGCTGAAGCACACGCCTGAGGACTCAGAGCAGCAGCGACACAGCAGAGTCCTCGCGCGCACGCCCTCCTCCTGAGCCTGCAGGCTTTTCAGACTGTTCCTTCCTTCCTGACAAAGTCAGACGTCCAAGTGAGCAGCAACCGGGGAAGCCCATGCTCAGAAGACGAGGAGGAGAGCCCTCTTCCGAGACGCCCCGTCCCCGGGCAGACGGGCCAGGGGAGCTGCCCCCTTAGGGGAGCCGAAGCCAGCGTTCCTCCACGGCTCTAGAGGGCTGTCCATCCGGGAGCTGGGGCCTGTGTTGCCTGAACAGCCGATATCCGTCTGGTCACATGTCACCAGTCAGCAGCTAAGAACTGGCAGAGGAATGCGGGGTTCCCTTCCCGGAGAGCAAAATGCTAAGTGTTCCTGCCTCGACTTTAAGGCCAATTCTGAAAGGCAAAGCCTAAGGGTTTTTGGTAAAGTTGTATACCAAGATGGACCTTTATCCTGAATCAATCATTGGAAGGCTGCATTTTAACATTGGTCCCACACAATGTTCCAAATTAGAAACACCGAGGTGAGCTGACACGCTGTTCCAGTGAGGCCTGGCTAAAATGGGGGGTTTCGATCTCATCCTTGGACGCTTCAGCACATAAACGTTTTGAAAGAGAAAACAAGACGCTAAAAAGCAAAACCAAATCTAGAAAAAGCATCGACTGTGGACAGAAAGGATGAAATGACAATTTACAGCACGAGCAAGAGCAGTCGGCAAGCACGACACTGGGGCCAAAAGACGAAGACGTGGAGTCAGAGACAAGCCGCCGGGAGCGAGGAGGGAGACGCAGACCTCCAGCCGCACGTGAGCACGCGTCTCCCCTGCGGTCCACGAGGGGCGGTCAGAGCTGCGGGGCCCTGCTTCCTGACAACGGCCTCAGCGAGACAGTGACCGTGTCAGCGGTCGGAGCAGAGATCCTCTCAAAGTTTCCTGCATTTTACTCAGAAATTTCTCGCAACCGAATCATCTATCTTGGGAAAATAAATCCAGACAGAAGATACTGTTTCCTCAAAGATGCACATCAAAGCATCACTTCAGCACCCAGAACAGTTAAGGTGCCCACACACACACCACGGTCTCAATGCAAAGTAAGAGGTTCTCAGTTCCCATGTCTTTGCTTCTGCCCCGCCTTCCCCAGGGCGCCCACGACCCATGGAGGGAGCGCAGCCATCCCAGTGCCCATGCACTGGGCATCACCACTCCCACTCCTCCTGTCAGGACGGCACGGCGGGGCCTGATCCACGCCGTGGACGCCATCCGTGGCCACCTTCCTCTGCACCTCCTCTCCTCACCCAGACGACTCCAGATCGCCCACGTTCCCACTCCGTGCTCTCGGGTCACTGCGGTGACACGGTTAAAGGCAACCCAGGGACTCTGGGGAGACCACAGCAGACTCTTCCACAGTGAGTCCTACGTGACACAGACATGGAAAATGGAAAATAAACACCCACTGAACACCCAGACACCCACCACCAGTGAAAACGAGGTTTCGTGTCTTACATCAACACCGCTATTTCACTGTGTATTCTGTGAGTGACACCAGGCAGGCCTGACGATTGTGACATTGGTGGTAAATCTGATGACGTGAGCAAAGCTCTAGCTGGGGCGCTCTTTCCAGCGAGTCCCGCCTCTTCTGCCCTCACATGGGGAGCTCTCCTCCATGGCTAACCTGCAGATTCCTAACCTTTCTCCTAAACTTCTCACGGGGGCAACAGGTCCCCCACCTCAGCCCACATGCGCAAACCCAGGCACCCAGCCGTCAACACCATGGTCCTATATCTTCCTCTGTGTCTCCTGTTTGAAGACCACACATCCTTCTGCTGGAAATGCCAGTCGTGCTTGGCTATAATCTCAGCCAGGATAAATGGATGACGGAGGCGCTTAAATTTGTGTTCCCACCTCAACAGCTAAATATCTAAACAGACATGTCCTTAGACAAAGACACCAGTGCCCTCTGTGTGTCCAGGAGCCCAGAGCTGACAGCACGCCCTCTGGGGCCCACCTGGCCCGGCCCAGCGTGAGCAGCGATGCTCCCGGCAGGACGGCATCCACGTCCTCACCGCCCCCGGGTCTGAGCCACTCTGTGGAGGCCCTGCTGCCAGAGTGCCGCCTTAACCTGCAGAGCCCTTCTCTCAGCCACGTGTGTTATGAGGATAATTTCATTCGTAAATGTAACCTTCCAAAGGGCTTCCGAGCCTTGCTTTGACAACTGAGCAGAATCAATGATGAAAACCAGAGCTGAACCATGTCTAGCAGCTTGGTCTGAGGGGCTCAAAACTGCCATTTTTGAAGGGGTAACACCTCTTTCAATTAAAATTTATTTTTTAAAATTTGGTCATGGAACCTGTCCCCTACCTTCCCAAAGTTACGATAAGTCCTTGGGATCAAGTCAGCACCACCCCGGCCACTTTGAACCAGCTCTGAAGTCAGTCGCGTCAGCTCCGTGCCAGCTCCCTCATCGTGAAATGCAAAGACCGCAACTGCTTTGCTGATTTTCATGACCACTCCCTTAAGTGAGGTCTTGAGCCTGCAGAGCACGGCCCTCCCCCAGCACGCAGCAGGTGTGCGGGATGGGGCAGGGGGGCCCCCCACACACAGCCTGGGGCAGGACCCAACACCACCGGCCACCATGGAGGGGCCGGGGTCGACCACACAGCCAGGAACACGAGGGCTTGAAGACAACGGCTTATCTCTACAAGATGTGCTCAAACCCAGGGAGTCTCCTGAGATTCACAAGATGAAGGAAAATAACAGGAAAGAAGGGGGAGGGGCAAGGGGGAGGGGCGAGAGGGAGGCAGCGGCTGTAAAACTGAATCTGCCGACTCAGAGTCCCAGACCCACGTCCCAGACCCGCGAATCTGCTAAGTGTAACTGCCCCCGGGGTGCCACACCTGCGGCCTGACTCGCTGGCCTCCTCTGGCCACTGCAAACCCAGTCCTTGCACGTCTTTACCGTCCTGCCCTCCTGGGAGGTATCATCATCATCAACCCAAGATGCAGAAACCTCACCGTGGAACGTGAACCACCCCCTCGGTCCCCTGTGCTTGAACGTGCGTCTGAGACGTTAATACACCTGGATTAACTCAGAGGGGCCGTTTTCTACAAGCAGAAATGTCAAATCATTGTTGGACGGATGATTTAACAGATGTTTTAAAACCAAAGCTTGAGTCTGGTATTTCACTCTATGGGCACAATTTTAACCGTTAGTGTCAGGCAGGTGCACAGAGATTCCACAAGGCAGAGCCCTCTGCTCTACAAGGGAAGTACGAGGATGCTGGGCTCCCCTAAGATCAGGAAACGGCACCAGGAAGCAAGGCCCCAGCCGCACGGCGCGCCTGCCGCTGAAGGCATGCTGCTGCTCCACGGGGACCCTGCTGATGCGACCAGACTGAGCACAGAGCTCTGGGAGAATGGGGCTTTTTGTTAGAAATCCCTAGTTACAGAGACAGTTAGCACTAGGTTCTCTGATCATCGTCCCTAAAACTGCCAAGTTTCACAGAACAGCCGGGAGCAGCAGCGCTCGTTCAGGCCTGAGCGGCTTCTCGGCCTCCGGGGTGAGGGGCTGCGGGAGGTCGTCAGGACTCCGCCCAGGCCGCCCGCTCCCCGGCCTCCCTCCCCGACTCGGCCCCCCTTTATTCACTAAGGGAACCGCAACAGCAGGGAGACCTATACACTTTCTCTAACTGAAAATTTTCAAGTACTGAAAACGTTCCTCAGTTCAGCTCTGATAAAAGATACCTTGAAGTCGGTACTGAATTTTCAGTGTTTGACCTGCACGTCTGGCACCCAAGCGCCCCGCACGCACCTGCCTGGCCTCCTAAGCTGGCTCTCCTCTCCGGCTGTCGGTCACGACCACGCTTCAGCGCTACTGCCTGTGTGTCAGTCAAGGCTCCAAAGAGGAACGCGACAATTTCAAGAAACACACTAAAAAGATTTAAGCTAGCTAACAGCAGCACATACTAGAGATTAAGAAAGGCAGGCACACTGCGGTCCACGCAGTGTGACCTCATCCGGGGACAAGGGACGTAGAGCACACAGCTCAGCACAAGTGGGAGGAAACACCGACCCGTGAGCCCCGCAGCAGAGGACCGACGCGCCGGTCAGGGTCGGGGTGCACCAGGTGGAGACAAGGAGGCCGAGTGACGCCCAGGGGCACTGCGACATCACAGCCTCGCTAACCCGTTCCTCCAACACTCAGCACAAGTGGAAGGCATGCTGTGTAGCAGACCCCATGGGCGCCCCTCGCTCTCCTGCGGGGCAGTCCAGCAGATGTGCACCGGCCGAGCAATGATGCTGCCATTGCAGGACACGCTCTGGTTCCCTGTCCCCGGGAGGGCTCATTTCTCAGCTCCACCCCTGACCCTCATGGAGAGCTGGCCCGCAGCCTCAAAGATCATCAAACCTCACCAACACGCAGGGTGGCGGAGACAGAAGCTCTGCGTCAGGCTCCCTGAGCCGGGGCCATACCTGGGCGGCAGACGGGCCTAAGGCCAGAGCGGTGACCGTGTCTAAGTGTCCTGCGAGTCTGCAGGAGAAGGTGCTGCAGCCCGTCTTGCACACGTACGCCTGGAAGACAGAATGCATGCACTTCTGTGCGGGGCAGCCAGCCACCAGCAAGGAGTCGCACAGTGCAGAAGGTCCTCTGGCCAATGTGGTCAGAGCAGCAGCCGGGCAGCGGGCACAGCGCCCACCAGGCCGCAGAGAAACCAGGAAACGCGCTTTCCCCTCTAGGAAGTGTGTCATCCTGATGATCCACGCCACACTTTCTGTTTTCCCCATGAGCCTCCTCGGAGCAGCTTCAGACACAGGCTCGTGGCTGAGGACGGATCTTAAGGGAGGAGTGCAGACTTCGTGTCCAACCTCACCTGCAAGTCCCAACTTGGGTGGAAAAAGTACGTTTCATTGTCCTTTTCCATAAACTCGAGAGCGAGCCATCTGCACTTTGCTTCCTACTAATCAGCTAGGATTTGAGTGATTCAAATGTTTAGAGTGTTTTCACAGTTGCTGATAAAATGAAAAATAAAACACACATTCCCCTCTAACGGCATTATTCTGCAAAGAGAAATGTGTGCAGATTCGCCATCTAATGCTTCATCTAGGGACAAACTCTGGCCCCGATGCCACATAAGAGACGGGATAGCCGTTCTGAATATGAGGCAACGAAGGCGCCGACAAGCACCACCAGCTCTCCTGGGAGAAGTGGCCCATCGCAGTGGGGAGACCGCAGAGCTGCCCCCGTTCCCCACAACCTCAGGTGCCCGTGAGTCCTTCAGATTCAGACCTTCCAGGTGATTCTGCCATTGGCTAGACAGTGGTTTTGAAATAAAGTCTGCAAATAGGTGTTTTACATATTTTGAAGTAAAGTGGAGAAATAATGGTTGCCTTTCGCCCTCTGGCCCAGACAGGTGTTGATCTGAAAAGTATCCGTTCACTTAACCTGGAAGTTCCCCAGAGGCTCCTGGGGTTGGCTCCGAAGGGACCTGAGACCGAGCATTTCTCACGGGTTCCCAGAGGGGCGGGTGCCACGGCCCAGGGACCCCACACTAAGAACCACGGGCTGGAGTGCCCACACCTGCACCACATCACCGTCTGCAAAACACCTGAGCTGTTATGTAAACCATAACTGCCGGTGAATCGCTGATGCCCCACGTTCTCCTGAGGAAACCAGGACACGGAGGGAGCAAGCTGCTAGCACGGCCACCAGGGGCCCAGGGGTCCAGACTGAGGTTCTAAACGGCTGTTCTGACTCAAACTTCTTTCCGTTCCAGGAGGCTGCCAGTGACCACGCCGCTCCTGAGGACTCCAGGGTCCCTCTGGTCACACAGGTGCCTCAAAACCACCCCTGCCAGTTTGCACTGACTCGGGGGGGTACACATGAATTTTAGGGGGGACAGAGCTCCTCCCTCCTTCCTCCCCGAAGGACCAGGAGCAAGAAAAGTGCAGATGGACGATGGCTAAGGGACGCGTGTGCGAGGTCCCAGCTTCAACCCCCAGAACCTCCCTTAAAAGGCGGAGAAAAGCAGCTCCGGAGTCAGAAGGCAGGCTTTGAGGTCTGCGTTTCCACTCTTGCTTTAATCAGCGCCTATTATATAATCATCTCTTGTTGAAAAGTCCGTCCTGAGACTCCTTAGTTTTCACCTAATTCTTCATGGAAACGAACAGTGGTGGCCTGTACTTGCATAAAATCTCAAAATACACAGAGAAGGCCACCATGATATTGTGACAGAGTCCAGGTAAGAGCTACTGAGGAAGCAGGCTTCTGCGTCCTATACACAAACGGCGGGAAATGAAACTTACCTTTTCACCCAGAAGGTTCATGAGTCAAAGGCATCTTTCTGGTCACAACAAACTAAACATGAAAACGGCAGTTTGCAGCCCAAGTATCAGAGATACTTCAGTAGACAAGCTCTTGTCGACAGTGGCAACAATCAGTCCAGAAAGACAAGGTGCACTTTATACAATGTGGTAGAAAAATTAAAAGAATTCTGCAGATGCCTCTATCTGCCTACAACCCATGGGAAGAACAAAATGTCTGAATTGAAGTGATACTGTCACTTCATTCATGAGGCAACTTCTCCCCATCGAAGAGCAAGCAGCTTTGGCTGAAATGTACTGAGAAGCAAAGGAAACTTGAAATGAAACCAGCACAGAGTAAATGTTAGCCCAAAGCTAAGTTAATAAGTCCTGAGAAAAGGAGTGACAAAAAGGAAGCATTATTTTTTCAGGCCAAAGATGAGGCCGTGGCACCAAGCACACGGTGCTGGAACGATGTTTGCTCGAAAATATCTTCAGGAAAGTCGTAAAGGACTGAATGTACCACTGAAAAAGATGACTGTTTCACAAACAGGCCTAGACCAGCTCATGACGACGGTTTTGTGATTTTGTTGGACCGTATCTGTGAACTTGAAGTTCCTCTCACTTTCCGTCCCACAGATCTAACGCGTGTCCCGCACACTCCCTCCCCGAGTCGTCCCCAGAGAGCAAAGGGTGGGGAGCTGCACATGGACGTCAGCTCCGGGCGCTCAAAGTTTCCGACAGTGCTGGTCTCGTCCGCAGGGGAATCGACCGGCACGTCACGGTCACTTATTCTCCCTTTTAAAATATTTCCAGAGATGACATTTCTCCAAACTGTGCACATTTCTTCAGATCACTGACTTTTTATGAAAAAGAAAAACGCTTCTCAGAAGACTGAGATGTCCAAGGTTTAATCAGAGCCTGACTGAAGAGTGCACTGAGACAGCAGCACTGCCCACGGAGGCAGGAAGCGGAGACCCCGGGGCGAGATGCTGGCGACGGTGCACCGGGGCCTCCCGCCAGGTCGAAGGCAGGCCCTCAGTCTCTGTCCACCTCCAGCAAGGTCTGCGGCAGAAACCGCGGCAAACAGAGTGACAAGCTCTGCCGGTCCCCTGCCACCTCCCGCGGCAGACGGAGCACGGTGGGTCGCCGGACTGGCGCACTGGTCTCACCACTGGGGTCACACACCCAGAGGAGGCGCAGCCTTAATCATCTGAAACAAGCCTTTGTCAACTTTGTTCCAAACAACAACCTGGTCTTCTCAGCATCTTTGCTGAGAACTACTTATCTGAGGATTCATTACTTCATGCACACGTTTTGATTTCTTTGGAAATGCGATCGTAGAGAGAAGCATTAGGGCAAAGGGACCTGACCAGGGGCAGCTCCCATCCTCCGCAGCTGTGGCGCCATCCTGTGAAACCACAGTGTGATAACGGCTTCCTGTGCAGCCAGACACAAGCACGATTCCTCAAGTGCAGCTACACACAGTGTGACTGCACCGTGCCCCCACGGCGGGCAGCAGCGCCACAGCTGCAACATCGCAGGTGGACAGCCGGTGATACCCTGGGAACAGGGGGATCAGGGGGACCAGGGGAGCCCGGCGTGCACGCAGCCCTCAGCCAGGACGCGTGCCACGGAGCGGCCTCCCGCGGCGCGGGGTTCAAGCTCACCCGCGTCCAGCGCTGCCTCCAATGTCTGCACCTGGCTTCTTACTTTGAAAAATGTCAGACAGAGAAGTACAGAGATTACACAGCGAATTCATACACACACCCAAACACAATGTTGTCGAGACTCAGCTGCACTTGCTCCAACCACCACGGCTTTTCCTTTTCTTTCGGCATTTGGGGTTGAAGAAAGAGGACGTGGTTTGCAGCAATTCACAAGGACGCCGTCCTGCGTGTTTTGTCAGCGTCCCTAACTGCAGCCACTCCGCACACAACCGCACGGCCATTCCACACCCAGCTAAGACAGCAACACAGGCCTGATGTCCGCTCCCAGCACCCTCACTCGTCTTTCACAGCTACTGGGGGAAATCAGGACCCAAACAAGACGTGCACGTCGCCTTTCTGTCTGTCTCACTGTTCTTCTGGAGCCGCCACAGACTCGATGAACAGCCTGACTGGCTCCTGAAGGGCGTTCCCCGCTCAGGGCCTGTCTGCCCGCCTCCGCGGGCTGCCTCTCAGCCTCTTCACGACCCGTGCGCTTGCCGCCAAGCCAGACGTTACCCGCAAAGGCTCAGGCTCAGGCTCAGCTGGTCTCACGGGACCGTCTGCAGCGAAGACTAACGTGGTGTGCACCTCAAGAGGGCCTCACGTGACGTCTGGACTGTTCCCCCTGGCTGACGCTACGCCCGGCCAGACGGTTCAGGTTGCGACAGCACGATGCTCCCGGGGAGAACGTCCCATCCATTGTGTTTTTAATTGAACAACATCTGACAGAAGCTCGCCCCCTTAACAAAGGTGTCCGCACTCAATGCAGGCCTGCCGACCACAGGCACCGGGCTGCACAGCAGGTCCCCAGACCTCCTCACCTGCAGCCCTAACCTCCACACCCTCCACTACCCCCTCCCCTCGCGGTGGCCCCCTCCATTCCACTCTCTGCCTCCGAGAGTCTGACTGTTCTGGATTCCTCAGGTAAGCGGGGCCAAGAGCGCCTGTCCTCTGTGACTGCTCGTTGTGCTGAGCACCTTGTTCAGCCACGTCGTCCCACATCGCAGGACTTCCCTCCTTTTTGTGTCTGAGTGACCTTCCGCTACGCGTACCCGCACGTCGTCTTGTCCACTCAGCCGCCAGCAAGTGCTGGGCGTTTCCTCATCTCGGCTGCTGTGCGGGGTCTGCAACGACACAGGAGCACAAACACCCCTTCAAGATCCTGGTTTCAGTCCTTCTGGAAGAATGCCGGGACTGGGGCTGCTGGGCCACACTGCGGTTCTGGTTTTAACTTTCTGAGGAACCGCTACACTGTTTCTCGCAACGGCTGCACCATGTTGCACCCCAACCAGCAGTGCACAAGGGCTCCGGTTTCTCCACAGCCTCACCAACACTTGCTCCCTCTGTCTTTTTGATGACAGCCATCCTGACAGGTGTGAGGGGACACAGCACGTGGGTTTGGTCTGCATTTCCCTGATGATGAGCTGAGCATCTTCTCACGTGTCTGTTGGCCACCTGCATGTCTTCTTTGGGCAGATGTCCATCCAAGCTGCCTGGGGTCATGGGTCATCATCAGGCAGTGTCATCCACTGGCGACGCTGGCTAAGATCAGTCACTTTACTTGAGCCTCCAAGAGGGTGATTTTCTAATTCGACGATTCATCGCCCTTGTCCGGAGCTCATCCCTCAAGCAGAACCGCGCCTCTGCAAACACAGCATTTGGTTAACTCGAAATACTGTCCAAACAGGACAGGGAAACAAGTGCTTACTCCTTCCCCTTTAAGGGCAAACTTCTGAGCAAGGACCTGGTGCCCGAGCCACTCCCGGCAGGGGCCAGTGAGTTCTGCTTTCTGTCTGTTTTTGTTTCAGTTGTCTCTTTTGGGGGGAATGGCACTTAAAAGTCATGAGAGTTCAGATGCACAATCATTTAATATCGCTTACAGTTATCACTCCTTTGCTCAGCCGAGCCTTCTCCGGCCTTTGGTGTTGCCTCCTGAGGCCTCGCTGGGTCCACCACTCTTCAATTCCCCCTTCCGTCTGGTCACACCGTGTTCCTGGCTCACCTGTAAGATCTAAGCAACAGACCTACAACCAGCTCCGCACCTGGGAACCCAGGCTCCCACCACAGGGAACAGCATTTAGAGGCCACGCAGAGGATGCCGAGGGCTGTCGCTGGAACATCAGTGCTTCCAAGCGTCTTCAGTGGCCGGACGGGAAGGCACGCGCCTGTCTTCGCGTTTGTGCACCAGTTTCAAGTGTTAGAGTCTTTCCAGCACCTTCAATCACTGGTAAAGCACGTCCCCCCACGGTGCTCTTCCTTCCAGGGTGTCTCAGCAGCTGTCACTTGCTTATTCTTCCAAACAACTTCACAGCGACACTGTCTAGCTGCAGGGAGACCTGTGGGCGGTTTCCCTGGGGCCGTGTGGACTTCACATGTTACTTACAGACAACCGGCTTCGTCACGAGACAGAATCTTCCTCCCCAAAAACAAGATGCGATTATATCGTTCAAGTCCACATTTCTGGGAGAAAACTAAGTTTCCTTTATATACGTTTTGCAGAGTTCTTGCCACATTTATGCTCAAATATTTTATCCTCTTTAAGCCTCTTCTGATGGTTTCTTCT
The DNA here is from genome assembly GCF_048564905.1 of Vicugna pacos. Lineage (NCBI taxonomy): Eukaryota > Metazoa > Chordata > Mammalia > Artiodactyla > Camelidae > Vicugna > Vicugna pacos. The sequence goes on from NC_132994.1 coordinate 78,554,324, forward strand.
CTTCAAGAACTGTATCTCCTCACAGGTCATTATTTTTATATATAAAGACCAGTGAATTCTGCATATTAACTGAAATCCTACTATTAACACTTTGCTGAATTATTTTCTTGTTCACAATGGCCATTAATTCGCTTGGGGTTTCCAGATACGCAATCTTACCGCCTGTGACTAAAGACGGTCCCAGCTATCCCTCTAACACAGCTCCCTTGCCTGATTCTGCAGGTAAGTGCCCCCAATGCTCTAAAATCTGAGGGAGACTAACGTGCCTTCTTCCTCCCTTCCCAGCCACGGAAGTCCTCTCACGTCTTCTAGTCAGATGCTAGCATTTGTCCCGAGAGAAGCATTTCATCATTTGAAGGAAGCATCAAGACTCCTCTTTCAGTGGCTGTTTTATCAGAACTGAATGTGGAATTTTGTTGAAATGGTTTTCTGCGTATATGAAGGTGGTCGTACAATTCTTTAACCTTTATTAATAACATGCATTCACTAATGGATTTCTTGACATTGAATCATCCCCGAATCTCATGAACACTGAACTTTCCTGTTTCTGCTTTACCTTCTTTGTTAAAAGTAAAGGATATGAGTTTTCTTAATTTCCTTCAGCTCATTTGCAAATATACTGTTAGTTTTCATCCACCTAGAAAACACATTTTTCTGGTGTGGTCTCATCGTCAGCAAGAGTGTTTTTGGTTCCTCCTCATCTTTTTACGTTACAAGAAGCACACGTCTAGAGGTGGCTTGACACCGTGGAACAGAATATAGGACACGTAGAAGAAACAGAGGCAAGCTGGAGACACTGTGCAGGTTCCTCTGCACAAAAGATACGTGGTCTGCCATCCACGTGATGTTGGATGTTTTAAGCAGAAAAGCATCACTACCAGCAATGATTTGCTCTTCAGCCACTAAAGGAAGCCTGTTAAACTCCTCCATTATGATCGAGGGTGTTTCTTTTTCTCTTTAGAGTTTATATTACTTTCACTTTATATTTCTTGAAACTATGTTATTAGATGCATACAGATTTAGAATTAAGACATTTTTAATAGAGATTGGCGTCATCATCACCATTAAATGTCGCTCATTATCTACAGTAATGCTTTAAGCCTTAAAGTCTGCTTTACACTGAGAAAGTCTTCCTCATATCAGCTTACTTTCCCGCATTTCTACTTTCAATGTTTCTGTGTCTATATTCTTAACTTCAATTATATTTCTCAGCTGCACTCACATACATGTTGCATAAAAGAAAATAGTGATCAAAAATTTCAAGAAAATTCAATGTACACAGTTGGCTGTATTTGGCTCCTAGAAGAACAGGTCCACACTCAGGTTATTTCATGGAATCCTTAGGTAATATGTAAGTCGTGCTCAAGCCTTTAAAGCGAACATCTCTCACACTCAAACTACCTCACTTAGAGACGAACTCAATTTTCTGTCGTAAAGGATGACACAGACGTCAATGGAGAACTTTTAAAACTAGAATCACTTTTCCTATTTAAAAGTCCCACAAAACAGTTTTTAATTCTCACCAGTTAGATGAAATAAGAAAAAAAATTTTAGGAAAAAGTCTGATTCTCCGTTAAACTGTAATTTTTTCCAAATGAACATTATGATTTCCTTGACCTTTTTGGAACTTTTTCACATCTTCTTGTTCAGGTGGCCTGTATAGACCAGCAGTGAGTTGAGCTGTGTCCTCCAAGATGAAACGGCCAAGCCCTGCCCCCAGGGCCTGTGAATGTGACCCCATCTGGAAGCAGGACCTCGCAGAGGTCACTAAGTGTCATGCAGTCAGCGCGGGTGCAGGGCGTCCAGCGACTGCGGCCTTACGTGACAAAGGAGAGGGTCTGAGCACACAGAGCAGATGCACAGGGAGGGCGGTGTGTGCGAAGGAGGCAGAGGCCGCTGGGGACAGACGGGCACCACCAGGAGTGGAGGAGGCGCGGGACAGAGCCTCCCTCCAGGCCTCCAGGCGAGTCGGCCCTGCCAGCACCTCGACCTCGGACTTCCGGCCTCCAGAAGCAGGAGAGAGGCAATTTCTGTTGATTTAACCTGCCAGGTTGAGGTGACTTGTCACCAGAGCCACAGGAAATCAAGACAAAACACAGTCGTAGGCAATCTGTGCAACGAGGAACCAATGAATAAAGAAATTAATTAATTAGTGGTTGGAATTTAAAGTATCAGACTTCAAAAAAAAAACACCCATGAAGGCCTGTCACACCTCGAGTGTTACTGTTATTAAAACACCGGCCCCAGTCGACCCCGAAGTCCACTTCCGTCCTGACGTGCAGCAGTACGAGCCGTCCACACGAGAACGAGACCCTCCGCGTGGAGACCGCACCCCCGGTGGCAAGCATGTGTGTGTCCTCGGCGCCACTCGCCACGCACCGGCCACAAGGGCTGAAAGCAATTCCACAAGGGAAGCAGCGGTGCTCACACCTACAAGGAAGAAAATGGACACCAGGAAATCAAGTGATTTTTCCATTTTTAACCCAAATTAGGAGAAAGATGCTGACTTGTCGCTTTTCTTCACAAAAATGAACAAACTGACGGTGACAGCACAGTTTACACGTGAGGATTGTTAAGTGGTGAGCAGGCTATTCTGGGGGTCTTTAAAAACAGCTAGGATGACACCGACTACAGGGCACAGGACAGATCACAGGGCCCTGCTGCAGAGCACCGGGAACCATGTTCAGGGGCTTCCAGCGACCTCCAATGAACGGAATCAGAAAGGAATGCATACGTAAGTTTACATAGAGCCAAACCACTGTGCTGTGTACCAGAAAGTAATACGACATTCTACACCGAAAACCTTTTTAAATAGTTGAAACACTGCTTGAAATCATAAATTCACAAAAACAACCAAATTAACATTAAATGAACTTTTTTACATGTAAAGAGTACATAAATGTCACACAGGATGGAAATGGGGGTTTACACTTGATCAGTGACCGAAGAGAACACAGACACTGCCCACGTGGTCCCTGTGGCAGCCGCCCACACACACGCAGACACACGACCTACAAGCGCTCCCGAAGCTGTTAGACACAGCACGTAGTCAGCGCCTGTCTGGCATAATGCAACTGTCAGAACACATTGAAACAACAGAATTATATGCGTGTGTGTGCATGCACCACTCTGTGTACATGTGTCTACACACAGCACACGCTCCTGGGCACACGCATGTGCACACACCCCACTGCACACGCACGTATCACACAGTCTAACGGCTAGTGACCTGGTTACTTGCGTTCCCAGCGCTCAGGGGCCACGGGCCTCATGGGGAGCAGAGGGAAGACGGGCACGTGCTATTTTATGGTTCCAAATCCACGTGCCCTTTTCTGTGTATAAATCAGACTTCTCCTAGGTTGGCCAGTGTGAATAGGTTCATCACAACCTTGTCATACTTGGGAAAAAAGAGATCAACTAAGATTATCGTGAGCCTTAATAATGATACACTGTACCCTTTCTCCCCAGCTTCACCCCGACTGCAATCTGAGAATGGAAAGAGCATTACCGCAGGGTCCCTCGGGTCCCACAGTCTTATCCCGTCACCAACGGCTGTGATGGCAAAAAGATTATAAGCCTGGGGTGGTCGTGTTGCAAATGATGATCCCTGCCATTGCAAGAGGAAAACTCAGGATGTGTTTCTAAAGGCTGAATTAATAGACACTATGTTGATTACATCTAATGCTACGAGCGGCAGAAGACCCGAAGGCTGACACTGAGACACCACCACACAGGCTGTCAGCCCCCGTCCACAAACAGTCTGAAAGACGAACTTAACACGGCGCTTGAGGTCTGCGGTCGGTTATTAGCGTTCCGATCATCAGACCCTGGGACACCCTAGGCAGGTGTCCGTGACAACGACCTGGTGACCACAGCTCATGCTGCATCATGTGGACACTGGTCCTGCCCCCAACCCAGTCCCGGGCCCTCTCGCACCCTTGCCTGTCCCCTCAGACGTCAGAAGAAGTGTGGTCGTGATTTCAAACGTTCTGTGGATGGAACTGAGCTGAAGTCCACCTCCAGAACCAGCAGCCCCAAGCGTGACTGACACACCTGCAGCTCACGGCAACTCCCACCTGCCTTCCGTGTCAGGGGCACCCAACTAGCAAGACAGATTCAGTGAAGTATATCCATCAGCATTTGTACTTAAACGTACGCAAACCTGGAAGTGAGTCTTCATTTACAAAAAGGAAATGAAGGCTTATATAAATTCAATAAAAAGAATAAAAAATGAACAAACATCGAGTCTTAACTCTGCACCAGATAGCAATCTAAACACTTTACATTTCATCCTCTTAACAAACTTACAATTTCACATGAGAAACATGACACACAGGGGTCCACCCACTGCCACACAAACAGTAAGACCAGCGCAGCCCGGCGTTCCACCGGCCGGGGCTGGGTAAGCCAGCTCGTAACTCACAGCCTCAAACAGCCTAACACACGTGCAGGAGACATCTGGAGCTCGTCTCTGAAACGCTGGGCACCCCGCGAGGCCCTGAGTGTCAGAAGAACAAACCGCAGACCTAGTTCGCGAGAGAGGCAGGCGGACGACTGCAGGCACAGCAGCTGACAGCACTGCTCGCTCCTCCAGGCTGAGCAGCGAAAAGTGGGCCAGGACAGAAACGCCGCTCAGGGGTCACACCTTTCCAGGGGAAAAAAAGAGCTAAAAAGCTCCGATCAATCCGACAGAGGCTGAGGGGAAAAACGAAAAAGCAAAGAAAATCTGTGATAAATAGAAAGTGCAGAAGTTTTGTTAAAAGATTGAAGAAAAAGCACAAAATCAGCTCCAACGATGAGTCACCGTAATTGCAAACAGGCTCGGGTCGGGTTTCAAGAAAAGCATTTAAAATACATTATTTTAAAAGCCGAACATGAAGGGCGGGGGGAAAAGTAGCACACGCTAAGTAAAAGGAGGCAAGGTTGGTTATAAATGAAACCTTTAATTTGGAAAGCCATTCCAAATACACCAAAACTCAGCGCTGTGGCTGCAGTCACAAGTCTCCTAGATGTCCTTTTGAGATAAACCGTGAGACAGTGAATTCATCAGAACGGCTGCCGCCTCACCTCCCCAGTCTTCAAGCTGCGGCTGGGGTATTTCTACACTTTTTCCCAGTCAGGACGGACTAGCCGCGTCCTGCAGAGAGGCTGCTGGCTCACGCAGGCTGCTTCTTACGCCTGCAGAACCCACGTGACTGTCACTCCCTCAGCCCTGAGACTCCCGAGCCCTCCGCCGAGCTTTAGGTGAAAAGGTGCTGCCAGCAAAACCAAAAAGGGGGCCCATGAGATGATCAAAGACAAAAGCACAAAAAGAGTATTCAACTTGTATTAAAGTGCCTTCTCACGTCAAGCATCAGGCTCAGAATGACTGAGTGATGGCAGCAGCGGCACGCATGAGGCTGCAGCACGTCCGTACCCACTGAACACTCAGACACACGGTTTACAAAGGGCGGCGCCATCAGAGCCGGCTTGCTGTATTCTGGCAGATCTGGTGGACAGGACGCGAGTGGGCTGTGGCCACCAGTGCGACGCTGCAGCCGGCGTCGAGGTTGAAGGCCTGCAGGGCCCCGCTCCGCCCGGCAGCCAGCACCAGGCCTGCGTGCGCAGCCAGGGAACGCCGTCACCCAGCTCAGCAGGGAGGGGCAGCCACTCGCTCAGAACAGCAGAGGACGCACAGGCGGAGGACAAGTGACCGCCCTCCCAGGCTCCACGCGGGGCCCTGGTCACAGCCCGCTCTCCGCTCGCTCCCCGGCAGCTGGCCGGAAGCAGCTGGTGGGGTTGCTGCCCTTACAGTCCAGGGAGGCTAGAGGCGTCCAGAGCCACCCAAGTCCAGAGACGGGACGGCCATCCAGCGGGCTGGTCTGAGCTCGAGACTGGACAGTGAGGCCACGAAGTGTCCGGCGTCACCTGGGCAGGCTGCAGGCGGGGGGCGTGGCTCACAGCATGACACTGGTGTGAGCTTTATAAACTGGGCACTTGAGGGACAGTTCATGAGCCTGGGGGTCATGTGACCACCAGAATGACCAATCTTCAGTACACAGTCCAGAAAACGATCATAAAAATCCACAAAGTAGAAAAAGCCCTACGCTCAGTACTACGCCCGATTCCAACACCAAAACACACAGACGTCTTCGCTTGAGGCCAGAATGACCAGGACGCGCTCTGCTACGCGTCCTTTTTCCTGTTTAGCAAAAGAGTTTTGCGTAAAAATATCACATTTCCAACTAAAATATGCTAGAACCCCAATACCTTGTGTCAGTCCTTCTGAAGTTCCAAGTATAAAACTTTTCAAAAGAATTTGACTTGGATCTTTGAATAAATTAAAATTGTATAGCGTTTCTGAAAATCAAAGCTTTGCATCTAAATAAATGAAAATCAATGCCTTTTAATTAAAAATGTTAGCCATAAAAACTCAAAATTTTGTTTTAGAATCAATTTCATACCCAACAGCGACTGCTGTAATTCTCGCCGCCTTCCCCGTGAGGCGGGGCGACCTGCCCAGCCAGCCGAAGGGCGCCCACGACCAGGGCAGCGGCTGCTGTCGACCACGCTGAGTTCCTGCTCGTTCTGTCAGCTGCGCGGACCAGGCGCCATGGCCGCACCACCCGGCGCGTCACGTGCTCTGCTGTGTCTGTTTTACTTCTCCTTTGAGGCCATTCTCACTGCTGAGATGAACCGTCACTCGTGTCATTAACCCAGGACTGTGAGTGTCCCGAGTTCCCAGGGCGCAGCCTGGAGCCGCTCAGCTCGCGCCTCTGCAGGACAACGGTTAGGCTGTGAAAACGCGGCAGGAGAAAGGGTACAGGAATGAAAGCCGTTCACTGCCGATAAACTGGTGATCTCTCCCGTGTCGGTCACGGCGAGCCGGAAGACAGCCGTGCCCCTGCTCCTCCGTCTGTGCCTGGAGGAAGATGAGAGCTGGTCACGGCCTGCCTCCCTTTGCTGCAGCTGAAGAGTCTACCTCAAAACCCTCGAAGACGAGAAAAGTCTTCCTACCATTTAATAATCACATTGTAACACAGAAGGGATAAGGAGTCGGCCCCCGGAGCTTTCCTTCAGGTGACTCTCCTTCTCCCTTTAGCAAAACCTCCAGGAAGAGCACTGTCACACGTCAGACAGTCGTGCGTACGTAAGGGGACACCCAGCCGGTCATGATCCGCGTTTCCACTTAAACAGAAGTTTGCAGTCTTTTCCAAAGGGTACCATAAGCAGTTAGTGTTGATTTAATAAATGCAAGCTCTTGACACCCCACAACAGCAATTTCATGAAGGAAAGGGAGCCCTAGGAACCCCAGGACGTCATCCTGACCCCGGGCAGCGAGGACGCATGTGCCAGAGCTGGGTGAGGCCAGACAGGCGTTCAGTGGTCCCTACAGGTGCGCCCCTCTGGCCGTGCACGACTGTTCCACACATTTACCCGTCACAGACAGCACCAGCCCCACGTACGAAGCCGGTGAAACGCGCTGCACCAGGGCCACGGCCCCAGCCTCCCGAGCCTGCCTCCCGCCCCACCCGGAGCCTGGACGGCCCCGTGGCGGCTCCCACGTGGACCCTGGTGGACGTGAACACTGTTCACACGTAGCTCGCTGCTGCGGCCGCGGCCCCGCGAGCACAGGCCAGGCTGGGACCGCCACCTCTTCATGTCGTCCTTGCGGGTGTCGAAGTGACACTCGAGCAGCTGAAGCTCGGGGCTCGTGGACAACAAGGTGTATGTGTCCACGTAGGAAAACTGCGCCGACTGAACGGGCAGAGGAGGCTGGTCTTTGCCCTGCAGTGCAAACCAGTAATCACCAGCGATGCCCGTCAACGAGGCGCCACGGCGCTGACCACGACCCCCCAGACCGGACGCCGTTTGTTCTGAATGACAGACGTACTTTGCTGGAACCAATTCACCATTTTCATTTCTTCTTGCCGACTTTCCAAAACATGTTATATGATTAAAATTCTACTGTAATGAGTGCTGTGAATTCGGGCCATTTAAAAACTTGAAACTGAAAGAAAATGGAGGCTTAGCAGTCAACACATCACACCAAATCTGTACGTGTTTTAAAACGTCGTCTGAGGAGTGGGCTCCCACGCTGGCGCAGCACGGCCCCCGCGCCGCGCAGCGTGGAGGGGGAGGGGAGGCCGCGGGGTCGAGGCCCAGGGCCAACTCCTTCCTGGGAAACGGCTGCCCAGGCCTCTCACTGCATATCAGGGACTGACCGACCTCCCTTCCTGAGGGGTCTCCAGGACTCAATCCCCTTCCCACAACAGGACCTGGAGAGCAGGAATGCCAGTGCATCCTGGGACGCCCGCCCTTGGCCAGCGCGGGTCCGAGGAGCAGGAGAGATGCCCACCTCCCTCCTGCCAGGCCATGGAGTCGCCATCTCCTCCCGCCCTCGCCCCCCGATTCCACACGCCCTCCTGTAAGTCCACGGAAACAGGCATTTCTCCCCAGGGGTACATCCTCCACATAACACCCATCACTATCACCTCTGCTGTCAAGTCACATTGACAGTATCACTAATAGGACAACAGACTGTCACTCTACTGTAAAAGCATGCTGAATGCACGTCGGGCAGCCTCCGCGGGGTCGCCACTGCCAGACACAGTGCCAGCTCCGTCCTGCGGGCCGACCACGCCCTCAGCTCCCGTCCTGGGAGGGGGCGGACAGCAGCCACCTGCCGTCGTGTCTCCAGCACACGGTGCTCACGGCCCCGCCGTGACCTGACAGGGACAGAGCAGAGGAAGGAAGGACCCCGCCCTCGCCCCGGCTCCTCCAGGAGGAAACCGCCCAGCACAGGCGCCTCCCAGCTGAGGGGCCCGGGAGCAGCGACCCAGCAGGTGACTCACACCTCATTTAAAGGACAAATGCGGCTTCTGAAGGTGATTCAAAAACCCGCGGTTCTTAAAATACAAAGTTCAAAATCACATGTACGTTTGTGAGTTACATTTTCAAAGGAGAAACAAAACACAGAAATCTGTGGGCTTCACAATAACGCATTCTAAGGAATCGTTATTCCTTTAAGGTTGAGGGAAAAGTCAGAGGGTTTAGCGGACACGCTCACACGTGACCTGACTGCGGTGACGCACCTTCAGAGCTTCACCTGGAATGGAGGCGGCTGTTCTGGACTGAATCCTGAGGGCACCCACGTGCCCGTCTTTAGGCACCTGAACGTCGGCAGCGCCCAGCACCCCAACAGCAAGACACCCCCGAGAGCCTCTGGAGTGTTTAGGGCGTTAACGAGTGAGTCAACAGAGGAAGAAACAAGGTACAGTTCATCTCGCGAGACCGGGCCGAGCGGTGCCTTGCCCGTCGCTTCTTCCCAGAACGCCTGGCAGAGGCTCTGAAGTGCCCCCTGCGGTCTGTCTGCTCGTTGGGCCGCTGTGGCCCCTTGACGTCTCCTGCCACCTCCACCCCCAGCCCCGCTTTGCGGACGAAGTGCGTCTTGTGATGTAACCTGTCTCCGTGCCCAGCGATCACGGCGTCCGAACCGCTAAGTGCACAGACGACGGGCCCGCCGTCACTCAGCACAGCCCCTCCTTTCACAGGGACATAAGCAGATGCACAGCAGGGAAAGGACCACGCCCCGGGCCAGTTCGACGGCCTGTCCGCGGGGGTCGGCCCAGCTCTGGGCTGCCCGGCCGGCCAGCTCCGACCTGAGGGAGTGGCCGGGCGAGGACACCAGGCTTCTGCCCGGGCCCCCGACTCCTGCCACCTCCCCTGACCAGGCCTGCTCTTCCGGGTGTCTGCCGTCCCTCCGGCTCTGAGCCCGCACACACGCTCATCTCAGAACCTCGCCCGGCCCCGGGAACCACCCCGCAAGTCGGCCCAGACGCTGCCACCACCAGCCACCCTGAGAAGCGGACGGGCCCACAGAAAGCTTCCTGGAGAGGCCTTCTTGGGCTTTGGAAATGAAAACCATGGTCCAACAAGAAATGGTGAGAAACAGAAGAGGGCAGGGCTGCCCAGGTGACAGCCTGGGGCACGGGAGCTGCACCTCGGCGGTGCCCAGGCGGGTGTGGTGGGAGCTGCGGGCCGGAGGAAACCGGTGACGCTCTCTGTGCTGTGAACTGTTACTCCTTTGACGTCACACGTGTCAGAGACCCACCAGGAGAATCGGAGAAACCGGGAAAGCTTTACCGACAGTGCACGTCCCAGCTCCTGGGGTTCAAAGTCCCCGCGCAGAAAACCGTCTGCAATGGCTTTGCTGCCCTCTGGTGTCCATCTCTGGGAGCCGGGGCACCAGCACTTCGGCCAGTCCGGCCGCAGGCGTCCGTGGGCCGCCCAGCTAGCCAGCAGCCATCGGGGCGGCCCCTCGTCATTGCCAAAGACGTGCCTCAGACCCGACGGCCACCCGCAGAGTCTGCCCAGGGAGGGGCGCGCACACCATCCCGTCGGGCCTTCAGGCCAGATGCCGCGAGGCCGCACGTGGTGACGTTCCTTCTGTAACCCGCGGCAGAGGGACCCCTCCTTTGCCCTCCCATCCCTCCAACCACTAACCACCACCCTCGCTGGGCGCCCGGACAGCCGGCGGCTTAGTCACCCAAGCAGGTGGAAACACCGCAGAGTAGACCCCCAAGGGGCCCAGGGCCCGAGGAGCCCGCCTGGCGCTCCTGCTTGTGCGCTGGGCAAACCCCAACTCCGAACGACACTGGGACCCCAAGAGGACCACCTTCTCCAAGCTCCGCCCTGGACACGGGAAGTGCCATGACCTCCAGGCCAGTGCAGACCCGTGGCTGTGGGGTGAGTGCCCACCCCGGGGGCCAGCTGAGCCACGTGCCCACGAGGGACCCCAGCCGGGTCCCGTCTCACCATCTACATCACATGTGCGTCTTCGCCCCAGAACCACTCGGAAGGGCCCCTGCCTGCGATGACTGGTGTCCCCAAGTGTGCGTGGCAGGGACGAGCTCCAGAGACAATGAACAGGACACGAAGCCCGACCTGAGCCTCTTCTTCCCCAGGGCCGGGGCTCCAGCTCCAGCTCCAGCCACAGGGACAGGACGGAAGGTGGGCGAGTGGGAGCCAGGGCGTGCGGCGCCCGCCACAGAGAGGAACGTGGGAAGGGGCTAACCCGGCAGAGCTCGGACAGGGAAGAACTTAAGATCCAGAAGCAAGAGTCCTCAGCCGAATTTCATTCTCTTGTAAGAATTCATTTTTATACAATCCAATGAAATCTTAACTCATTTAATCTTCCGACCCCCTCGCCCTCGTGGTCCTCCCGAACGTGCTCAGACCTACCAGCCAGGTCCCTGCAACCCGCCACGTGCCCAGCACACTCAGAGCAGGGACGGGATGGGGCACCACAGCCCTGTGCTGGACAACAGCGTTTGATGGAAAATGCTCTGAAGTCTACACACAGACACTGGTATTAAATTAAATGTGACTGATCAGTGGTTTTCCAGCTGGGGCACACCGCCCGGCTGTGCTCTCAGAGGTCCTGAGTCCTCCAGGAGGGGCTTACGTTAGCATCTAACACTGCCTTCAGTCAAAATCTTCTTTTCTCATTTGTCTTAGTTCATGATGGAAACAAAAACACCCATTTCTCTGTCTTCTGGTAAGTGCTGAGAGACCAATCACACTTCCAAAGTTGAAGTGTTGGATTATTAACCAACCAGCCACGTAAGACAAAGTGACGCACTCACGCCAGCTAGGTGGGTAACGATGACTCTCTTCCCCGAGACAGAGAGAGCGTGCGCCTTTCTGAGAGGCGACTTGGAACACCCACCGCGTGCTCTGCATTCAGCAGAAGCCCCTTTTTCCAGCAAAACCCACAGACACTTGCTCACCACCAACACAGTTAGACTGGATCGCCCCTGGGACCTGCCCGTGTGCGTGTGCGAGGGGCCTCACCAGCAGCGGCCCCAGCACAGGGTCCGGGCCTGGAGCAGCCACAGCGTGTTCTGGGGTCCTGTGGGCTGGGGGCTGGAAGCGAGACACTGCGGCCCCTGAGGGCAGGGCCCGGCCTCCCCCAGCAGCTGCCTTGGTTCCTGTCCCACCAGCCTGGGCCTACCACCCTCTCCCTCCTCTCTGGTTCACAAAAACACATGGACTAGTGAGAGATTTCTTTTTTGTGTGTTTGTTGTTAAAATACCTACCAGGTGTAAGTTTGAAGCAAGTGACACCAGGAGCCTCATGAACAAGCAGGGCGAGGTCTCGAGGTTCCTGCCCAGGGCCGTGTCCGAGCCACAAAACCAGAACAGCAACCCCGCTGGCCTCGCCGCCTGACCTCAGACTTCCTTGCTTACACACGTCTTCACCTTGTTATGTTCATAAGCCGTCCGTGTACAAACCCCACTAACCTACAGGACATGTTTCCGCCACGTGTCTGGCAGATCCGGCTTCACTCCCCCGGACGCGAGAAGAGCCCTCCCGACCGCAGAGCCCCGCCACAGGCGCGCCGGCGGCTCGGCCTCACAGCAACGCTCGCTGGCAGGCTTAGCGGAGCCCAGTGGCATCGCCTCTGTCAAATCTCAGCACTTCATTCCCGAGTTCAAGACTTGGTTCTATTCCATTCTTGTCTCGAAGGGAACAAAAGAGGACTTAGCTGTTAACAACAGGACCAGCGGAGGACTGAACCTGTGCCCACGGGACTGAAAAGCCCACTCTGAAACCTCGACCGGGGCTGCGGGCAGGGGTGAGCGACAGAGAGCCCCGAGCCCGCCCGCAGGCCAGCAGGCAAGGGGAGCGCCCACGCCCCGACCTCACCGGCCGCGCCGCCTCGCTTGCTCTTCGGCTCGTCGACCCCGCTACAGACAGTGCCTCTGACACAGGGTTGCGGCACCCACGGGGCCTACGTGGTTCCGCAGGAATGTGGAGTCAGCGGGTAGCCTGGGCTCGGGCCAGCTAACACGGGCAGAGCCGCTGGCCCTAAACGGGGCCGGCGCCGCTGTCTGAGGGGCGAGCTCCCGCCATCACCGGGCCGACCGCGCGCCTCCAGGTGACATGAGCCCGCAGAGGCACGTGAGCCAGACACGCCTGCACACAACCCGGTCCCACGGCTGCCCCTGCGACCGGCTCCCCGCACCACAGGCCATCCTCCCTTGGAGCCGCGGCCCCGCCCTCAGGGAGGCGACCTGGACAAGCCCCTCTGCGCAGACCTGGGCGTCTGGAGTGCTGCATCTGGCAAGCGCAGGTGGTCCGCTGACAAGACCCACCCCCAAATCCACGTTAACTCAAATGCTACATTTTACCTGAAAAAACAGCAGGCGTCCCCATGAGGTCAGCATCAAAGAGCAGGGACAGTGGTAGGCTAAGCCACAGGCCAGCCGCTGTCTACCTCCTGCTTGAAAAAGAAGAGAAACTCCTTATAAAGCATAACTCACAGGAGCCACAGTTGCACCAGGTAACGTGCAGTCAGCCTGGGGTTCGTTTTCTCCGGTGGTGAGGAAATCTGAGACAGGTGACAGCGTTTCCTCAACTCCTGACCCCGGGCACTCAGGGCCCCCTGGGCGCCAGGCCTGCGTGGCCCCTGACGTCACACCCCCATGCCTTTCATGGAGGGGAGCCCAAGAGCGGGGCCAGCCAACGGGCAGCGCTGGGGTCTGACCCCGAGCCCAGGGCCTCTCCGAAGCCCTGAGCACCTGCCTCCAGCAACAGACTGGAAATAAGTTACAGACGTCCCCCATAACATTCAGACTTGAGGATCGTACGTTCATAACCACACGCTCAGTGAGCAAGCATACTTAGTGTCACCAAGGCACTTACTGGTAACACTAGAAATCTGCTTTCCCAAAATTGCTCCAAAAACTCGTCAGCTAGAGAACTATGTGACAAACAAGGAATTCAGCACAGCGGTAAACAACAACAGCCTTGAAACCCACGTGAAATACTTCGGGCAGATGGCCCGTCTAACAGGCATGGAGGCTGGCGGGGAGTGCACAGACAGATCTGCCCTGGGGAAGGAGCCACAGCCTCACCCGTAAGCAGAGCTAGATGCCAGAAATGATGCCCACCTCCGAGAAGAAGAGCTCAGACAGTGGAGCCGCCAGGCTGGGCTCGTAGCCAAGCCTGGTGCCGGCGCGCGGGAGGCCACGCGCACACGCGGCCGCGCTGGGCTGATTCTAGCGACCACGGGGTTGATATTGTAACTTCAAGTAACCAAGACTTTCAGGTCTACTTACAGCAGGACAGTGGGCAGAACGAGACGCTCTCACAGATGCAGTGAAGCGCGGCTCGGGCTAGACGGGTGCACCCGAGTGCTGAACACGGCGCAGGGCGGTTTGGTGGCGGGACGCCGCGGGCTGCTTGCTGAGCTGGCAGAGGGCTCTCCCACGGATACTCCTTACTTTAAGGGAGATCAGAGGAAATAATCGAGATAGTCCAAAGTGAGATTAGAAATTAAAAAAAAACCAGATGTAAGGTGGATTCTCCCCTAATTACATATATAATTTTATTTCATAAAATTCAAATATATATACATGTGTTATTGAAACACACATATACATGTAAGTATACATATAAATATATATTCATACACATACTCTTACATTCAAAACCATGAAATGCCATCTACATGCTGCCTATAAGAGGCTAAGACTGTAAGAGCTAAAGACACAGGCTGACAAACGAGGAGATGGAAGAGATATTTCATGCAAATGTAAACAACAAGAAAGCAGGGCCAGCAACACCCATGTAAGACAAAACAGACTTTAAAACAAAGCTGTTCAGAAAAAAGAAGGACATTATATAATAATAAAGGGGTCAGCAAGACGCTATTACACACGATAACACATGTGAACTCAGTACAGGAGCCCCTAAGTACAAAGGCAAAAATTAACAGACACAAAAGGAAAAACTGACCCCAATACAGTGACAGTCAGGGGGTTCAACACCTCACTGCTTCCTCCCTGACTGATGAGAAAATCAGTGAGGCAACACCGGTTTTAAAAAGAGCACTGGGCCAGTTGGCCTTAATAGGTACTCACAGGACATTCCATCCAGTAACAGCAGAGCACACATTCTTTTCAAACGCACCTGGGACGGTCTCCAGGACAGATCACACCGTAGGCTACAAAGCCAGTCTCAGCAAATCTAAGACGACAGAAATTACATCAAGCACTTTTCTAACCACAGCTTGACGAAACTAGAACTCAGTTGCAGGAAGAAAAGCGAGAAAAGCACAAACACACGGAGACTAAAGCACATGTACTGAAACCAACGGGTCAATGAACAAACGAAAAAGGAAACCAGAAAACACCGAAGCCCCGCTTCCCAAACCTGCGGGACGAGCAAAGTGGGTTCTAGAGGGACGTTCACAGTGACACAGGCCTCCCTTGGGGAGCAGAAGAATCTCGAATAAACAACCCAAGCTTCCACGTAAAGGAATTAGAAGCAGAAGAATAAACTACGGCCAAAGTCAGCAAAAGAAGGGAAACAATGAAGGTCAGAGAGGAAATAAGACAGAGGCCAAACTGAAAGAACGGAAAAATCAACGAAACAAGAGCTGTCTTCTTGAAAAGGTAATACAAAATTGACAAACCTCTAGCCAGGCTCACCACGAAGAAAAGAGAGAATCAAGACAAACAAAGTAAGAAATGAAAGTGGGGAAACGCAACCAGTGCCACAGAAATTTCAAAAAATCATCAGCGAACACCATGCACAGTTACATGCCAGCAGAGTGCACAGCCTAGAAGAAACGGACAAACGTCTGGAAACATCCAACCTTCCAAAACTGAGTACGGAAGAAGAAGACAAACCCAAGAGACGGATCACTAGCGGTGAAACTGAATTTGTAATTAAAAAAAACAAAAACCTCCCAGCAAGCAAAAGCCCAGGACTGATGGCTTCGTGGAGGAATTCCACCGAACATGTGCACAGGGCTCATCCTGTCCGTCTTAAACTACTCCGAAAACTTGAGCAGGAACCACCCTTCCTGACTTCAGACTATGCTGCAGAGTCACAGAAATCAAAACAGTACGCTACTGGCCCAAAAGCCCGATGGAACAGGACAGAAAACCTGGAAATAAACCCACCACCTTACGGTCAATTAATCTATGACAGAAGAGGTAAGGGCAGACAATGGAGAAAAGACAGTCTCTCCAATAAGTGGTGCTGGGAACACTGGCCAGCGGCCTGCAACAGACTGAAAGTGGAACATTCCCGAACACCACAGGCAAAACCAAACTAACTGGATTAAAGATCTAAATGTAGGACTGGAGACCACGAAACTCTTCGAAGAAAGCAAGGTAGAACGAGACACAATGTGTAGCCATTGTTCTTCATCTGTCCCCTAAGGCAAAAGAAATAAAAGCAAAAACAAACACCTGGGATGCAACTAAACTTGCAGTTTTCGTACAGGAAAGGGAAGCACTGACAAAATGAAGACAGCTCACTGAGTGGGAGCGAATACTTGCAGATACTGTGACTCACACCAAGCTAATATCCAAAACACACAAACAGCTCGAGCGACTCAACACCAAAACACCAAACCACCTGACTGAGAAAAAGGCAGAGACCTGAATAGAATTTTCCCAAAGAAGACACACAGACGGCTAACAGGCACATGAAAAGATGCTCAGCATCACTACTTCCCAGAGAATTGCAGATCGAAACCACAGTGAGGTATCACACCTGTCAGAAAGGCCATCATCGGAAAGACTGCACATAACAAACGCTGGCGAGGACGTGGAAGAGAGGGAGCCCTCCCACTCTGCCGGCAGCAATGCAAACCGTGCAGCTGCTGTGGAGAACAGGATGCAGAGGCCTCAAAAGCTACAAATAGAGCTTCCATACATTGCGGGAACTTCACGGCTGGGTAAGTATCTGAAGAAAATGGAAACACTAAACCAAAAAGATACATGCACCTCGATGTGCACAGCAGCCAAGACACGGAAGCGACCCGAGTGTCCACCCACAGACGAAAGAGTAAGGAAGACGAGATACACAGGCGCGCGCACAGCGGGGTGTCAGCCACGAGGAAGGACGAAACCCTGCCCTTCGCAACAGCGCGGATGGGCCTAGAGGGCAGCACGCTCAGTGAAACAGGTCAGAGAAAGACACGCACGTACGACGTCACTAGCACGTGGAAGCTACAAAGGCAGACGAACGAACGCACACGACAAAATAGAAGCAGACTCACACACACAGAGAACAGCCTCGCGGTCACCAGCGGCGGAGGGGGCGGGGAGAGACATAGACCGCTGTGTATAAAATGGATAAGCGAGAAGAGCGTGCTGGGAAGCACAGGGAAGCACAACCGCTATTTCATAACACTTTACATGGACTATAACCGACAAAAATCCCAAGTCGCCATGTCACACTCCTGAGACCAGCACAGCCTTGTAAATCAACTACACTTCAGTTTCTCTTAAAAGCCACGAAATAACCCTGCAAAGTGGACTTACATTCCATCACGCCAAAATGCACATCTTAAGTACAAAATATCGAGGATTTCTCATGTTTAATATGAACCAGCATGAGCACCGTGATGACTGTGGGGGGAGGGCTCTCAGTAAAGAAAACATTCTACTTTCCAGTTCACACTCCTTGTGCGTGGCTAACTTAATACTCAGTATTCAGATCGTCTACAAAGAGCTTGCATTTGCCGTGAAAAGAATCACATCCCGTTCCTACAACAGATCGAGGAGAGGCTGGGGAAAGGACTGACGCTGAAAATCCAGTGCAAGGAGGCTGGCAGGTGCAGCCGGCAGGACCCCTTGTCCAGGTGCAGCAAGGGCTCCACAGCCTCCAGGCGGTGCCACAGCCACGGGCCGGGACCAGCGGGGTGTGACCCCAGCTCCCAGGAGCCCCCCGCCTCGCAGCCCAGAACCCACAGCACAAGCAGGACACACGTCACAGGGTCAGAGCATCAGGAAGCAGCAGGCGCGCAGCAGACGGCACAGAAGGAAGCGCTGCTCTGAAGCCTGGGAGCCTCAGTGACAAGCCACCCACATCTGCTCACACCACCTGCACTCAGTGCCTCGCTGTGGGACAGAGCCGTCCAAGTCGTCCACCGGTCGGGCTCACAGCCTTGCGCTAGAAACCTGGGACACGGAGCGGGGTCCTCACCAGCACTGCGACCCAGGTCACCACAAAGCCCAGGGGGCCCCCTGGAAGCGGAGGACGGAACCTAGGAGATGAGGTCTAACCACCTCTTTTGTGCTCAGTCTGGTTTCGCCCGTCTGCAGCGGCCGTGTGCACAGGCCTCGCACCCAACACAGGGGATGAGCTCCACCCCGCCTGGTGGGCCGCGTGCAGAGATGCCCTTCAGTCCGAGGTGCCCAGAGCAACGGGACTGCGCCAGCCCGGGGCCCCGCCCTCCCTCCGCACACGAGACCCGATGATGCAGCCCCAGCGGAGCACCTCTCCATTCGCTGATCAAATAAAACCTCCCTTGGCCTCTGAACTGAACCTGGTCTCGTTCTACACGGGGCAGGAGGAGGGCCCGACGGGGAAGGGAGGGAAGCACACGCAGCCTCGCTGCAGGCCGCCCAAGGGCCGGACACGGACTCAGGCACCAGAACATCAGAGCTCAGGCCAGGGTACATACCACCTGTCACTGCTCCTGCATTTGAAGGTCTTTTACCTTCTTGAAACTAGTCTTTGGTGAAAACAGTTACACTGTGGGAAGAAAAACTCTATGTCACTCCGAAAGATTAAAAGTTCTAAGCTTAAGAGACCTACATGTTGCAGTAAACACACACACACACACACACACACACACACACGCATTTCCTGGTCGCAAGTTAGCAACAAACCGAGTGTTTAATAAACTTTGTTTTTAACAGCTATTCCTCCAATTCTATGTCCACATTGGCTGTTTCACAACTGGGGACATAAAGTACATTTGGGTATTAAAATTCCAGAGAATAACGTGCTATTTACCTGCACACCGTGGACCCCTAGGAAAACACTCAGAGGATCACGTCTGCAGCCAGGTGCACAGGGCACCAGGCTCAGCTCCAGGACGGGGGCTGTGGGAGCGAGACGGGGCTGGCGTGCCCGGCCCTGGGCCTGTGTGGGGGGCGTTGGAGGGCGGTACTGCTGTAGTATCTGAAGTCCCCAAGGGCTGACGGGGACCGGACCCGGGCGAGGCAGTGAGGACACAGACGTGAGCCCGTCCCACCCAGAGGACAGGGTCAAGCGCAGCTGAGCAGGGACCAGCCAGGGGTCTGAGGAGGAGGTGGCACGCAGGCGGGGAGGCGGGCGCCGTCCAGGGCAGCCTCCCCTTCTGTCCTCACACTCCTCAGAGATGTCTCAGCACTGCCTGCCCCCACCCGGTGAGCCCACGTAAATCCTGAACCATCACCCTGCACTCTTCCTGGGCTGCTGCTGGGGGCCGGCCTCCTCCCCCTCGGCTCCCACGGGGGCCCCCACGCAGGACTCACCCTAACACAGTGGATCCTCAGAGTCAACAGTGAACATGGCAGGCTTCATTACCAACGAGCCGTCCCACAGCGCAGGGCGTGGGCCAGGGTGTGGTTTTACTGGGGCGTGAGTCCAGAACCCATCCGTCTCCCATCCCCGCCCGCTGATCCATCCAGCCACAAACCCCTAAGTGCTTTGTCAGAGGGTTCTGAGGTGCCACTGCTGCTGGTCAGGCCCAGGGGTTTACAGAACGGATAAAACCACACTCGCTAGTGGTCAGGCCGAAGAGAAAGAGTAAAGCAGGAAAGGGCGGGGGGGCTGTGAAACTGTATAGCGAGCGAGTAGGGCTGGGGGCCTGGACTCCCGGAGCAGAGGCGGGCCACTGCAGGAGCCCCGGGCAGCCTCAGGGAGGCAGGGGTTGGGAGGGGGGTGCAGCGCAGGGCTGGGGGCGGGGGCATGGGCAAGTGTAGGGCAGGAAGAGGTGGGGTGCGGGGACGGGTGGGGACCAACCAGGCAGAGGCCTGGAGAGCTACCAAGGACCCCAGCGTGTGCTCTGAGGGGTCCCCACGGGGCTCCCACTAGGAAGGCTGTTTTGGTCCCTGTGTTAAGAATAAAGGGTCAGAACCCAGGGTGGAGGAGGGTGGACACGTCTGCATTTACACAGAGAAGCCAAATCCACCTCGGAGAAACGCAGGATCCTGAAGCAGCAGGGACTCAAGGCTGTTGCACCGAAACTTCTCAGCCGTCACGCGGGTTCCCTCCCCGTCTCTGGGCCCGCCCCCACCCTGCTCACCTGAGGCCCCCAAACGTGCTGTATCTTCACACTCAGGGTCAGAGCAGGGCCGCGCTCCCAGAGGGCCATGCGGCCCGACCTCTGTCCTGGCCCTGGGCCCCACCCTTCCCCTCACTCACGGGGCTGTCACTGCCACTATCATCGGTCCAGGACCAAAGGCCGATCCCAGGCCGGGTACACAGTAAGCACTCAATGGGCGCTGCATCAGCTGCTGCCACTTGTGCAACCACGACGTGCTGGGCCCGGCCTCCCCACCGTCGGCGCCGCCCCTCACGCATTTGCCCCGAGCCCCCGGGGCCCCCCGCCCCCCAGGCTGGCCCACTCACCACGGGGCGGCCCGTACCCGGACGACCGGACCTGACTGTGGAAAACCAGGGGGTGGTCCTTCACGGCGCTCCGAGCAGCTAGGTAAGAATGCAAATAAAAGCAGCAGCGAATCTTTAATGTTGCTGCTGCCTTACGGACACAGGGTCCTAAAAACAGCGCAGTTCACCCCAGTGCGAAGAGCTCACGACCTATGGATTTAGGAGGTTTCAGACCTGACGCCTAACCAGCTGTACAGCAAACAGGTCAAGCCAAGGCCGTTCAAAGCGCAGGAAAACAACAAGAGCGTTTTCCTCGCTCCTAAATGGTCCTGGACCGCACTGTGTCTGACACTGTGTGTTTCAGATGCTCAGGGACTAAGACGCCAGCTCTCTCTGGCAGCGCTGGCCGGGAGCCCTCGAGGTGGTGCCACCGGCCTCAGGGAAGGTGGTGGTGGTGGAAGCGGGTCCACGAGGCAGGTCACTCCAAGGGCCGGTGACCGACGAGCCCTCCACGGACAAGCGCAGCAAGGATCTGGGACCCCCTCAAACGCCTCCTTCATGCTTTCACTTCTCATGTGACAGAGACGAGCGACCAGCCACCAGACGTGGTTTGATCAGCGCATCTTGCTGGCAGCGAAGCTTCTCTGCTTTTAACATACGGTACGTTCTTCACAGCACTGCTGAGTGATTACAACTCTGATCCCTCACGAGCTTACCAACAATGCTGACAAATCTCAAAAATGCTTTCAGACAAAGTAAAATTCTGCCTGAATTACTTATTTTTATGTACATTTAATACTTGATATTCAATATGAATATTCTTTACAATATTATAAAATACTTTTGAAAAAGGAATAAATACATGCTATTGAGTAATTCTAAAAAAATTTTTTAAGCAAAGAAATGCAGTTCTGTTTCTGGAACTATTTCCAACCTGGTAAGCTGAGCCCCAGCCCCACCTCGCAGGGCACTGGGGCCCCACAGACCCCCCAGCGGAAACCGGGCAACCTCTCCGCCTGAGCGGCAGGGAGGGGAGAAGCCTTCTCCGGAAAATCAGGCCGACGGGGAGATGCCTTCAGGATGAGGTAATAAGCTTAGCGACGGGCTAGAGCATCTGACCATGAGAAAGAGCTCAAATTACCAGAATCAAGTTCATAAGTGCATAGCTGCATGTTGTTTTAACACATTAAGTATTAAAAATAACCGGCCTTCATCACACATAACTTTTTCATTATTTCTATTATGCTTCTGTAAGTAAAAGAGATGCAAATTTTGAGATTACAGTATGACTACGAATTAGTCATTTTCACTCATTTTCTACATAAATATTTTCTAAATAACATATAAAAGTGTCACAAAAAGTCAGTGCTTTAAGATTTCACCACTCCCTGGACTCAGAGAAACCCTAATCTCTGTAATAACCCTTATTGTTTATACGACTGTCCGTACTGGAGCTTTTGTCCTAAAATCTGACTACCATTTAGTTGTGACGCATGTACAGTGTGCACACTCGCACAAAAACGTCCTCGCTAACTTGCCAAGGGAATGGATCTGTGCGTGACACTTCACACGTGACGGGATGTGGCGTGTCAGGACAAGATACCTCGAGATACAACACGGCCAGAGCCTCAACCAGGAAGGGGCAGAGACAACAACGGGGAAGTGGGTGAGGAGGACAGCAAGCCCCAGAGACCCCACCAGGATTTCCCAGTGTTTTCAACTCCTGTGAATCCTACCCAGTTCAGGGGAAGAAACATCGGCGCCCTCCCCACCACAAACACCGTGTGGAAACATGCGAGAGGCAGACAAGACGGGCGAAGGAAGATGCGCTGAACCTTCACTTCCACCCGCGGGGACCCGGGAGGCAGCAGGGCCGACCCACACGCCGGCAGCTCGGACGAGGGGCGGCCGTGCCCGTCTGGGTCCAAGTGCGTCACTCTCACCGGGCGGCCTCCCGCTCGCCTGCTCAGTGCGTCTCTCCTCCACGTGACCAGGATGCAGCAGAGAGGTGGGTGAGACGCGGGAGCTGCAGCGAGAACGCAGCGCTGACCCAGCAGAGCCGAGCTGCAGGCTGCGGACATGGCAGCGGCTCCTCCATGCAGATGTGGACACGCGGCGAGGACGTGAGGAAAACCATCCAGCTTACTCTTACCCTTCTAAGAAACGAAGCTATATTTTTAATAAAAGTGATGTTTTAGAATCAACAGTCTGTCCTGAAATAAAATGACGTTTCATGTGAAGATAAACTAGGAGGCGTTAGTTATGAACAAGGCGGGAGCAAGTGGTGCAGGAATTGCCTCGAGCAGGGCTGGGACAGCCGGGTCGACTCAACTGTACTCCCCTTCCTCAGAGAAGAGGAATCTGGGTTCTCCGGAGGGAACCTCCGCGGGGGACGGTACCTCGGCAGCACCGAGAGAGTCCTGCCCACGTCGCGGCGCCGCTGAGACCTCAGCAGGGCGGTGGGGTCGATCTCCACCAGGGCGACCTTCTTCCCAAACAGGGACGTGAGCAAGCAGAGGGCCTGTGGGACAAGCACACGTGCCTTGACCATGGCCGACCAGGAACAAGAGACAGGCCGCCGGGTGCCGCAGCGCTGCTCAGAGCTCCTGCTGGTGGAGCCATGGCCGCAGGGACCCCGCAAGTCACTGAGCCCCCACGCCAAGACCTCACTGAGGAAGCCGGTCACTGCACTGCCGTGGGGGGAGGGCCGGGGAAACCCAGGTCCAGAGGGACACGCATGGCGAGTCCACGTGCAGACGGTTCCCGACTGTCCTCACGACCATGGGCACCACTTGCCACAGTGCACGACCCAGCCACTCAGACCCTGAGGCTCCTGAAGTCTTTGTTTCCAGCAGAGAGAGAGACGTCAGTGTGTAAGGGGTGAGCATGGGAACACAGCACTCCCTGCCTGGTCCCCGAGTGCCCGGGCGCTGGGACATCAGGACAGGGTAGCAGGTCATGGTCCTGTGGAGGAGGAACCCCGGGGCAAGCCCACAGACACAGACACACAACGTGACAGGAAGGTGCTGGTGAGAGGACACAACCTGAAACCGGGAGACGCTCAGCTGGACCTTAAAGGACAGACCGGAGGGTCGCAGCTGAGCCGGCAGGAGGAGTGGGCGTCAGGTGCAGAAGCCAGCAGGGGCTGGAAGTCACATAAGCAGACAGATGACAAAGAAGGAGTGGCTCCCAGGGAGGGGAGGTGTGGCCCGGGCCACGCAGAGAGTCTGGCTCCACCCCAGAGCAGTTGGGAGCCCTTCGGGAGCACAGGGGAGCAGGCAGGCCCTTCAGGAGCGGCCACGGCCGCTGTGCACTCAGGGAACAGGGAAGGGGTCGGTCACCACTCTCGCACTCAGCGGCCAGCGGTGACAGAGCCTGAAGATGGACACAAGGACGGCAAGGAGACATGTCCACTCAACCTGATGAGGGGAGGCATCCGAGCACCTCGCCAAGGCCCCAGCGGAACACGGACAGAGCTGACTTGAGTCTGCAATGTGGCCAAGACCCAGGAGTGCTGGGGGTGGAGGGAGTGGTCCAGAGCCCGCACACCAAGAGACAGCAGACAAGACAAGGGCAGGGCAGTGCAGAGGTGACGGGGACCTGCTGAGTGCCGCGCTCGCTGGGGATCAGTGATCCTGTCCCCAAATTCAAATGACAGGCTTTCCCCACTAAAACTGTCACCCCCCCAACAACACACACACATTACAGTTACGAGAAATTTATACCAAAGGTTGTCTGAACTGAGGTCCTACCTTTGGAACGTAGAACAGCTTCCAGGTCAAAGCTCGCCAAGTTAACTATGAACAGGCCGGTCGCACTCCTGATCCACACGCAGTGGGCCTTCTCAGAACAAACTCTGATTTGTAAGAAAAAGAGAAAACACTGAAGGGTCTTCCTCCCCAGCCTCAGTTTCAGGGCAGAGCGTCCCCAGTCCTCCACGTGGGAGGGGCCGGTGGCCGTGACCTCGGGCGCCTTCGAGCCTCCTCTGCCAGAGCTGCAGCCACGGGCTCTGATCACCACACCCGCCAGGGAGCCCCGGGCGCCCCCATCCCGCGAAGACAAGCACTCAGATGGCCACAGACTGGCCAACCCAGCCTGTGTGTTCTGAGGCCCAGCCGGGCAGGCACACATCTGCTCTTTCTTCTGTTTTTCAGTCAACAAACCAGATGCTAATAAACCACCCGCACATCCCGTCCTGGGTACACCAGACCCAGACTCAGAGGGCCTCCCAGGTCACCACCAGGACACGAAGCCAAACACCGGCCTTGGCAGCCCCGCCCCCCATCCCCCGCTCCCCGGGCTGTTCCCAGGTCTCGTCCCAACACCAGCCGTGGGGAGGTCCCCGAGGCCCTCTGGTCAGCGCCAGCACAGGCCAGCGTCTCTCCCGTGCCCCTGCGGCGCAGACAGGCAGGGGTGCCCGTGCAGAAGCCCAGCCGCCTGGCGCAGCAGGCACGGCAGGGCTGCTGCTGTGCCAGCAGCCTCCTCAGGCCTCCCAGTCCAGCAGGACCGGAGGCCGGCCTTCAGTCGCTGCCAGAGCTCTCCGCGCCATGTGCAAGGCAGACGGGAAAGCAATCCCAGCACACTCGTTTAATCAGAGTTACGCAGTGGCTTCCTTACGCTACCGAATACTTTAAATATTTCTATCAAACACAGAGCATATAAAATTCTTTCGGGGTCAAGCGTAAACGTATGGTACATGGAAAGGTTTAAAATGAGTTATGATGACATTTACCCTTTGCCCTGTTACAGAGGTCAAGACCTGACTTGATTTGGGTGAAGAAAATGAAAAAAATCCCATTTCTTTGATTAAATAAACTAAAAACAATTGGCCAAGATTATCAGCCTTAAGACTTAAATGTGCGACCCTAGGAATGCTTATTCCTCCTCCAACAGACAAAAGGACCTCGCGTTTACTCTGATGGCTCTAGGAAGGCTCTCCCCGCGGGGCCAAGCCAGGGCACTCACAGCTCAGCACGGGCGCCAGACTCAGGGCGGGAAGTGCTGCTTCGGCCCTTCCTCCCCGTTCCGCCCCGCTGTGCAGGGAGGCCGACTCTCTTCCAGGACAGAATTGCCAACAATCTGAGACGTGACACTGAAGTGACGGGTCGGGGTCAAGGTGACAGCTGGCACGCTGGAGGAAGCACTCGTTGCCAGAGTAACTCAGATCACAAATCAGGAGAGACGCTTAGGCCTGTGCACTACGTGAAGTGCCAGGTCAGAAACAAAAGTGAGGCCCTGCATCACGGGGCCCGGGAGGAAGAGGGCCGGAGTTCCCAGCCAAGGCCCGCAGAGGCGGCTGAGGAAGAGCCGTCTGCTGGGAGCTTAACTGCGAATCCCGCAGGGGGCTCCAGGTTTACTTCGTGGTAACTGGGTATTTACACGAGAAATGATGAAAGCCAACGCAGAAGCATGAGGAAAAACAGGCCTACTGGAGAAAGGCCACTCTGGCCTACTTTAAAAAGAAAGAGCTTAAAGCCATTTAGCAAAAGGCCACAAACTGAACTAAAAGAAGCAAAGCCAATGATGAGAAGTTGGAGGCGGCAGAGCAGACACATTTGCTGTAACGGGAACGTGAAGGGCCTGCATTCGGCAGGAAAGAGGGTCACTGGCTGGATTAAAAAGTACAGCCAATGCTTTCTCCAGCAGTGCCAGCGCCTTCGGGGGCGGGAGGTGATGCCAGGGCACGTGGGGAGGGAGGGGCTGCGGCAGAGGGGATGGGTGGGGCTGGCCTGCAGGCTCAGCGTGCAGACCCTTGGCCCCGGGGCCCTGGCCGTGACACCACCCAGGAGGCCAGGCCGGGAACAGGGCACCCAGTTCACCAGGACAAACTTCACCCGCCCCTGCCAGCCCCTCTGGGGAGACCTGCCTGGTCCCAGGACCCGAGCTGCCTGCCTCCTCTCCCCCTGCCCTGCTGCTCCAGGAGGGTCTGCGGTGTCACCCGGCTGGCTGTGAGGCTGGGACCCAGCCCTCCTGCTGGAGACGCTCTTGTCTCCCTCCTCAGGTCCACGTGTGTCACACAGCGATAGTGGTGTCCTTCAACCAAACTGAAGATCCAAAGCTGCAGAAGTGAGACCCATGGACACATCCCCACCACGTGGCCCGGGTGGAAAAGCAGAGGCCGCAGAAAAGGGGGCCGGAGACGAGTCCGGGCGGCCTGCAGCCTGTCCCTCCCTCAGCGCCCCCATCATTTCCGCGTCCCCTCACCCTCGGGTCACCGGTGAGAGTGCAGGCAGCCCCAAGCCACAGTCTTCCACCAAACCCTCGTGCCCAGGGCCCCGGCCCAGGCTCCACGCACACCACCACGTGCACAGGCGACAAGCCCACCACGCGTAACAGCGGTCAACTTGGTCAAAAGGAGAACTACCTCAGCTTTCAGGCGTGCCCGTGATACCGGAACTCACAGTAAGGGCAGACGTGGTCCCGGGCATGTTCCTGGCACAGCTCCGAGAACCCTTGGAATTCCCTGATGAGAGGGACGTTCTGTTAACGAGGTGACGCTGGAAAGCCTGGGTCACTTGAGGGTGGGGTCAGTGAAATCACCAGTGACCTCATCCGTCCCGCCGGAGCAGCGAGGTCTCCGTTAAACCCCGAAGGGCCAGCTCGGGAGCTGCCAGGAGGTGGACACACCCTCCCCGGGAGGGCGGTGGGAACAGAGGCCCCCACGCTGGGGACCCCCAGGCCTCGCTCTCCATCTGGCCGCTCACCTGAGGACGAGGTCGCAGGAACCTCTGGCTGGGTGACCTGGGGACCTGTGGACCTCCGTCCTGCGGCTGGCGCTGGACGAGTGGGTGCCCTGGGCCCTCGGCCACCTCTGGCAGGTGGGGTCAGAACTGAGCTCGGCAGGGGGACCCTGCTGCTCCCTGTGGGGAAACCCCACGTGCGGTGACAGAAGCGTCACAGGTGACGTGCTCAGCGTCGGAGGGGCTCAGCACGGGAGGGGAGGTGGCCCACAGGAGGCTGACCCGGGCCACGTCCTGACACAACGCCCCTCCCAGACTACATCCACAGCAACTCTTACGGAACAGAACAGTGCCCGTGCGGCGTGACGTACACCTAAACCGCTCACCTAAGACCTGAGTTTTGAAAAAGATCGAGTATCTTCAAATGTCTCAAAATACAGAAAGCTGACAGTAGTGGTTGGACGAGCTTTCACAGAGGACCCAGCTTCTCTGCAGGCGAGGCCCCGGGGACACGGCCGCAGCAAAGAGCACAAAGTCCTCTTGACTCAGGGCGCACACCGCGCAGGTGTCCAGACTGGCCCCGAACGCTGCGGCCCTCACCTGGCCGTCCGCACAGCCGGTGACCGGCTGTCGGCTGCGCTGGTCCAGGAAGAGACCGAGCAGCGGGGAGGCTGTCGGACAGAACACTCAAGTGTTTAGCCCTAAAAGGACCTGATGCAGTTCTAACCCAGAATGATCAGTTTTTCTTCTTTCAGTCACGTCTGAGCTACTCCAAGTGAAGTTCTCCAGCAGGAAGCAGAAGCTGCGCGTGAAGGCGAGCTTGGAAAACCATGTGGGAGCTGCGCGTGGGGAGACAGTCTCCGTCCGGAGCGCCTGACAGAGCCCCCTCTGCCCCCGGGAGCCCGGTGCGGGCGCCCCAGCCCCTCCGAGTCACTGGCCCCACCAGGCACAGAGCACCCACAGCACGGTTCTCAGCAGAGGGAACAGTGAAGTTACGGGGTTAGTGGTGAAAACAGCAGTTAAATGAATGTGTTTTTTCTTACTTGCTGCCTAGGATGTCATTCCATTCAAAATTTATTCTGAATCTAAACTGTCAAGAAATTAAAGGGCGAACTGAGGTAACTGAGCGTCTGAAGCACCGCGTGTCCCAAATAAACTGCGACGGCACCACCGTCAGCTGTGCGCCAGCTTCCCGGGCCACCAGACAAACGCCACGTAATTACCTCAGGGGAGGGCTTCCAACGTAACCCCAAGAAGCACGCTCTGTCCGTGGGACCCAGAAGTGCATTCAGGTTGTTAAGACGTCATGTTCTACGCGTGGACAGGCCGTCTCAGGGAGAATGCTGACTCTGGAGAAGGTGACAGGAGTGCTGCTGGGTCCCGGGGTCTCTGCACACCCTTTATGCTGTATTTGCACGTTATTTCCACCAAGAGCTGCCTCGTGTCGAAGCTCTGCCCCCCTCCTCCACGCCCTCTGGAGCACACAGGTGCCCAGGAGCACAGGGACCCCAGTCCTCAAGGAGCTTGGCGGGGACCCCAAATGGAGCTCACGTGACGACAGACGCTGGGGGATGCGCCACCCCACGACGGCGTGGGCCCCATGGAGACCTGCCCCACGCTGCCCGGTGCTCAGCCCCCCTGTGACTACATCCTTTCACCGACAGGACAGTTTGAGCAAAGTAAGCAATTCCCTGAGAACACCATTTCTGCCGCCCGGCTCGGTCAGGGCGGCCCCTCCCCTCCCGCACCCACCGGGTCCACCGGGCAGAGGCCTCAGCGCCCAGCCTGCTTTCTGCGGGACAGCAGAGGGGGGCCGCACTTTCCTTAGGGCTCGCCACCACACTCTTCCCATTTTCTGAAACAGGCTCCGACTCCAAGCATAGGCTTGATTTTAAGTAAGCACTTCGAGAAGATTAACTGTTAAGTGAAGTGTCTCAACACACAGATGGGATGAAGCAGCTGTTCACAAGTGACACGCAGACCCCTCCGTCACAGCTTCAGTTCACAGAGTAATAAACGCACTAGGGGAACCCGGTTACCCAGAGCCTGTGGACAGAGAACACGCAAAAGCTCCAAGCTCCCTGTTGGCACTGATGAGCTGTGCGCCAGCGATCCACACGCTGGCCCCACACCTTTGGATGCTCCCGCTCTCCAGAAGAGGTAGAAATGCCGTCATTACTGCTACAGCTTGGGCCGACACTCCTACCCAGTTGCAGATGAGTGTGTGTGCATGGTCGTCCAAAGCAGAAAGTAAGTACATGAACGGTGAAAGTATAGAAACACAACAGAAGAGATCAGAATCCTGCGCACAGGAAGAAACATTTCCAGAAACAACCACCAAGGGGTTTGAGAGACTCTGGACGAGCCGAGGCTGGAGATGCTCGCGGCAGGCCGTCACCGCCCCCGGGGCAGCTGTGGAGGGGCCGCCATCTGCACCCCGCCCTCCCGCTTTCCAAACCCCAACTCTAACCCTCACAAGCCCTGCGGCGATGGGGCCACTGCTTCTGTTTCACAGACGGGAAACGGCGGGCACAGAGCGGCTCACCTGCCAGCCGCAGGTGACAGAGGGTGGAGCTGGGTCCAGAGCAGGGGACACGACCCGTTCCAGGTCGCTTTCACCAGGCAGAAATTTCACTGGGACGACAGAAGTGTTTTTACAACCTCTCTCCTGCAGATGCCCGTTAACTACCCTCAGCCTTCCTTCCGTTACTACCTACAACACCCTCAGCCCAGCAGCGAAGCGATAACCACAAAGATGAGCTTGCACTTTCAGTCAATTTCGTCTTAAGCCCGATTTAGTTCTGGCTGAGTCTTCCGACCCTGGGAGATGGCTGTTCTGCTGGGCCCCTAGGACACACCGCGGAGGTGAATTCAGGCCCCCCAAGGAGGGGGCTTCCAGGAGGAGGGTCCCGCCCCTGGCTCAGGCCTGCTGGGAACGCTGGGTCTCCAGAGGGTGTCGCGAGCGCCCCGACCCCACCCGCGGGCCCCCACCCCACCCAAACACCAGGCTCCGGGGCAGGCCGACACCCAGCCGGCTCGGGAGGGGCACCGGCATCTACGAGGAGCGAACACAAGCCCGAGGCCGGCACGCTGGGTCCCAGCGCCGTCGGCAGCTCTGTGGGGTCTTCGACGGTCTAGCACCCATTCTCACGCCCTGAAGCTTCGGTCTTCGGACACGGAGATGATGCGGTGTGTCTGCCAAGGACAAAACTCGCCCGCGGTCCCTGGGCCCCGGTGCCCCTCCAGCGCAGCCAGTTTGGACCGGCTCTGGGAGACACGGTGAAGGAAGATGGGTCACTGAACGTTCTGGTGATCATTAGTACTAAGCAGTGTGTGAATCTCACAGAAAATAGTCTCTTTTAATACAATTCTACTTTTACACGATCCCCTGTTCCAAATCTGAAACAATCTGCATGTCAACCCGAAGCTAAAATCCAGGGCCTGAGCCTGGGCGATGTCAGGGGACCGGACCTGACCCAGGCCAAGCCCACAATCCACAGCCGCTGCCGCCTGCTTGCAGAGGGGCCCCGCTCCGCGCGCCTGCCCCTCCCTCCAGACATCCCCTTCAGCACCCGCTACTGACAAGACACAGCACCCCTTTCACGAGGGAACATGAAGCCGCCGCACCCTGTGTGGGACGCTGAGCGCACCCTGCCCGTCCTCGGGCACAGTCGGGGGAGCAGGTGCAGCTCCGCAGTGGAGCGCAGGCGGAGCACGCGCGGAGTCCTGGGCTCAACCCCAGCACCTCCCTTAACAGCAACCAAAACAAATTTTTTTACTAAATAAATAATCTGGTATCATCTTATTTTTTAAAAATAAGGTAATTGAAAATAAAAGGCAAGATTGTAAGCGTGTGGGAGCAGGAGTGTTACGAACATAACACGTTTCTACTCCCTCCAATTTCTGTGAAACAAAACAAGTCTATTTTCATCCTGAAAAATACTTGGTTTCCTTTCAACATGTTATGACTATATTTCATACAGTTAAAAAGTGCCCTCATCAAAAGGGGTTCAGGATTCACTTAGAGCCTTTCAGAACACGCTGCACAGCTGTCCGCCTGTGCCTCCTGTTAAGAGTACGTGAAGTCACCCCGTCCTCATGGGCCCATTAAATGACCTTCCCGGTGGACCTCCCGGCACGTACGGCCCACCTGCCGCACAGGCCACCCACCAGCCGGGAACAAGCCGCTGGCCCGCTTTCATCGTCACAGACTTGAGTGAGGCTGGGAGCCCACACAGGACCTTCCCTTTTCTGTCTTCCTTCCAACACTGCGGTGGGACGCGTCCGCCTCGTGTTTGCTCTGGTTTTTCCCCGGACATGAAGGTGGTGAGTTCTTTAGGTTTGAGGGGTGACCCAGTGCTAATCCAGTTAACTATCAAAAGCTGTCTGTCTGCACAGAACCTTTCACCTAACCCCAACACCTCTCTGCGGAAGGCTCCCAGCCCCTCCCAGCCCATGATCCCACCGCAGGACCTCACGGACCACCTTAACCTCTTCTTACACATGCACCTCAATTTCACAATTTGGGCAAAAAAAGTCTGAAGGCAGAATGTACACTCTGTACCCAAACTGCCCAGCACAGCGCCAGTTAGTCATCAGTTAAGATTCTGCACCTAACATCCTTCCTAACCTAGACTCACTGAAGTGGACACGGCAGGAAAGTGCCTCGCAGGCAAACAGCTTGTCAGCCGTGTCCGTATGGCAGACGGGAGACACGCCGCGTCCGTCTGGCAGACGGGAGACACGCCGCGACACCAGCCTGGGACGCCCGCCTCCAAAGTACGTCTCAAACGGAGCCTGAACTCTGAGACCACGGCCCCTCCAAACCCTGACGCCTGGGCCACTCAGACAGGTGACAGTACCCACTCCACAGTCACACACAAGGTTTAAAAATTGCAGAACCTGGACAAGGCGACACATTCACTGAAACTAGTCCCAGCTACAAATTAAGGCAGAAAAGTCCAATTTTTGATGGAAAGCGAATTTCAGCAGAAGAGATAAACAAAAGCACTGCGCCGTCCGGGCCTGGGGGAGACCGCCAGTCAGGCGCCCATCAGGGAGACACACGTTTCACGGACAAGTGTGTTTAAGGTCATCCCTGGGACCCAGGCTTCAGGCAAGGGTCTCATGATCTCATAAAAGAACAGGATCTGATTACAACGCTTCCCAACTGCAAAATAAACAAACGTTTTCCCTCGTTTCCCCTAACATCTTCACAAAAGTAAGCCCCGTTGAAACCATGAGAATGAGGCAGGCGGGCCCCAGCGCCCGGCCATCAGCTTTGCGGCCACGGGGCTCAACAGGCGTGGGTCTCACCTCGGTGTCCAGCGTGAGGACTTTACTTCCAGCACACACGGCAGCCAGGCGGTCATCGGGACTAAACCTTAAACACCGCACCTTTCCCAAAAGGGTACCCAGGACAGCCCCTCGAGGAAGGAGCCCTGGAGGGAGTCCAGCGGTTAGTGTCAGGCCAGCAGAGGCTCTCGGCGACAGCACGACCCTCCAGTAACATCACGAACACTGATGGCACAACCCTCCACTTACTCTGAGACCACGTGCAGAGTGATAGTGAGCACTGATGTGACCTGGGCTCTTTGAGCAAAAACACTGACAATAAAAGTTCTGGAAAGATGTGGAACCCAGGGACAGTCTGTAGGACCGTGTCCTCGCGGACTGTGGGTCTTGGGAGTGCACACGCCTGGGTCCCTCCTGCGCCTGCATCCACTATCGCTCCAGGCCCGGCCGTGTGACCTGCTCTGGCCCGTGTCAAGCAGGCAGAGGGACAGAGCGCCCATCTGAGTCGCGGCCTCCGGGCTTGTCCGCTGCAGGGAGGGGTCTCCAGGCTGGCCTCAGCTTCAAGTGGGGCCACTCACCACCGTGCCCGCCAGGGCCTGGCCTGAGACTCCAGGCTGCTTGTCGGGACCAAGATTATACAGACAGGACACGTGCACGTATCATCCTGATGTCTACCCTGGAGGGTGGCCACGTGGATTGCTCCATCAGCACCCAGCAAGTGCGGGCACTCCCCCCAACGCATCTCCAGGCACCAGGAGGCAATCCTGGAGCCAGAGAGAGAAAGCTGGCCTTTGAGGAAAATCTGCATGTGGGGTACAGCGGGCAGGAGGCACTCAGATACCAGTCACCTAAATAAACCATGTCTGTCGAACACTAGGAGGTGCTGAGCACTACGAGAAGTCAAAGAAGGGGTTGGGCGCTGCTGGCGGTCAGAAAGGGCCCACAGCAAAGGGGCCCCGTGAGCAGAGGCTGCACGTGACGCTCAGACCGGCAGCAAGTGCTCGGGCCCCAGGCTTGTAGTGGGACCGGCAGCCTGTCGGCTCCAGGTCTGCAGGAGGCAGGAAGACAATGGAGTCTGGAGCAGAGACTCCCTAATCAGGCCCTGATTTTTAAGGGACGTGGCTGCGGGGGCTGAGGGCAGGCTGCAGCAGGCAGTCAGGTGAGCACGACAGTCCAGGGGACACAGCCTGGCGGCTCGAAACTGCGTGGCTGCAGGGAGGGGAGAAGTGTTCACACTGACACGTGTGTGTGTGTGCTATGAGCACGCATGCACGTACACACGGGTATATGTGTTACTGCAGTGCATGTGTATAGGGACTGTGCGCGCACACGTGCACTATCACGTGTGTGCTGCGTGTGCACCACGCGTGCGTGTGCTACATGTGAATGTTGTCTGTGTGCACGTGATACATGCGTGTGGGCGTCAGTGCTCACACACCGATGCTGGAGTCATCATACTACAAAGTAAACAAAAGTGAGGAATAAACTGTCACACATCCTGTTGCCCAAAGACCGCCCGACTCTGAGTGGCTACAAACTCAGCGTAACTGCACAGAAGTCAGATTCCTTAATGCGGCCCACACCTTTCTCTTTTTCAACTTTTTACATCGAGGTATAGTTGATGCACACCGTTACGTCAGTGTCAGGTGGCCAACACAGTGGTTCACGACTTTTAAAAGTTGTACTCCATTTACAGCTATCATAAAACACTGGTTAATCCCCCACGTCGTGCGCACGCGCTTGCTGCATCCCTGCTTCATACGTGCTAGCTTGCACCTGTTACCCCTTAACCCGCCTCCTTCTCCCCACTGGTAGCCACGAGTTTGTTCTCTACGCGTGAGTCTGTTTCTGTTTTGTCGTCTTCACTGCTTTGCTTTACTTTTAGATTCCGCATAAAAACACTGTCACACAGCATTTGTCCTTCTCTGGCTTACTTCCCTGCGCACATCCCCCAGGCCCATCCATACTGTTGCAGGTGGCAGCATTTCAGTCTTCTTTGTGGCCGAGTAGTACTGCACTGCACGCATGTACCACAGCTTCTTTACCCAGTCATCTGCTGATGGCATTCGGGCCGCTTCCGTACCTTGGCACTTACAAGCAGTGCTGCTGTGAACATTAGGGTGCATGCACCTTTCTGAATTAGTGGTTTCTTGGGGGGGCCGGGATATACACCCAGGGGCGGGATAGCTGGATCGCATGGGAGCTCTAGTTCCAGTTCTTCGAGGAACCTCCGTACTGTCCTCCACAGTGGCTGCACCAGTTTACATCCCCGCCGGCAGTGCGAGAGGGCTCCCTTTTCTCCACAGCCTCGCCAGCATTTGCCACTTCTGTTCTATTTCATGACAGCCGTTCCCACAGGGCGAGGTGCTCTCACTGTGGTTTCAATTGGCCTTTCCCTGATGACTAACAACGTTGAACATCTCTTCAGGTGCCTGTTGACCATCTGCATGTCTTTTTTGGAAAAACGTCTATTCAGTTCTTTTGCCCATTTTTTAATTGGGTTATTTGGTTTTTTGATGTGGAGTTGTATGAGCTGTTCATGTACTTCGGATATTAACCCTTTGTTGCTCGTATCACTTGCAAAATCTTCTCTCATTCAGTAGGTTGTCTTTTTGTCTTGTTGATGGCTCCCTTTGCTTTGGAAGAGACTTTAAGTTTAATTAGGACTCATTTGTTTATGTTGTTTCGTTGTTTCGTTTTGTTTCGCCTTAAGATGTAAATTCTCCCAAATGCTGCTATGCTTGTGTTAAAGAACGTTCTGTGCTTTACTGTAAGAGTTTCATGGTCTCCGGTCTTACATTTAGGCATTTAATCCATTTTGAGTTTATTTTTGTACACAGTGTTAGGGAATGTTCTAATTTCATTCTTTTATATGTAGCTGTCCAGTTTTCCCAGCACCACTTATTAAAGAGACTGTCTTTTCTCCATTGTGTATTCTTGCCTTCTTTGTTGTAGATTAAGTGATCGTAAGTACATAGGTTTATTTCTGGATTTTCTATCCAGTTCCATTGATCTATGCATCTTTGTGCCAGTACCATACTGTTTTGTTTCTGTAGCTTTGTAGTATAGCCTGAAGTCAGGGAGGGTGATTGCCCCAGCTCCATTCTTCTTTCTCAAGATTGTTTCAGCTTTTTGGAGTCTTCTGTGTTTCCACACAAATTTTACCATTATTTGTTCCAGCTCTCTGACCCACCTGACTTCTGACTTCATCTGATGAAACCCCCCTGACCTCCCCTGACATGCATTCCTTCTCCTCAAACAGCAGCCCCTCCCCAGCCTCCCTGGCCTCTGCAGCGTACACAGCCCTGAGCATGTCCTGCCCGCGTCCCTGCCTGCCTGGTGCTTCTTTACTCCACCATGCTTCCCACAAGTGCCAACTTGTTCATGTGTTTCTGGTCTGTCTCCCACTCCAAGCTGTAAGTTCACCACTACCTCTGTAAGGAGAGAATATTTCAACTCACCTACCTCTTTTCAGAGTTCCACAAAAATCACAGATTTCAAAATAAAACAATCTTAGGATTAAAACCAATGAGCTGATGACATCACCTCCACACAGAACAGGTCACTGGATATGCAAGGATGTGCAGTGGATCTGCAGTGGACATGCAGTGGGTGTGCAGCAGATGTGCAGTGGATGTGCAGATCTACAGTGCAGTGCAGTAGATGTACAGTGGATTACAGTGGATCTACTGGATGTGCAATGGATGTGCAGTGGATCTGCAGTGGACGTGCAGCAGATCGCCAATGGATCTGCAGTGGATGTGCTGTGTATCTGCAGTGGATCTGCAGTCAATGTGCAGTGGATCCACAGTTGATGTGCAGTAGATCTGAAGTGGATTGCTGTGGATCTGAAGTAGATGTGCAGTGATGTGCAGTAGATCAGTGGATGTGCTGTGGATCTGCAGTGGATCTACAGTGGATGTGAAGTGGATCTACAGTGGATGAGCAATGGATGTGCAGTGGATCTGCAATGGATCTGCAGTGTATTGCAGTAGATCTGCAGTGTATGTGCTGTGGATCTGCAGTAGATGCGCAGTGGATTGCAGTGGATCTGCAGTGTATGTGCAGTGTATTGCAGTAGATCTACAGTAGATGTGCACTGGATCTGCAGTGGATGTGCAGGATGTTTCTCACACAGAGCATCCAGCTTAGACATCTGGTTTCAAGATTTAAGGAGTCAAAAATGATCCCCAATCTCCTTACGTTAACAACTATATTTAAGAGTGAGTCATTCCCTTTGTACATTTTTCAGTGTCTTTTAAACTTCCATTTACTTTCAAGTACTTTCTCTCTGCATTCATCCAGGTTCCACAGGATAACATAATCTTGCGATGCAGAACAGATGAGACGTGGATTTGCCATATTCCCAAATGCCACAGCAGTAATTGGCTGATGGTGTCCTTTTAGGATCAGAAGCTGAAGAAATTAACAAAAACCAAAAGTATCACAGTTTAGAGATAACATTTAAAGAAAGAAAGAACATAACAACATAGCCTCAGTCGTAGGAAGTCAAAGGGATTGAGTTTTTCAAACACATTTATTTCATATATTCATTTCTACTTCACCTGGTGAAACTCCTGTTCACGTTCCACTCAACCACTTCCACAGGTGACCCATCTCACCGCGACTCAGCACCACGCACAGCACATGCTAGTAATGGTGCAGACTCCCTCTTCCCGTCCTTCACTGTTACTAATTAGACAAATGCATATCACATCCCCACAACATGCCAGAAGAGGTAACCGCTGTGCCGAGCACTGAAGGATGAGGAAAATGACAAGGGTCTGACAGGAGGAGGTCCCTGGCAAGGCAGAACATGTCTAAGAAGCTGCTGGTAACAAGGTAAAGCCAGGGGAGGTTGGGCCAGGGCACGGACACCTACGCTACGACAGCTACACAAGAGCCTGGACAGAGCACAAGGAAATCAGATGCCAGCAAAGGATGTGCAAACAGGAGTGCAGTAACCAGACGTGCTTTTCCAGAGCATAAACTTCTGCAAGTTTAGAAGAGATCAGAATGGGGGGCGTGGTCAAAAGAAGAATACAGCAAAGGAGACACAGTGAAGGCAGAAGGAAGGACAGAAGCCAAGGTCACCAGCACTGAAGGCTGAGATCCTGGGTGAACTCAGCACACGGACGAGAGGAAACACCGAGGGTGGGACAGGGTCCGGATGGGCTGGGCTGTTGTCCGATGGGCTGAGGGTCTCAGGCCGCCCCTCGGTGGACAGCTCCACATCCAGCCCTGGCTCAGCTGCACCAGCCCCCTGATGAGAGTGAGCAGAGAAGCTGGACGACTGTTTAAGACATCAGCGAGCAGAGAAGGAGATGAAGAACTAAGATCAGGGGAGAAGAAAATGGAGAGAAAGGGGCCTGGCTCCGGGGCCTCATCTCTTGCAAAGACTCCACCAGAGGCAGCTCCAGACAAGTCCAGTAAAGCATTCGAGAAGCTGAGACATTTATGAGGCTGGGGCACAAAATGGTTGATTAAGTGCATCCTTCTCAAGGCATAAACAGAAGTATCTTATTGGGAGAAAAGCAGAGAATTCTGTCGCATTACAAAGTACTTCTGAGACGAGACTCCACAGCCTTCAGGTCGAGATTCCGTACGCTTTCCTCCTTTAAAACCCTATAAGTGGACTTTAATAACTTTCTGCTTTAAGAAAAAGATACAGCTGCCTAAGGTGGGAGGGAGGGACATGTCACCAAACAGCTAAGGCTTAGAGTAGGAGCCCAAAAGACCAGACCCAGGGAGGGAAAGTGAACTGGAAACAGAAGAGACCCCTGCACCAGACCACCTGAGTGTCCTCTCAGCCCTGACTGGGCAGGGGTCACCTGGGATCGCTGGTGCCCACAGCCCACCAGCCATCAGAAGCACACATAAATTCTCTCTGGAAGAAGCTAAGATCATACAGAGCCTCAAACTCGCTGTCCATCTTTTTCATATATAATGTCTGGTAATCAGTCAAAAATAATCAGATATTCAAGGAGACAAGACCATTCCATCAAAAACCAAGAAAAATAAAAAGTGATGGAAAACACCCACATGCCACTCAGATGGCCTTGAAACCAAGCCAGAACTGAATCAGATGTCAAAACCACTAGACAAGGACATTTAAACAGTCATTACAACTTCATTCCATATGTTCAAAAAGTTAAATAGAGGCACAGAATATATATATACATACATTTTTTAAGACACAATTCTAACTTCAAGAGATGAAAACTAAAATAAAAGATGAGAAACACACTGAGTAGGATTAAAAATAAACCAGACATTACAGAAAAAGCAATAGATGACCTGCCTAGGCTTGTGTCTAGCAGAGAACATGAGTCAATCCCTAAAGATCCTCGAAACAGAAAGCACCAGGCCATGGCGGGCCCTGACAATTCTACTAGGCATTTAAGGAGGAAATAATACCAGTTCTCCAAAACCTCCTCCAAAGAATAGAAGAAACAGGAGGAAACATGGTTTTTCAGAAAAAAAAAGAGGGAATCCTTCCTTATTCGTGTTTTGAGACCAGCATTACCCAAATACCAAAACCAGACAAAGACATTATAACATTATGGACCAATATCTCTCATGAACATAGATGCCAAAATTCTCAACAAAATATTTAAAATACATCAAATCAAGCCAAGGTATAAAAAGAATTACACACTATGACCAAGTGGGATTTATTCCAGGCATGCAAGACTGGTTCAACATTCAAAACACCAACTAACCCACCATATCAACAGGCTAAAGAAGAAAAATCACATGAAAATATCAACACATGGAGAAAAAGTATTTTAAAAATCCAACAGAAATTCATGATAAAAACTCTCCATATATTAGTCTCTCAGCTTAATAAAGAATATCTACAAAATATCAAAAACTAGCATTTAACTAATTAATTAATGTTTAGCTAGTATTTAATTATGAGAAACCAGAAGTTTCCCACTAAGATTGGAAAGATAATGATGTCCCCTTTCACCACTCCTTTTAACTCGTACTGAAAGTTTTAGCTAATGCAATAACACAAGAAAAGAAAATAAAGGTATAGTGTCTGAGAAGGAAGAAGTAAAACTGTGTTTGTTCACAGATGTTCACATGATTGTCTATGCAGAAAACCCAAACGAATCAACAAACAACCCCTGCAACTAAGCAATTATAGCAAAGTTGCAGAATACAGAGTTAAGGTACACAGTTCTGTTGCTTTCCTACACACTAGCAATAAACAAGTGGAATTTGAAATTTAAAACACAATAGCATATACATTAGCAAAATGTATCGTAATATGAAATACTCAGGTAAAAACTGAACAGAATATGTATAAGATCACTATGAGGAAAACTACAACTCTGTTGAAAGAAACCAAAGAACTACATGAATGGGGAGATATACCATGTTCATGGATATGAAGACTCAATGTTGTCAAGATGTCAGTTCTTCCCAACTTGAGCCACAGATTCAACACAATCCCAGTGAAAATCAAAAAACTGGTTCTCAAGTTTACATGGAGAGGCAACGAACTCAGAACAGCCACACACTATTGTAAAGTAACAAAGTTGGACAACTGACATACTTGACTTTCAGGCTTCCTCTAAGGCTACACTAGCCAAGACTATGTGATGCTGGCAAAAGCACAAACAGATCAGTGGGAGAGAACAGAGAGCCAGCAACAGTCAACTGACATTTGACAAAGAAGCAAAGGCAACACGGTGGAAAAACCACACCCTTCTAAATGGTAACAGAGGAGAAAATCTAGACGACTTGGCAAGGACTTTTTAGATAAGACACCAAAGACGTGATCCACCAACGGAAGAACTGATAAGCTGGGGTCACGAAAATTAAACATTTCTGCCCATGAAAGATACTGTCAAGAGAATAAAAAGACAAACCACAGATTGGGAGAAAGTATTTGTAAAAGACACATTCGACAAAGTACCATTATCCGAAATATACAGAGAACTCTTAAGACACGACAAGAAAATAAGCAACCCAAGCAAAAAATGGACCAGAGATCCTTGACCGACACCTCTCCGAAGAAGACGTGCAGAAGGCGAGTTAGCATGTGAAAAGCACGTTAGTATGCAAATGCAAATTAAAGCAGCAATAAGATGCCGCCACACACTTATCAGAATGGCAGAAGTCTGGAACACTGACGCCACCAAACACGGGAGGGTGTGGAGCAAGAGGAACTCTCATACTTTACCGGTGGGAATGCAAAATGGGTGGCCAGTTTAGAAGACAGTAGCAGTTTCCTATAACCCTAAACATACTCTTACTATGCAATTCAGCAGTCCTGCTCCCTGGTATTTACCCGAAGATTTGACAATTCACATTCACATAAAAACCTGTGCTTGCATGTTTATAGCAGCTTTATTCATAATTGCTAAAACTTGAAAGCAACTAAGATGTCCTTCAGTAGGTGAATGAATAAACAAACTGTGGTCCATCCAGACCACAGAACATTATTCAGCTCTAAAAAGAAATGGGTTATCAAGCCATGAAAAGACATGGAGAAACCTTAAATGCATACTACTAAAGAAAGAAGCCAATCTGAAAAGGTTACACACTGTATGATTCCAACATATGACATTCTGGAAAAGGCAAAACTATGGAGACAGTCAAAGATCAGTGGTTGCCAGGTTGGGGGTGGGGAGGGATGGACAGGCAGAGCAGAGAGAACACTAGGGAGAGCAAACGTTCAGCGTGACACTATGCTGGGGGGCAGGGGACATCGCGGTTTGCCTCTGCTCAAACCCACAGAACATACACCACCAACGGTAAGCCCTAGGTAAACTATGGACTCTGGGTGAAAACAACGTCGGTGCAGGTTTGTCAGGTGTAACAAACGCTATCAGGGATGCTGGGCATGGGGGAGGGGATGCATGTGGGGGGAAGCACACGGGAAAGTCTCTATTTTCTCCCTAATTTCGCTGTGAACCGAAAGCTGCTCTTAAAAAACAGTACAGTCTTAAAATACAAAAAGTGAGTAAAAAGGAAAAGTGCAGCCAAAACCCCAGAGTGAGAACTATTACGAGGCATAAAGAACGTCCCTCCGCTATGTTAGGGGACCCAATTCATCAAGAAGACACAAAGACACTAAACGTTTACATGCTTAACAGAGCTTCAAAGCGCACGAAGCAAAACTGAGAGAAGAGGCACACTCACATTTAGAGTCAGATCTCGACACGCCTTTCTCAGCAGCTGACAGAACAAGTGGTCAAAGACGCAACACTGAAAGAGCACTGTCAACCAACCGACCTGACTGCCGCTTACAGAACAAAGGACGTGCAAATATTCACAGCAGCTCTGTTTATAACAGTCAAAAGTGAAAATAATCTAAATGTCCACCAGCAGGAGAATGGATAAACAAATCATGTTAAATCCATACAATGGAACACTACTCAATAATTTTAAAAAACCAACTGTTGATACATGCAACAATGTAGATAAATCTCAAAATAATTATTCTGAATGAAAGAAGCCAGAGAAAAAGGGTAAAACCTGTCTGATTCCATTTACATAAAACTCTAGAAAATGCAAGCTAATATGAAACTTTTACTTAGAATACGTAAAGAACTTCAAATTAACAGGAAAAAGATAATTCAACAGAAAAATGGCCAGAGACTGAGCACATATAACACAAAAGAGACCTCCAAATGTCCTATAAATGTGCACAAAGGTGTGAAGCCTCATTAGTCACCAGGGAACTGAAAATTCTAATTAAGTGGTACTACACCCACCAGAGGGGTGACAATAAAAGGACCAAGTACAGGTGAGGACACAGATCAACAGGGTCCTCACACAGCATCTGAGGAAGTGCAGATCCATACAACAGCTTTGGAAGTCTCGGCATTACCTTTTGAACTAAACACATGTGTTCCGTTCCCTAGGACTCAGCAATTGTACACACTGTGAATGAAGAGACATATAAGAGAACGTGGTGATCAAAACAGAAACAAACCAAATCTCCAATAATATCTAAGAATGGATGAAGTGTGGCCCAGTCGTACGGTGGAATACTATGCAGTTGTGAAAAGGGACCACGGGGGTGCATCCCATGAACATAATGGGGAATAAAAGAAGCCAGCAAAAAAGCAGGTGTACCACGTGCTGCCAACTAGACAACGTTCAAACAGGGGCAAACTGGCCGTCGGTGCTAGAGGTGAGGGCTGCGTCGCCTCGGGGGAGAAGGGAGCAGGCCGACAGGAGGCACACCTGCGTGCACTTAACATCTGGGACGCGTCTTCCGAAGTCTTTATACTCAATGAAAAGTGGGAGAGATGAAGCCGAGACCTGAATGTGGGCTCAACTCATCAAGTTGTGTTGAAGAAACACATAAACACCTCTCTCAGCTCAGTGGGAAAAAGTCAAAATAGAGATTTCCCTTGAGCGATGACGCAGTGAGTGCCACTATAACCAAAAGTTAAAGAAATTTTCAAGACAAATACAGTTTGGGCTTATATCCTGTACTTACCAGTTTCAAACTCCTGAGCCCCAAAATGAAGATAAAAATTGTCCCAACACCAAAAAGACTGATAGAAATTATTTTTCTATTTCTTACAATAAAACCTGTTTTTAAGGTTATTCAGACAATTAAATTCGCATGAAATAGGCTTCAGAAAGAAAACTGATGTCTATTAAACTATATCAGTTTGATGTTAAAGATTCTGCAATAAACACAATAAACTTCCTTAAATGTAAAAAAATAAACAAAAATTCAATTTGTCTTGACTGTATTAAGATAAACCTTTTCTTCTCATATTCTTCCTCGAGAAGAAATTTTAAATAATTTAAAATTCTTTAAATTTTATTTTTAAATAAAGTGACTCCAGAGAGTTTTCTTTTTTTTTAATTTTCTAAAACTCAAAACTGAGTATGTTCTTGTTTCATTGGCATTTTCTCCCATAGTTGGCAGCTGAATCCACAAGGGGCAACACCACCCAAACCGCATCAGAGAAGCAGAGCAGTGCCAGCGAGACTCTGAGGCCCAACAGAAAAACCCACGGAGCTTTGTAAACACCTGGTGGGACGGGCCCTCCGTGCTCCAGATGCAAAGTGCATTTCCACCCAAAGGGAAAGCACGGTGCCGCCTGCAGCAAGCAAGCTGGACGCGGGACGCGGGCGCCCTGGAGTCCACCAGGGATTCCTCCACCACGATACCGCCCAGGGGCCATCGTTACCGGAGATCTCTCCTGGTTCCTCCACCTTCAACCGGAAAACGCAAAGTACCTACACGGCGACTGTGGGTAACAGTTATTTACTCGTGACCACCAGTACAGTCACGCCCACTACTCACCCCTCCCCACTCCCCAGAAAAAGCAGCAGAAATCACTGAAAACCCTGGGGGCTCCCCACCAAGACTGCTCGCTGCTCCCACGGACTCAGGCTCAGCAGTCTTGTTCCAGCCCCACTGCTCAGATGTGGGCGCCTGCTTCTCCAGCTGAGAACAGGGACACCCCTGGCAGAGGCCTTGCGGGGACCAGACAACAGTCCGGGAGCGCTGGCACTGAGGGGCATGTTCAGCGAGATGTGACCAAAACTGATGACAATTATCAACGATTAACATCAAGGTTATGTTTTAAACTACAGAAAATTTGTCGGTGCTGAACTACAAAACGGTCCCTACCCACCACACATCCGGAATGCACTCAGCTCTTCCACAACATCCTGTGCCACTAGAGCGATTTATCTCACACTATATAATCACTGCCTCGCTGCCTAGGTCTAACAAGACATAAAGAAATGCTGACGAAAATGCAGTAAGTTTCAGACTTTGCCCCACCTCACGGGGAACACCTCCACAGTCATTTCCATGGAGCAGTGGCCCCGCCGTCACCTTCCATCCTGTCTGCCTCCCCCTCATTACAGGCACAGAACACCTGTGGGCTCAGCGACAGGCCCGGCTGCCAGTCTGTCCAGTCACCAGCTGGAGACAGCCCGACAGCAGTGAGTCGGCAGCCGGGGCCCAGCCACGCTGCACCAGCCCGACCAAGTTGGCTCACCCAGACGTTCAGGGTGAGCCCGTCTCCCCAGGTCGGGGTCTGAGCCAGGAGGAGGGTCATGGGAGTGCGTGCCCACCAGCTGAGGCCTGTGGCTTTCTGTGTCACACGGATGCTGGGAGCAGCGGGCAAGCCCGCTGGGCTCCCTCTGGAAGCTGAGCGGGCCCAACGCGGGGAGAACCGCAGCCCGACACAGTCTGGCCCTGCCGGCCTGGCCCTCCAGCCACTGGGCCCGGCAGGGCGACGGCAGGGGCTCCGGAGACGGAGGAGGCACTCGGTGGAAGG
Source organism: Vicugna pacos (assembly GCF_048564905.1). Lineage (NCBI taxonomy): Eukaryota > Metazoa > Chordata > Mammalia > Artiodactyla > Camelidae > Vicugna > Vicugna pacos. The sequence continues at coordinate 78,598,962 of NC_132994.1, forward strand.
AGCCCGGTCTCCTGGCCCGCAGCACTGGGCTCCCCTGTGCAGCAGAAAGCAGACCATTCCTCAGGCCTGGCACGTGAGATGGCGTGACAGCCACCCTGACCCCGCAAAGCCTAGTCCCTGCGGGCGCCGCGCTGACCCTGCAGGATGTAACTTAGCACCTGAGTAGGAGCAGCAGGCCCGGTGTGGAGACAAACCCAGGAGGCTGACAGCTCAAGACTTGCGGTGCGCAGCCACAAAACCTCTGGTTAAACTCTATTGTGTGATGACCTGGGAGACAGATTCCGCTTGCTGACCCTGCAGCCCCCAAGGAAATGGCGGGAAAGAATCAGTGTTTGTGCCAACATGTAAGTTGGCTTAAGCAAGCAGGAATGAGTGGGAACAGAGTATCCAGAAGCCTGGAGACTTCAGGGGTGCAAACTGGGGCCCCTCAAAGCACTAGGGAGAGACTCAGCCTCCCAGGGAATCAGATCAAGGATGGTCGCCCTCCGACTCAAGCCTTCGGCTCCTTTAATCTCAGGCATCAGCCATTCATTGTCAAGAGAAAACAAGGGAGGGCTGTGCACACAACAGAAAAGGTCGGGCTCCTCCAGCACACGGGCGGTGGCAGAGCTGATGGGGTAATGCGGACCGGTCCTGCTGTGCTCCTGAGACCACCCGGAGGCCACAGGACCCTGGGCAAGTGCATGAGACGGTACCGCTGGGGCCCCGTCTTCACAGCTGCAGGAAGGGGGCCGTGGCAGCCCCATTCTCACAGCCTCTTCAGATGACAACGCAAGGGAGAGGTCCGAGAGGAGGACCAGGACCCCCCACAGCACAGCAGGTCAAGGTCGAAGTGGGAAACTCCACCCCCTGCCCCGCTTCAGCCCTGCTACAGACAGTCCCCCTCAGGAAGGGGAGCAGATAGCCTGCTTTTTTAGTTCACAGGTCACTGGATCATGGGGAACCACCTCCGGCCTGGGGAGAGAGCTGGGCCTTGCTGGGAGGTGCCCTGTGTAGTGCTGGACGCCGTGACCAGCCAGTGCCCTAGGGAGGTAGGTTCCCCTGTGGGCTCAAGACTGCAGCAAACACCTGGTCACCAGGAAGGAAGCCACACCAGGGCTGCCCCTTGTCCACCAGGCCACCCCTGTCCTCCCGGAAGCCACACGGGTGGGCTTCCTTTCCAGACAGATGCCGCCAGACACCAAGTCCTGAACGGGGCAGTAGTTTGGGGGAATGTGGGTACAAGTGAAGGAGGCCACCTACCAGCCCAGCCCATAAAACTCTACTGCCCAACTCTCTTCTCTCCCCCAACTACTGGCTAAGTACAGAGGTTTGGGGGGGGCCCACTGAACAGGGAACCAAAGGATGGACGGGGTCTCTGATTGCAGCCAGCTCCAACAAGACCCAGCGGGCAGGACACATGCTAATCCGTCAGGGTCCTTCACTACAGCACTAGCCTACCCTCCCGGGCAGAAATCGTTTAACTTTTCTCATCTACAACAACAGCACAAAGCAAAATATTCAAATAATGCAGAAACAACACAGCTAGCCTTTACCCCTTGACCCCCTCTCCTTGCTGTGCCTTCCCCAGGGAAAGTCAATGCAAGAGTCTCCTGTGCGCATCACAGGAACAAGTCTGAAAGGACGCACTACAGGTATCTTTCAATGGGATTCTCGTGTGTCTCAGACGACATAAGCACTTTATGAGGACGTGAAGACAAGGGGCTGTGAAGGATCCCTGTGTCAAAGTTAAGTCAGTAAACACAAAGCAGACGGCGATCCCAGATAACTGGGGGCTGTGCATTCAAGCCCCCGTCACTGATACAGCAGTGCATGTCAACTGCACAAAATTAGAAGATCCACACAAGGAAAAAAACCTAACTATTCTCTCCTTCTCCAGAGGCACCACTGTAAAAACCATGTGCACCTCCTTCTGGTACTATTCCTTGTGTATGTGTGTAGTTTGAGAAAGAAAACTACGCCCTTCCGATTAGAAAAGATCACAATCTTCCTCTTTGAGCCGCTAAGCAAGGCAGGAACACGCCGCCTCACTCTTGAGTTCGGAAGGCGTGGGAGGCGGGCTCGGGCTCCAGCTCCGAGCACAGAACCGGTGTGAAATGGAGCACCGGCTGCAACAGGGGCGTGCGGACGCCACCCACTTATCCTCGGGCGTTTCCAGGTCCTTAAGTCCTTTCCCAAACTATTAAGTGTTTTAAAAGTTTCTACTACTATTTATATTTAGCTGCTTTAATTTTTTAAAAAATCGATACCCTCCTTCCGTTGATCCCCTTAAGAGCATTTCAAGACGTACCAAGTTCTTGAGAGAAACATAACAGGTGACAGGTGCCCGGACAACGGTGTCTCACCTGCGGACGCTCCGGGACCTCCCGCGAGCCGCCAGGTGGACGCGCAGCCCAGGTGAGCGCCGGGGCGCGGCGGCCCCACGCCCCGCCCCCGTCGCCCTGGTTACGAGCCGCCGCTGCCGAGCGCCCTCAGCACTAGCGCCATTCTCGCGAGAGCCCGGAGTCCCACCCCACCCCCACAACAACCCCACTTCCGGGCTTCGCCTCAGTTCCGGGCGCCGTCCCACTTCCGGGCGCACCTCATTTCCGGCGCGGCTGCGCGGCCCGGATGCTCCCGGAGCGGCACCCTGCGGGAGCGGAGGTGAGTCCGGCGGCGGAGGCCAGGCCTGCCTCCCGCGCTCGTCCCCGACGGAGCCCCGGGCCCGGCCCCGCCTCTCCCCTGGCAACGCCCTGCCTTTGCGCCTCGCCCCCCAGCGCGCTCCCCCGCCGGTTCCCCGCGGTGCCCCCCTGTCCCGGGCCGGGGCCCGCCGCGGTGTGCGGCTCCTGAGCGGGGGCCGGGCGCACTCAGCGGGCCTGCCGTCTGTCCGCAGGGCGCTCGCGGATGAGGGCGCTGCCGCGCTAGGCGCCGCGCCATGGCCGCCCCCTGGACGGGCGCGTTCCTGGTCCTTCTGGCGACCCAGGCCGCCTCCTGCGCCGACGGCCTTGCGGAGGAGGAGGAGGTCCCGGCGGAGTGGGTCCTGCTGCACGTCGTGCAGGGCCAGATCGGCGCCGGCAACTACAGCTACCTGCGGCTGAACCACGAGGGGAAGATCGTGCTGCAGATGCGCAGCCTGCGCGGCGACGCGGACCTGTACGTGTCCGACAGCACGCTGCACCCCAGCTTCGACGACTACGCGCTGCAGGCCGTCACCTGCGGCCCCGACGTGGTGCTCGTCCCCGCGCACTTCCGGCGGCCTGTGGGCATCGGCGTGTACGGGCACCCGTCCCACCGCGAGAGCGAGTTTGAGATGAAGGTGTACCTCGACACGACCGTGGAGCCGCCGCTGCCCGGCGCGGCCGCCCCCTCCGACGGCGCGGACGCGGGGCACGCGCGCGCTGACGCCCCGCAGGACGCGTCTCAGGAAGAGGAGTCTGTTCTGTGGACGATACTAATTAGCATTCTGAAATTGGTCCTGGAAATCCTTTTTTGATTCATTGAACATAGTCTGGAGAATGAGACCCTTAGTCTGTGAAGCTGACTGAGGTTCACCGCGAACCTGGCTACTTTGACCTGGTTGGAGTTCTGGTTAACTTTTCTAGTCGGAGATGGAAAAATAAAGCCATAGTTTTGTTACCTCAGTCACCCCAAAGTACGAAAAGCAGCAAGCACGGTGTTTTTACAGATCAGAAGTCCTGTGAAAGGAATATGCACAATACAATGTTTAAACCCCATTCTGATAAGTTTGTCAGGTAGCAAAACAGGTTATTACAGTGAGGTAGGCTTTTCCTCTAGTTAGTGACGCTAAATGCAGTTATATGGAATGTCTGAGCTTTTAAGAGTTGCTAAAAGCAAGTCTGAAATGTAATGGTTTCTCCGTACTTGACTGAGCACAGACAAGAGCCCCAAGCCTGCGCCCCTAGCGGGGACGGCTCCTCCTACCCACACAGGATTTCTGGTGGGCAGGCCTCTTCCCCTGCCAGTTAACGGCAGTTCTAAACCCTCCCCTGCATCACATCTCATCAGGCCATTAGTAATTTTACCATCTTGGGCTCCTATTAAAATTCTTCCATTATTAGATAACTTTGCTATGCTACCCATGGTAAGCCAGAAAGGACAAAGTAATAGTAACTTTTAGGCTAATGGAGAAACAGTTAAGCATTTCAAATTAAGTTGCCTAATACTACCATCAAATTTCTGGAGATAGCCAAAGTACTAAGAATAAAGACTTTCTGGAGGAGGGAACTATTTTCTACCTGAAACTGGTTTCAAAGGTAAGAGTAGCTTATAATAAATAATCAACTTGCAGATTTTAAGCACATAGTTAATTTCAAAAAACTTTTATTGGCATAAAAATGAGAATTGTAAATAAATTGGCACCAAATATCTCATTTAAGTGCGTATTACAGTACTGGGTCAAATTACTATCCCTCTTTGCTGTTTTTCCCCCTTCTGCCCACCTTCCTGGGTGTTGGGGGAGCTCGCTGACAACAGTCACAAATCCAGCGACCTAGGAGAAAAATTGTTAATTAATACAGAATGAAATTTAACTTTTTAGGGCTGAACTTTAAACCATTTAGCTGTCTGTCCTTAGCTATGGCTAATGATAATCCTCAGTGGCTACGTGGTGGGACGGGCACTAAGGAGCTCCTTCATTTAGGGAAAATGATGTAAACTTCCCTTTCAGTAGTCAGTGTCATCAGCGCCCTGTGGACACACGGGAGAGGGAGGGGTCACGGGAGGGGCAGAATAACCACAGGGACCTTCCAAAAACTGTCACGGTCCTTTCTGGAATTCAAACACTATCATAGTTTAAAAGTTCAGTCATACAAATCCTAACATAAAACCTGTTACTGCGTCTGGCTCATTTTCAGCCTTTTCCTCTCTTGCTCACTGGCAGCTGTGTGTCAGCACCCTCTCAAGTCCTGGGGTGCTGTGCTGACAGCACTTAAAGCTGATCAAGCATCTGACAGCAGTGACACGGTATATGACACCCCTGGTCTGAATCACTACAGAACTCTGGATGACTGGCGTTGCTCGCATCTCAGTGATTCCTAGGAAACCCAGTTCTAAGCATATATTTTATAAAGTACTATACAGTGTTAACTATGCAAATAAGTTCTAAAATTACACAGTTACGTGTGTAATGTTTCAGTCCAATTACTGTGATTTACTATTTGTTTATTCTGAAGTTGCCTGGAATTGTCATACTGCCTCAGTTTACAGAAATCTGGTTTAATGTGTATAAATGCGTAGCAGTTATTCTGTTAAGTGTCTAAATGACGCACACAAATAAAATCAAGGTATGAAGCAGACTGAGCTGCTGCTTTTCTGTTTCAGTGGAAAACATGCTACACATTGGGCTTTACTTCCAAAACTTCAGCGAGACAGTCTGCGTCTCACTTGTCCCTTAGTCAGCTTGTCTAGGGGTGAAAAGCAGGTGGACATGGTCACAGCTTTGGTCACTTCTTGTGAACAGAAGGGTCTACAGGCCTTCATGTCATTATGGTGTTCGTGCAGCCTTAAAAAAAAAAAAAGGTCAAGAGCCCCTTTGCTCAAACGCTCCTTTTTTAATCTTTACCTGATGGAATAGCACCAAGGCCCACACAAAAAGTATGATAACCTCTGTCACACACATCACAGAACATCATTTCTTCTTCGTGGTGGGGCTGTCCACAAATAATGCAAGTCTTACACTCCATACACTGCCATGGGTAGGTCTTAATCATAGAAACAAGCTCCAGGGTCATGTCCAGGCAAGAAGGGTGGCCTAAACCAAAACCAGTGTTAGTAGTGTGTCACACAAGGACGTTTAACTTAGCATGGCATAATGAGTGCTAGTCTGGGTTTCTCAAGAATGGCTATGATGTTTAACCGCCACAGAGGAACGAAAATACAACACAGAGGAAGATACATGGACTGTTGGGTATTTGATGATTCTTTGGTTCAAGCCTAGCTGACAACCCAGATCCTCGCGTCGGAAGCAACTGACAGGGTGGGAAAGGTGTTAGGATGCGCCAGTACTCACCGCTGTTATCACACTGGGAGCAGTGTATCAGTGACTCAGCCTTCCCTTTCTTGTTGGACTCCTTACCCTTCAGACAAATTCCACATAGAGCATTTGGAATGACCTTTGGCTGGAAGGGTAGAAGAGGGCTATGAATTCATGCCAGAAGAACTGACTCTGGGGTCAAGAGGAAGCACACTATCTTGCCTTACCTTTTTACTTGCAGCACCTTCCTAACCTTTATGAAAGACATAGCTTGACACGAGTCTCCTTCAACAAAGCCTACTGACTAAAGCTTTAGATTTCATCTTTAAATCCTGTCAATGGCGTGATCTCACTCTGGGATTAAATGTAGCATCTACGCTCCCTACGTGCCTGGTGGGATCTGTATCGTGAACCGGAGGGGAGGACCGACACCCCGTCCAACCACCCTGTTAACTGAGAGAAAATCCGAGTACCAAGCACCATTACATGGAAGTTATTGAGGCTCATTACAAAAGAGAAGACCCCATTTTAAGCAGCTTATATGCCAATTCTGTTTAGAAACCCCTATTTTCCAAAATTGTGAAACTAGATCTATAAAATCAATGTTTTAACATTTTTAATTGAAATGCCTCGTGCATACACTGTCATGTGCATAAATGTTTGTGGGACACAGAGTTGTGCGACACTCCCTTTGCAGACCCAATACATTCATAAAGGAGCCTACACTCAGGGAAAAGGCGCTCACTATGACGCAGGAAACATACAGGCGAAAAGCAGTTTCCAGATAAGCAAAAAAAATTACCACTTAACAAAAGGAGGCCAACCCTGTGCTTTAAGTACCATTCATCCTTCAGATTAAAAACTACAATCCAATAGAGGCACTCTAGGTTTTAAAAGAGCACTTGGCAACACAGAAAAGGATGAAGAAGAGGAGGTTCGCTGCACCTGAGACTCGGGGGTTGGGGAACACTCGGACATCACAGCCTGGACAAGAATGACACGATGTTCACCGTGAACCTGTGTGAATACGGAGCAGCAGACAGAAAAGAGAACAAGCAGGGGCCAAGGGTGAGGTGGGGCCGGAGCGACACCCATTCACTCACTCACTCGTTTACACAAAAACTGGGAGGAGAAGTATTTTAAGTAGAAATATTTCTGTTTTATTACAGCCTGGCCAAACACATCTTATTTCCCTTTCCTCAGGTACTGAACTAAAGAGGAGCCTAAACAAAATTCCAACCTTGTATACAGTATTACTCCAGCTTTGAAATATCTCACTGCCACCTTCCAAATCTGTTCAGCCAAACAATTTGTTCTTAATTCTTTAGGTTTTTTATTTTTTACTTATCTTTCTTTACAAAAGATGACAGAGGCATTCAAAAATAATTTTTGACTTATTTATTTTAAAAAGTCAACCTTATACATAAATATAATAAAAACAGTAACTCTAAACAATCACAAGTGTCTCCACAAAATAATAAATATCATGGAAGTTAAAACACACATATAAAGCTTTACCATCGACTAGTCTCCATCTCCTGTGTGCCTTTCCACCCTGCTACCCCAACAAAAGGACAGTGTCACATGCTGCGGCCCCTTATGCCTTGCAGTGTAGCCACCCTCTGCTGTTACTGCTACATTCTAATGCGTAAGTTCTCACTGTGTTTCCTGCACCTAAATAAAAACAGCTAGGAAGTGCACTTCTATGATCCAGATTTTCTGATTCGGTTATATCAAATCTGTAACTGCCATAATATGCTGCAGAAAGCTACCCCTCACTCCACCAAAATGAAGAACTTCCGGTTGTGGTACCGGCGCTAAACGGAAACGCTACGCTTACTCAATACTTATTACAGTTCGAGGGAAGACGCTGGCACACTACATACTTTAATATTTGTCAGGAAAGTCAAGGAAGTAACCACACGGCATTAAACTCTCAAATGAGAACTCCTCACGGGAGATTCTTTTACAGAAGTCAAAAGGAGTGAGACACAAAGCTAGTCATTCACATTCTAGTGCAGTTCAAGTTCTACAATTACTAAAAAATACATTGAACACCTATGATAAAAGGGACACCGAGAAAATCTTACGTTTACGTCTAAGCTTAAAACCATAATGTTTTGTTAAACCACTTAAAAGTTTTCTTACCCAATAGTCTTCATCTTCATGACAAGAGGGAGAGGTGAGGTGGAGAAGGGAGGGACGGGGTGGGGACGGAGACAGAGCCTTGTGGCATCTCCGACGATGACGATGACGCCACAGCTCGCCACAGCTCGTGCTCGCCAAGCACCCTGACCCCCTAAGGAGCCACACCACTCGCTCCCAGGACTGAACACACCACCCCCAGCTCCAATGCAGAGCTGGCAGAGGAGGAAGGGAGCGGGGTGTGGACTCCCCTGAGGTCAGCGGGACAGAACCCTACGTACGTCTGCTGGAGACAGTCAGCTCTACTTCGTAACAGCGAAAACATCCAAGTTTCACTACTGACAAGAAAATTAAATACTCTCCCTAAGAAGTCTCAGCAACTCAGAGAAAAGGCTCATAATACACTCACTTTCCTACTTGAAAAGTCACCAGAGACAGTGAGACTTTCATGGTAGCACTGTTATAGTACAGAATTTGATTACATACCTATAACATAGGCCTGAATCCTGATAATTATGCTTTAATTCCAGGTTAATGTAACCTAAACAATCCTGTCCTACACATTAAGAGCAAGCACTAGTGAATCTTACTACGCAAGACATCGGATACATTATATTTTTTCTTAGCTCCCATATTTTAAAACGTATTTATGTATCACCTTCAGCTTGAAGTACCCTAAGATTTAGGCACATCTTGGCTTATTCATACTTTTCATAGAGAGGTTAACTTTTAACAAACATGTTCACATTAATGTATTAAGTCTAGATACTGGTTGTTCCAAACTTTGAAATACCTGAAACATTTTTAGGTACTAAAAATGTTCACAGAAAATTATAAAATGTGCATTTTGCATGTCAGACCCCTTGAGGACTATCAATTTAGGTTAACCTGTATGATTTCTTCTATCTTAAGTCAACGATAGGACTGACTAGTTCTTCATTTTCAGCCTGTTAGAACATCTGTTTCAGCCCTCCTTCTCCGTTAAGCCAGGGGGGCCCAGGCCCGAGTCTGGAAGTCCAGCTCCCTAGCGGCACCACGCTCGGAGCCGCAGCTCCCCTGCGAGCCCTCCTCCGCCAGACGCGCGCTGCTCAGCACACACACAGGCTAACTTCCCAGAATGTCATCTTTGGAGTCCATCTGCTTTCAGTTATTAAGCAGTAATTCAAATCTTTAGTTTAAAAAGTAGATAAGCTACTTATGTGAGAACAAGAACAAAGGCCGGGTGGCTACGGCCTCCTGAAGCCGCCCCTGCTGAGTGAGGCCTCGCTCGCCACGGGCTGGTCAGCGGATGCTGGAGAGGCATCTTCTAATTAGGTGCGGAACACACTCCTCTGTTAAGCTGCTTTTTCACTTCGGGAAAAGAGAGGCAAGCGGACAGCTTGGAGGTTCTAGGAGAGGCTGAAGGGACACTGGCCAGGGCCCGCTGGGGCCTGCTCCGGGCCACCCGCCATGGCCCCGGTTCGGACATACTCGGGGTCAGGCAGCTCCACTTCACAAAGCTGTCTCATCACCTTGCTCTAGAACGCTCTTCCAAACACCTCCATGACCAGGTAACAAGCACACCTGATACACACTCACTTCCCTGTCACCACGGCCACTAATTCTGCTCCTTCAGTGACATTCTTCAGTCCCCGTAAGTGGGAAGGCTGCTCACCGCTCACCAGCCCTCTGAGGGGCGGGCAGACAGCGGAAGGAAGCAGTCACAGTGACAGTGCTGACAGCAGCCAACAGCCGGACTCTGAGAGCAACCAGACCAGTCGGCTAACAAGCACACCTACCCAGACCACCCTCCGAGCGGGGGGCCCCCGCCCTGGCGCTGCTCAGGCCCTCTGCCCGGGGGGGCAAGAAATCACCGCCGTGCAAACGACAAGCTGTACCATGTGCCATCACAGAGTTAGCTGAGTCTGCCACGTCAGTCAGATGGTCCCTAGAGCAAACCCAGGCCTTTCTAAACAAAAGGCACCTCGGGCGCGCAGCTCACGCCAGCAGGTCCCCTCCCTGCTTCTCAGCCAGCACCAAAGATCAGGGCACCTTCAGTGTCAGACAACCGGGATTTTCAGCCCGAGGAAACAAGCACAAAGTTCTGCCTGTGAGAGAATTTTTTAAAAACCCATACTTGCCTGGTTATTATTCAAAAGAAAAAAAATTCCCTTATAAATCGTACACATACAGGAAACAGAAGCTACACCATAGCCAGAGTGACAGAAAAGCCACCAGGAAGGTGAAGCGAAAGGAAGGAGGCTGTGACAGAGGACACACACCGCAAAGAACAGCGAGGGGGTGGCAGGCGGGGCTCCGCAACTCGGAGGCTCAAAGTGCAAGTATCTCAGGGAGAGAGGCTGTCGGGAAGGAGGCTGAGTCAGGGGCTTTTTTCTTCTACCTTGTACCCAGGAACTGACTTGGACAGTACAGAACGCTTGGAAGCATCTTTTCTTGGAGTAGTGGCCTTGTCCCTGGACCGCTGTCTTCCCGGCAGAGGCTCCTCCTGGCCGTCTGGAAGGCCTTCTCCCTCGGATGCGTTGCCGGAGGAGCTGTCCTGCAAGTCAGAGGCACAAACAAAGGTCCCTTGCAGCTCACACAGACTGGAGTCCGCTTTGAAGCACAGAAAATATCCCAAGAAGGTTTCAGAGTTCCATCCATTTAAAACTAAAAAGGTAATTCTAATTAAGAAAACATTGTCCAATGGAGACTAAAGCGAGTCATGTTAGAAGCAATTTATCCATCTTACAAATGTATTACAGCAGAAAGCCAGTTCCGTTTACACCAGCAAGGGCCTCAATCAACTTTGCTTTCTGGCTTCGGCAACAGGAACAGAATTACTACTTCCAGTACTGTTCACTACACCGCACGGCTTCGACACCATTTCACTGTGTCACGAGGGAGTGTATCTGCTCATACAAAATACTGTCTAGCACTACGTGGGGTTGCCCCATACGGCCAAGTATTCATAACAGAATCTGACATATTTTAGATGCTCAAAGTTGGGGAGTTCAATGATCGATCATTTAATTCTTCACTTTCTAATTTAAAATTTTCTGATTAGAATTAAAATTTTATGTTCACATAAATTGTGAAAACTGCAAATGGAAAACTTACGTTATCCACAACCACCCTGACGAGCACTGAGACAGCTGCGGGAACGTGCTGTATCGAGGTCTGTGTTTGTACTCACAGACCCCCGACTCGCGCGCTCACACAAACCCTACCCACGCGCGTGCCCTCGGTCTTGAAAACAAAACTGAGTTACGTTGTATGTATGTGTGCATGTGTGTCTGAGCATTTTTAACTACTGTGTGCACTTCATCACGTCATTAAATATTCTTTGACCTCCGTTTCAATCAGGTAAGTGTAACATACTACCCACTGTGGACGACAGATTTATTTCTCATTTCCATTATAGAAAACACTATTAACACTCCAATGGACTTGTTTTCCTCATTAAATTTGGTTGCCAGCTGGTTAGGTTCTTCTGATAAACTGTATTAGTGTATTTGCTAAGTTTCATGGAAGTTAAAAATCTTGGTAAATACTCTCTTTTGGCCCAAAATGAATTAATTTACATGCCTGCTAGTAGTGGGGGAGAAGGTTGACCTCATCACACCCTCACCATGCCAAAGCACTCCGTGCACCAAAGTGACAGGAGAAAAGCATGTCACCACTTGAATATCTGAAGAGCATCTTACTTTATGCAGCACATGCCATTAAACACTTGTCAAAAGCTGTTAGGAGCAAAGAAGTGCAGCACCCGCCTCATGGTTCAGACTGGCGATGGAAAAGTTAAAAACGGCAGCTGGAGAACAAGCAGCACCAAATGAAACCAGAACCCTGCACCGGGTCGCTCCCACACTCCTTCAGTTCCACAGAGCAACCAACTCACCCCCGTCCTGAACTGCACTTTGCTACCACAAAAGTCATGCAGGAAAACCCACCAAACAGCCCAACATACCGGTAACCTTAACGTTTTCCTAGAAGAAGCTGAAGACGATTAATTAAGCAGCAGGAACACAAGTTAATGTGCTCTCCCAACCCAAGATACTTATATATAAGATTATGAACTAATGTTGGGTCCCGTGCCTAACCCACTTATGAAAACTACAAAGAGGCAATTTTAAGTATAAAACTTACCAAAGGCGGCACACAGCTAGTCCATATCAACACACACGATAAATAACTTTTCTTGGTGAAAGCTTTCTGGAAATTACATGCAACCGCCCCTTTCCCAAAAGAGGGCAGTAATACGAACTCAATTTGACACTCCAGGAAAGCAATCAGCAAAAATTCAAAGGGAAAGGAAAGCCTCTGACTGAAGAAAACCGCCCTCACCGAAGTGCCTTTACTTCTCCGTTTCTCATCACCCCGACTGTCTTCCGCCTCGTCGGAGTCACCGTCACTGTCTAGAGCAGGGAGCTCGGGGTCCAGCGGGGGCTCGTAAAGCGCCGTGTTTAACGGCAAATACCGCAGTTCATCTGGTGAGTACCTGAAGTGCAGAGGGAGGAGGTTCAGTTTTCCTTTATTGTTAAATATAAAAAGACCGACTTCTGACTACAAAAATAGCCTGATCTTTTCAATTAACCCCAAATACTTCTGAAAAATAATCAGAGACAATAAATAATTTTTTTTTCATTTTGGTGATCAAATAGGGACAAGTAATAAATAAAAAAACCTAAACATTTTTCCAGCAGACTAAGGGTGTAAAATACACGTTTGATTCTTATCTCTCCTCTGCCCTCAACACCACCTCCTTCTCAAAAAATGTCATCGGACAAGATGAAGCCGTACATACAGAATCATGCACAGACTCCACGTGCCGACCACCTGCACCTCCCACCCTCCCCAGTAGCCAGGGCTTGGGCGCTGCCTCCCTCCCAAGCTCTGGTGTCCCTGAGCAGTGCCCGGGACATGGCATCACTTAAGAAACAGAATTTTCAGGAACAAATTATTTTAAACCAATTTGGGAAGCATATATTCTAACAAACTGAATCATCTGATTACTCTGAACCCGGGGACTGGCAACCCTCCCAGGCCGGCGGGCACTCTGCAACCTGGGCCAGCGGCCGCAGCCTAAGAACTCCCTCCCCAGGTGCCGCGCTGGAGAGCACAGGGCGGGCATGCCGTGGGTCACTCTTCACCACTTGCTTAGCCCAAAGTTCAAAAATTAAAATTTGCCAACCCGTGATTTAAATTTGACTTTCAAGTAGTCTGACCCCAGTCTTTTAAATCCTGTCGTCTAAGGAACACGAGGTTTCTTATGAAGGAAAAGCTGAGACATGACACCGGGATGCAGGGGCCGTTGGCAGCGACACCCAGGTTGGGAAGGGCAGAGGAGCAGCAGCCTGGCAACGGCAGCACCCAGTCCCTTGGAACCCTCGGCGCCCCCTGCGTGACCCCAGCCCCCCTTGGCATCTGTGAATGCAGAGCTCCAGGCACAGGTCGGCATGGGCCCCAAGAACCTGCACGTCCTGGTGGCCAGGCAATACCAGCACGCTTTCAGGGCATGGGCTGGGGAAGCCGGCACCTGGGCACAGACACACAGGTGTGCAGCTGGCTTGTTAGAGATGCTCACGTTCTGGTGAAGAGCATCTACCATCACCAAACCACGGAGGATGGAGACTAGTGACACAAATGTAACATGACATCTCAGGATGACACTTACAGAGCCAGAGACTGCCAGGAAGCAAACACAAGGCTTTGAAGTCCCTCACCCACAGCCAATACTAACAGAAAAAACCCACTACATACCTTTTGTAATACTCCTGGAACTGCCCTGGGATGAGAGCCACCGGGTAGGAACTGACCTTGGTCCGCTCTGTGGGCAACACTTTGTATTTGCCCTGAGGCACCTGAATAACCTGGGTCAACAGAAAGAGAAACACAACCTGATTCCACAGGGGGAACCAAGGCTTCAGGACACCATCCCCCCTCGCTCTTCCCCATGTCCCTCCCCCACAAGTGAAAGTATGGGAGATGCCAGGACGTAAGCCTGCCGGCACAGCTGGTGTTTCTCGTCCCTCAGGTGAGCCCATCTGGCTGGTCACCAGGGTCATCACCCCTGACGGAGGGCAGCGAGTCTGCTCCCCCCTCAACAGCAGGTGACCCGGGCTCTTTATTAACCCTCCAGAGCTCAACCTCCTCATCCATGAAATGGAAATAATTCTGGACTCAGCCCCACCGGGTAACCGTGAGAACTGCGTGATTACCATGGAAATCGCCTCCACCCGCCCACCCAGGACACACAGCAATAGTCCTGGAGCCAATAGGTTCCTTCAGGAGAATGTCAACCAAAAAGCAAGGAAGCACACACACACACGTGTACACACACACACACCACACACATACACACACATACCCCCCCACATATACACTCCACGCACATACCACACATAACATACATACACACACCACACACCCACACCACCCACACACCGTGCACATACACACACACCATACACACACAACACACCACACACACACCAAACACAAGTGAACTGAGCATTATCAGGCACATCACTGAAAGTGACATCTGCCATTCTGGGGAAGACAGGACACCAAGCGGACGAAACACCATCAGCAGTGTCAGGCATGCAGGGTAACGAGCAGCGGGCGGGTGCGGGGCTCCCGAGCCCAGGGCCCTACGTGTGTCTGCAGGTCAAAGTAAGCTCTTCTCTCCTCCAGACGCTCCCGGTTCAGGTTGCTGTTAAATTCAGCTGCTTTTTTGGCCGCTTTCTTAATGTACTCAGGCACTTTGCTGGCTTCAACTTTCTGAGTATTCTGCTGTTGCATTTGCTGAAATAAAAACATTACAGTGGGAAGTCACATAAAACTTTATAAAATGTCACTCTCCCCAAACCAAAGATGCTGGTCACTGCGGCACTTACCGAATACTCTTTATAGTGGTCTGTGATGCGCTGACGCTCTTTTTCTTGCAGAATGACAGAATATTCAGCATGTTTGGCTGGATATTCTTTTATCATTAAATCAATGACTTCATCACTGCGCAATGCTGTTAAACCTATTTCAGACAAAAAAAATAAAGGGTAAAGAAGCTCTTTTAAGGCTAAGTGACCATTCCACTTTTCAAAATCTGCTTTTCCATCAAACCACATTTAAGAGGTTTTCCAGTGGTCAGAGCAAAATATTCTAATACATTCGAAAATGGTAACAAAGAATATCCATAGTACAGTCAAAACTTAAAAAGACACAGCAAAGGCAAAGATCAACTTTTCAATGAAAATCTTAAGATTCTATGTACTACATATAAATACCCATCCCTTTATGAGAAACAATTTCTAAATAATGATGCACACGAACCACTGGTAATTCACAAAGGGCATCAGATGAGAAAGCAAAGTAATGCTTCAATATACTGCAGTTCTCAGTCCTCAAATCTGATACACTGGAGTCCATTCCAATGTCACCAGAAGTGTCAGCACACACGCACGTCACACACACACACACGTCACACAGGCGACTTTCAAACCCATAGTGTCAGGTTTGCACCCACTGCCGAGACGAGCTCCCACGGTTTTACATTAAAAAGTTGCACTGAAATATTCATGAAAGGAAAATTATAAAATACGGAGATAATTACATGTAGCTAAAAATTAAGTAAAATTTGTCTTTTAAGAGATAAGGACCAATACTTTTAAAAAGTACTATTCAAATTTTGCACACAAAATACACACACACCTTGACGCTTTTGTGAAAGTTATCAGAAAACAATACTGTTATAAAATATCAGTCTCCCTTACACTTTTACAATAATCAAAAACAAAGTTAACAATTCAGCATCTCAGTAATTCAATCTGTCCTACGAATTTTGTAAAATACTTTGGGAAAGAAGATAAATATTCATCCGACATCACCTCGTACATGTTCAGCTTTCAAAATGCACATTAAAAGCTTTCATTACCTAAAGTGCACTGAGTTTCTGTGATGACATTTAGCTCTCTCAGGTAGAGTTTCTCCTTATGAGACAAATCTCGTCGCTCTAAATCTCCAAACAAAAAGAACAAAAGACTATTAAAGCTATTAAAAATAGTCTTTTGCATTTGTAACATTATCCATTTGTAAAATTTTAAAAGTTTAAATTTTTTTTAAATTGTTAAAGTTAAAATCTTCATGGATTTTAACAAATAATTCATGTTACATATTTCAAATATTAAAAAGACTACACAAAAAATCTTACAAATTCAAGAAATAAAAGTTAAAGTAAAACTGAAAACAGAATAATCCAAAGCAAGAAGGTAAAACAAATCACTATATCAGAATCGTTGACGAAGTACAACCTTTCTCAAATTCAGATACAGGTTCTGTAGCCACCTCCACCCCTAAAGTCAAGGAGCAACAGTAAGAATCAAAACCCCTGGTTCATAATGCAGCTATAAAACAAAAGTGCCCTGTAATTTCCCAGAAGCCCCTCTTCCTCATTTGCTTGTAAATCAGTCTATAAAGCACAAGAACAAACAGAGCAGAGAGGGACGCTGTGGGACAGCCCAAAGCAGAGTCAGCCAGCAGAAAAGTGTGAAACATAAACCATCCACACTCAGATATTCAGAAGTCGACAACCATCAAAAAGGATTACTACCTAACATGAGCAGTCAGCTCAAAGCCAGACTTAACCCGCGGCGCGGGCGGTACCTGGGTACTTCCGCTTGAAGGAGGTCACGCCCAGGTATTCGCTGACTTGCTCCTGGAGCATGTAGTACTCTCCCGCTTCGTCGGGCGGCCACTTGTACTCGATCAGATTTTCCGCTGGATAGTAGCTGAAGCTGTGCACAGAAATATATATTATGCATTAAATGTGGCTTTTACTGAAGTTTAATCATTTTCATTTTAAAGGACATTCACTTTTAAATATTTTTGAGGATATTTATTTTTAAGGATTTGGAAAAAACTATTTCAATTATTTAAATTCTCAGTCTTCTGAGACTTTGCAATACAAAGAAGTTCCTACCACTTCATTTGCATCAAAGAAAATCACAAAGCAGGTGGAGGGGAAAGAAAGCACCATCTGAAGCACCCGCTCAGAAAGCACAACGGAGGTGACATCTCTGCGCCGCGAAGAGCCAGGGCTCACAGCCGCCAGGAGCAGGGGCAGAAGGCCGAGTTTCTGAAAGAGCGGGCAGTGAGACTAGCTTCGAGCTCCTTCTCCTGGGCTTAAGCTACCATGTCGTCCACCCAAAGTATAAGTCATCAACTTCTGCTTCCCATCTGCTGCTCAGGGAGTCACAGACCGCTGAGAAGGCTGAACTCTCAACGCCTATTCCCGATGAACCGCAGACCCACAAACCCAGGAGCAGAGCGTGAACCCGGTTTGATGGCACCAGTGCACTGCAGGCCAGGCCCAACCCTGAACAGCAAGGACGACACATTTCTGGACCTGGAACGATTCAACGTCCAGCTTTCATCACTGGGTAACACAAGCAGGAATGTAACACGATTTCATGCAGCAGTCCAGTTAAAAGTAACAGACAAAAAGAACAGCTTTGCCAAAAGTGGTGCTTGGAAACTGGACACCCAAACACAACAGTATGAAACTGAACCCGTACCTGACACCACAAAGAAAAGTTAATTCAAAAATGGGTCCATGACCTGAATGTAAAAATTAAAACTAGAAAACTCGTAGAAAAAAACTTAGCAGTAAATCTTCATCACCTTGGATTTGGCAACAGATTCTAGATATGACACCAAAAGCACGAGCAGGAAAGAAAGAATAAAAAATTCAGACTTCAGCAAAATTAAACCTTTTTTGTGAATCCAAGAACACTATCAATAGAGTAAAAAGTCACCCTATAGAATGGGAGAAAATATTTGCAAATCATGTATCTGATAAGAAATTAATACCTGAAACATATAAAGCACTCCTACAACTCAACAACAACAAAAAGTTAAGAATGGGCAGAAAACCTGAATGGACATTTCTCTGAAGAAGATATATAAATGGCTAATAAACGCATAAAAAGATGCTCAATACGACTAGTCGTTATGAAAATTCAAATCAAAATCACAGTAATATATCCCTTAGCACCTTTCAGAATGGCTATTATCAAAAAAAAAAAAGAAAAAACAGAGCTATAGCAAAGCCGTAAAGATGTGAAAGAATTAGAGACTTTGCACACTGCTGGTGGCAATACAAAACAGTGCCTCCATTGTGGAAAACAGTCCGACTGCTCCTCAGAAAGCTAAGTGGAGAGCTACCCTATGACCCACCTGTTCCCCTCCCAGGCATGTAGCCAAAGGGGCTGAAAACGGGGCTCTAAGCAGGCACTTACACACCAACGTCCACAGCAGCACTACTGACACCAGCTCAAAGGTGGAAATGGCCCCAGTGCGATCAACAGATGAACAGATAAACAAAACATGGTGGGTCCACACGATGGAGTGTAACTCAGCCTTAAAGAGGATGGAAGTTCTAGCACGGCCCACAAACTGGATGAACTCTGAAGAAAGTATGCTGACGAACAGAAGCCAGACACAGAGACAAACACCGTGTGACCCATTTACATGTGGCAGATCCATAAAGACCCAGTCGAATGGTGGCTGCCAGGGCTGCCGGAGGGGCGTTGGGGATTTTACTGCTAATGGTTATGCATTTTCTATCAGCAGTAGTGGAAAAGTTTTGGAAACGCGTGATGGTGACGGTTACGAAACACTGTGAATGTAGTTACTACTACCGAACTACACAACTTAAAAACAGTTAAAATGGTGAATTTTACATGTATTTTATCACAATAAAAATTTTTTTTGAATTGCACTGAGTAGTAAAAAGCAACTTTGGTGCCATTATAAAATACAATAAAAAATACTCCACAACCTCTAACAACCGGCTTTGCCAGAGCCAGAAGGAGGGAAGGAGGGAGCTGAGGCACAGAAGAGAGAAACAGACCACCGAAAATACGATTAAGCAATAAAGTGACAGTACCCGAGGTCTTGACTCGAAGTGTCACAGCTCCTGGAGCTGTCTCCTGAGCCCATCCGCCTCCTTTTGGATGGCTGGGTCCCATCGTTTGAATTGTCTTCGTTATCGTCCTACACATTTAAAAGATCCAGAAAATAACAAGACAAAGAATAAAACATAAGAAAAGATTATGTATCTTCCCAGACTTGCTACAAAGGCTTTCTGAGGACAATTGGTTGTACAACTGTTAGCTTTCTATTATATTTAAGAGGGGACAAGAGTTGGCATGGGCAAGACCTGGAAAAAACTAAATCCTAACCTTCAATACAAATCAAACTAAGAAAATCTTCAATAAACCTGTAAATCTCAATCTACTTTTGCTTTCTTCCCAACAGAGGTGAAAGTGCTTCTGCTTCAAATAAACAGAAAATAGCGGCAATACTCTGCAGTCAAAGCAAACCCTCCTACCCTAGCTAGGATAAAAACAGACAGATCATCTGCAGTTTAACTCAGCTCACAGGGGGCTTACTGCACTATCCTAGTTGGCTAGTTCAGGTACATTCCTGTGAAAAGAGGACACACAAAGACTAAACCCAACAATTACCAACCCTGTTAATCTTTTTCTTACATTGTAAAAATTTAGCAAAAATACATCCTAATAAGAATCATCCATCTACATAACCACATTATACCTCCTCAAAAAGAAGAGGCTTAAAAAAATTACGTGACATTTTCCATTATGTGACATCAAGGCTGTTAAGTTAGACTGTTTCATCAAGGAAATGAATGAGGTATCAAATGTTAGGAAACAGATTTAATCATATTAGCTAAAACTTACTGACATAAGGCTTAAAAAATAGCTTTAAAGAATCGAGGTAAAAAATGTGCAGTACACTGTATATATGTGTTTATATGCAATATAATGCATATGTGCAGTCAAACTGTAATAATTCTACTAAATATAAAACTGAAAAAGGAGAAAAAAAAAGGATCGAGGTAATGTAGCTTCTAGGACAAAGCAACTTTGTTAAATACCATGCTTCTAAGAACACAGAGGTGGTAAGGGTGCTGGTCAGGCAGGCCAAAGGTGGACTGCCCAGGGTAGTGCCACCACTGCCCTGCACGGGAAGAGCTGTCCTGACTCTCTCTGAACTGCTCCTCACCTGTAAAACCCAGACAGTAACAATGCCTCAGTTACTTGGCTAATGCGGGAATGAATAAGTGAAGGGGGAGGAGCACTTAGAGCAAGGCCTAGCAAATATGTAAGTGTCCAATAAAAGTTAGTTAATATAATTAAGATGGTGATAATCATAAAGTCTCAAATGGCTTCATCTGTTAGGAATCTGCTCAGATTCTTTACCAAATAGCAAAAGATGGGGCATATTCAGTTCTTACAAAACAAGCATTCAATTCAAAAGCTCTGTACATTCCTCTTAAGATAAGCAGCCAGGTAGCACATGGAGAACAGTCTAAATCCATTCTCCAAAAATTTACATTTAACAAGTCTCCCCAGCAAGGACCTACTGTTCAGCACAGGGAACTTTATTCAGTTTCTTGTAATGAGCCGCAATGTAAAAGGAACTGAAAATATGTATAGGTGTGCACGTATATGTGTAACTGAATTGCTTTGCTGTACACTTGAAACTCACTGACTACACTTCAATAAAAAAGAATTAAAAAAAAAACAAGTCTCCCAGTTGAAACATTTTATATTCAACAAGCATTCAAATATCATTCTTTTCTACTTACTTGCTTCTAAGCACTCTAAGGGTATCTATGTAGATTTGTTTAAGCACATTTCCCTTGGCTAAAAAATTTAGACAGTCGAAGAGACAAAAAATTAAAAATGCAAACTCCTCAGAAAAGCTCAAACCACACTTTCACAGTGTTTGAATCTGTTATTGCAAATCCCAGCAATTGCATTATTAAATAAAATGAACAGCAGAGAGGCATAAGCGCAGTATTGTTCCTAGTAACATGATGACACGCGATTGAGTGAAAAGAATCTGCCTGCAACCGCGATACCGACACTGAGGGCCAGGTTTTCGGGCTGAAGCAGACACTTGCGCCTCAGGGTCACAGGAGGCTCCCCTCTGGACTGACCCCGAGCACCCTCGGGGCGAGGCTCGCAGGCGGGCGGGCCCAGGAGGGCCGAGCGCGGAGACAGGTGCGCGCTGACACCTGCGGCCCCGCCGGCCTCCCGGGGGGGGGGGGGGGGTCCTGCACGGTCAGCGCCCCGGGGCCGGTGCAGCGCCAGCGCCACGTGCGCCACCGGGCTCCGATTTCAGCCTTTCAGTACAACCGAACTTCTCAGGTCCCGACCTCCCGTCAGCAGCCAGCGCACTGACTGAAAACAAAACGTCTTAATGCAGGACGTTGTGCTGCCCCCAGGTTCCCCCGCGGGCACCTCGGCCTGAACCCCGAGGCCGTCTTTCCAACTCAAAACAGCACACACTGCAAGCCGGACAGTTCGCTGGAAATACCAGAGCCGCTGCCGACTCACTTGCCCAAACTAAGTCCACTAACTGGCTGTCCTGTTTCCCCGGTTGTTTACATTTCCCTGTTTTCAGTTCGCGACTTCAGAGTCCGCAAATCAAGGCTCCTTCGGAAACAGGCTCAGGCCCGCGCCCGTCTCCGAGGAAAGTTTTCCGCCCCCCCGAACGCCGCGTCCCGGAACCTGCGGACACGCTCCCGGGGGCTCCGGCGCCTCCTGCGCCCAAACCGCCAAAAAGACTCCGGGCCGAGGCCGACCCGCCTCCGACCCGCCGGGGGACGAGGACTCGGGCTCCGGGGGCCGACCACCCCGCCCCGGGCCCGCCGTCCCGGCCTCCTCACCGCCCGGCCCGCCCCCCGGCCCCGGCCCGCCGCCGCTCCTCACCTTCGGGGACTGCGCTCCAGGGCTGGCCGGGTCGCTGTCGCACGGCCGCGGGGACAGCGCCGTCCCGGGGCCGCCCGCCGCCGCCATCAGCCCGAGCGCCCCGCGCCGCCGCCGCCGCCGCCGCCGCCGCCTCGTCCCGGCCGCCGCCGCCGCCGCCGCCGCCGCTGCCGCCGCCGCGCGGGCCGCCCGCCGCCCGGGCCCCGCCCCCTCCGCCCGCCCGCCGCCCGGGGGCCGGCCCCTACCCCCGCGCGCCCCGCGGCCCGCCAGCGCCGCCGCCACCGCCATGGCCGCCGCCAGCGCGCCGCCGCCGAGGACGCCTGCCGCCCGGCCCGCCCCGCCCCGCCCCGCCCCGGCCCGGCCGCCGAGCCCGCCGCCCTGCGCGCCTGCCCGGCCCTCAGCGCCCTGGGCCGCCGCCGCCGCGCCGCCGCTCCCGCCGCTGCTCCCGCCGCCGCCGCCGCCGCCGCCGCAGCCCCTCGGCCGCTGCCCTCCGCCCCACGCGGCCCTCAGCCGGCGCCACCCCCGCCTCCTGGCGCCGCAGCCCGGCGCGCTCCGCGGCCCCACCTCTCGCCGCTCCCCTCAGCCCCCGGCCCCGCCCCGGCCCGCCGCCCTGGGAGCGCTCGCCGCCGCCGCCGCCGCCGCCCCCTCCCCGCCGCCCCCGGCCCGGCCCGGCCCGGCCCGGCCCCTCACACGTCAGACCTCTCCTCCCACCGCGCCCCGCCCGGGGCTGCCGCCCCTCCCCCTCCCCTCCCTCTCCTCCCGGGGGTCCCTTCCCCCTCCGCCGCACCCTGCATCCCGGGGGTCCCTCCCTCCCCACCTCTCACCCTCCCAGGTGTCCCTCCCCCGTTCCCCCCCGCGCGGTCGGTCCCCGCTGCCCTGCCCCCTACGCCCTGCGCCCTCCTCCTCCTCCCTGGGGCTTCCCCCCTCTCCCCCCCTCCTCCCTCCACTCCTCCCGGGGGTCCCTCCCCTCCGCCCCTCCCTCCCAGGTGTCCCTCCTTCCCGTCCCCTCCCCCGCCCTCCGGAGGTCCCCACCCCCTGCCCCTCCTCCTTCCCGGGGGTCCCCTCCCCCGGCCCTGCCCGGAGCTCCCCGGGGCTGCGTCGCCGTGGGCTGTGAGGGCCCCGGGCTGTCTCCTCGGGTTCCCTGTTCCCAGTCGCCGCGTCGTCCGCCTTTGTTCTCCGTTCGCGGCCTCGAGCTCTCGGGGCTCCGGAACCACCTGCCGTGGAATGTGTTCTTTCCAAAGACATCCTCAGCTTGCTCTCGTTTGGAAAGTGTATCCACATCTGCCGCAGTGCGCGCCCAGATCCCAACACGCAGGAGCTCCCGGTCTGGCCTTGGAATGTAGCTGACGGAGCAGCCCCACCAAAGACGCGAGGGCTAGCGAGCGGGGACCGAGGCCGCGCGATCCGCGGGGCACGTTTGGGGACCCTACTGACCCGCGTCGGACGTGGCCGATCCTTCATTGACTCTTGAGGATTGCTGTGAAGGGCATGGTACAACGGTAGCCCCGTAAAAGGCACCGAGAAACCGAGAGCTGGTTTTATGAACTGAATTTACTACTGATTCTAGTTCCTAGGCTTCACCTGGTCACTTCCAGGACTTCACCAAAAATTAAAAGAAAAAAAGTAAACCTTAAAAGAACACATGCCAGACACCTGTGATAAGGTGACAAGGGAGACAAAAGTGTGTTCAAGTTGACCTCCCGGGAGACTCTTATCTGAGAGTGTAGACAGCGTGTTTCATGGCGACAGAGAATGTTCCTGGATTGAGAGTACACTCAGGCTTCCTTTTCCATCATTATTTCTGCTCACACTCAGCAAATCTGTAAAGATAAACAAAGCGATTTTCTCTAGCCCACCGCGGTGACAAAAACCGCCTCCTTTGACTCTCCCAGGCCACCCTTTCCTGACTCCCCCACTTGCATCACATCAGAGATGGCATCACCAACGACTTAAAACTCACAAAACTACTCCTATTCTAGACTTTGCTTTGTCTCACGACGTCAGTCAGATCAGATACCCATTTCCGTGCCAAAATCCCGCGGAAGAAAATGGCCTAATTGAGAGCGCCAGGAAAAATCAGCATCTATCCCTGTGTTCTCTCAGCTGATCGAGCCCTCAGTCAGATTCTCAGCAGAGTTGAACGTTAAAATATTTTTGTATTTTCAGTCACTTGGTTCTACTCCTGTCCCTCGGGCATTCTGTCTCTGGATCAAAAACAAATTTAAAACTCATCCTTCCAAGTCACTAAGTGCTGACTCTGCCTTTCACCACGCAAGGCAAAGAGAGAGTGGAGGAGGCTCTGCGCGGGCCCCAGGCCCCGCCCCTTGGCGGCTCCAACGCTGAGAGGACATGATACAGGTGGATAGCTGTACTAAAGGCGGTTTAGGTGAATAAACCTTACCTGTGACTAGAAAACTTAAGATTTTAAGGTTGACATCGAATTTGAAAAGTACTTTAAGAGACTGGTAGGACAACTACAGGTAAACGTACAGTTGGAAGTGGAAATATGGGTTCGAGTTTGAGAAAGAGAAGTGGGGAAATAAGAGGCACATTCAAGTATGTCAGTCATTCCAGTTCGGCTTGAGAATAAGGTAAACGAAGGCAGGTTCGTGGAGTTTGGGTGAAATACACAGAGAGGTAGTGTGATGTAATGGTGAGAACAAAGCTTTGGGGTTAAGACTTTGTTTTGAATACCAGCTGTGACACTTATTAGCTGTGTGATTGTGGGTAAATTATTTGATCTCTCTGACCCTCCATTTCCTGCAGGATTAGAATAACAATGTCCAATTATTTCACAAATATTTTATGGGAAACAACTAAGAACTATACAAGGTGATAGAAACATAAGTAATCATTTGTTCACTCACGCATCAGACACTGCCTCACTGTTTGTTAACCTAGGCCCTGAGTTAGGCCCCAGCAATGTGGTGGTGAAGGGGAAAAGCTGTATGAGCTCACTTAGGGTATGTGGATGCAGGACTGCAGAGGTTCCAAGAGCAAGGATTCTAGAGATACTGGTAGAAACAGAGGAGGAGGGGGAAGAAAACTGTCAAGTGTTGTAAGCTGAGAGACAGAAAAATGTCCATTATTTTTAGAAATTTGTTGGTAATTAGCAGTTTTAATTGTTTCAGGCTGATTTGATGGTGTGGCAGTTTTAGAAGCTAAACTGAAGTCAATTAAGGGACGAATGGAAGGCTAGGAACTGGAGTGAGTGCTGCAGAGAGAAGCCTGACTGTGAAGAGCAGTAGAGGAGGAGGTAGCTGGAGACTTGGGATGTGGTCATTTTCAGGATGGACGAGCATGTGTGCAGACTGAAAAGAATGGCTCCGTAGAGGGGGAAGTTCTGCTGCAGGAGAGAGAGGAGACAGATGGATGCTGGGAGGGGCAGCCCTGAGGACACTGGAAGGCAGCACAGATGCTGGGATGAGCCTTTGAGAGGAGGAAGCACCATCCACCTATGGCAGCAGACTGTGGCCGCAGATGCAAGCAGGTTCAGAGTTGGTGGTGGAAACCCGAGGGATTTTCCTGTGGCGCTTTTTCTTTCCTTGATGAAGTAGGTGAGATCCGCAGCTGAGGGCGCAGAGGAGAGGGATGTAGGAAGTCGGAGGAGAGCGGAGGTGTGGAGGGGAGGATCCCCAGTGGTTTGCCCCCTGGAGGTCTGTGGGGATGAATTTAAAGTGAAACCACTCAGTCTGGCTTTGCTGTGTTCTCAGTCAAGTGTACCTACTGCTGCTTGAGCTCAGACTTGGACAAAGCAGATAACAAGAGTTCACTGGGGAAAGGGTTTTCCCAGGTGAAGAAGGGGGCAAAGGAGCTCAGTGTGTGTTTGTAAAGGAGTGGTTGTACAGTGACTGTAAAAATGGGCCATGAAATCTAAAGATGAAAACAAGAAGAGAACTGTTAGAGTGGAAACGGTCAGTGAGTTGGAGATTGAATTGTGACTGTTCAGGGTGTGACAGTGGTGAGCTAGGACAGGAAATGACTGCATGAGAACAACCTGCTTGGAATTGAGATTCAGGGGTCATACTGACCTTGATGATAACAAGGTCTCCAGGAGCAGCCAGGGAGCAGATGACCAAGGTGTGCTAGAGGAAAGGCCTTGGAAGGTGAGTTGGTCAAGGAATTGAGAACCTGGAGCACAGACAGTCCCAGTGTCACCACAGGCAGACAGCTGGATATGAGCAGAGAAAGGGGGACACAGGCCAAAGGGCAGGAACTGGGCAGAAAGGAGGGGCCGGGCCAAATGCCGGAAACCACACATCATGTAAACAACAGGGGTCCCCGGGCAGAGAAAGAAAAGCAGGAACCTCGGGACCGATAAGCAGTCACACAATTTCTGGGTAACAAGCGGCCTGAAGGCCGACAAAGAAAGGTGGGAAAAGGCAGCAACCTCCAGGGTCTGAATGTAGCCTTTTGCTCATTACGCCCTAGTTACAATAAAACTAGCCTTGCAGATCAGAAGTACCCATCATGCACTGAGGCATGACACTTCTGATCCAGACTAAATAAGGACACAATCCCTCCTCCCCTCGGGAATGTGGAGCTGGGGTGGAGATCAGGGAACACAACCCCAACCCCCCCCTCAATGAATATTCCACCCATTCATTTTTACACCCTTTGTAACCAACTTGCCAAAGAAACCCAGAGCAGATGCTCACCTGAGTCTGCCCTCTCTCCCCTTGAGAGTGGACTATCCATCCCTCAGTAAATCCTCACTTTACTTTCTTGACCTCCACGTCTGGTCTCTGAATTCTTTCTGCGACGGGACAAGAACCTACTCACTGGCAACACTAGCTCTGCATGTTAGCACAAGACTATAAAAATGACCACAGAAGTGAAACCGTACAAAGTGATCTTACTAATCAGAGGGGAAAATTACTCTGTTCTATGACTTTAAAAAACTTCTGTTAAAACATTAAAAACTCCCTTACTGCCAATTATAAATGTACACAGAATTTTTAATTGTGAAACACATTTATTTAATACACTATAACTTAAAACAGGAGAAGCACTGAGACTCTTTGTAAAAACTTTACCAACAGAAGTCTGAATTGTGCTTGCCGCTTTTTCTCATCCTGTGACCTGTCTTTTCTAAGCCCTGATAAACTGTCATGCTTCTTTTCCAGTTTGGGTTGGCTTCCAGCATCTTACCGTTTTCATTTTCAGTGCTGTAAAATATCCCCACGAATTTCCTTGCCGTGAAGTCATCTCAGTCTTGCTTCCCAGGACATCTTCATTCTTTTGCCACACCACTGGCTGCCACAACCGACCTGTGACATCAGGGTGTGTACTTCACAGCAGCACAGCCGGAGAGCCCAACATGCAGCAGTTCATGTCAGCACCTAAAGTGGTGGGACCAGTCTCTGGCAGAAAATGGTTGTTTTCCAGTCCTTTGTAATCAACATGGTAACTAACTTCAACACTGGCATGAATTGATCTGGCCTCAAACTGACTGAGTTTTTTATTTATTATTATTCCCATTATTGCAGTTGACGCTTGAACAACACAGGTTTGAACTGCTCAGGTCCACTTCCACACGGGCTTTTCACGGAGTATGTACTACAGTGCTCCGCCTCCCGTGGTTGGCTGAGTCTGCAGATGCGGAACAGCGGATACAGCGCAGTCTTCTATCCAAAACCAAGAAAGGCTTTCTCAACCATACGCAGCTTCCTGTTCCCAGAGTAATTTAAACTAAAAGGAGGTGCCTCAACCTCACCTTGTTTCCAGCTTGTCAGACTCTCCCCTCGTGGTGCCTGCAGGACGCTCCTGCAGGCTTAGCTCCCGTCCCGTCGTGGCGCTGTTGTCATTCTCAGGTTTCATTTCTGGCATCATCACTTCTTATTTTTTGATGCACTTCTCGTCTTTTCGGGCCAGTTTCCTCTTTGGATGATCTATTTTGTACAACATGTTGTGGGTTTGTCCCTGGGAGACAAGGAGGCAACACAATCACGTGCTCTGCTGTCTTCTGACCTGAAGGGCTAAGTAGCAGGCGTGCGGTGACAGTGACTGCAGACTGAAAGAGTCCTGACGCCCATCTGTTACTCACGCAGGGGCCTGGGGACTGAAGACGCAGCTGTGAAGTTTGCCCTGCATGCCCTCCTCAGCTAAGGTACTGTGGTAATTAAATCTGGACCATGTTGTTGGGGACTGGTGTAATCCAACTGAACTGTAGTGGCTAAAATTTGTGCAAAGCAAAACAGCCTCATCAGATGATTACCTACATGATACTGAAGTCACAAAGGGTGATGGCAGGAGTCGAGTGGAGATGACTTTTGTGAGAGTGGCTCAAGTTTCCAGTAATCAGGAGGAGCAGGGACGTGGGGGCAACGACACATGCGCGAGGCACAGTGCATCCTGAGGGCATAGCTTCCAGGAGTTTTTCACGGGCAGAGGTGCCGACCATCCCTCCGGCTCCCAGGCATCAGGGATTAGAGGTAGGAGGCCGCAGGGGACTCTTCCTCTGGGACAAGCCAGGTTGTGGTTAAGGAAAGAAACTCAAAATGCATCTGGAGAAGAGGCTGGGAGTAGAGAGGAGTTCTATGAACCATGGGGAAAGGTCAGTAAAAAAACTTCGAGAAGCAGGGAATCGGATTAGGGGATATGCAGGTTTCTGTAGTGACTGAAGTAAACATTCATGTGACACTTGATGTGATGGATCCTGATGAGTCCTTAATGAGAGCAGGAAGTTGGTTCAAAAGTTACAGTCCTGACTATTTGGCACGACAGCTGGTGCACAGTCGTACAGGCTCCGGTGGAGTGGCTGCCCGCGTGAGGTGGAGGGGGAGTTGGACAGTAGAGGGGCAGAGGCTGTCCTGGTGCAGGCCTCAGGGGAGCATGGAGGAGAAGGGGCGCGAAGGAGCCTTGGTGGTGGGAGGAGGGAAGTGACAGGAATGTGCACAAGATCTCACAAGCGCACACAGGAGGGCCCCTAGTGCGGCCCAGATTAGAAGGGAGAGGAGGAGTGGGGTGGACAGTGAGCCGTGCTGCTGGCATGAGAGGTGTTTATAATGTGCCTGGAATCCACTAAACCTCAGGAAATAGCAGAGTATTATATTCTGGAGAGCCTGGAACCTCAAGAGTAGGCAGAAGGGTTTGTATAAACTCAAAAGGCAGCCAAGAAGGACTGAGGGGTCCTGAGGCAGGGAGCCATGTAACTGAGTTATGCTTCTGACATGGTTACACCTTCAGTCTCATGGCGAAGATGAGGCTTGAGGCCAAGGAAAGTAGGTCCACTGGGTTTTCTCCCTGGTTCATCCTTCGAAGCACCGGCCATCATTTATAGGGGTACAGTTACTTAAAACCAGCCCCTGACACAGGAGGGCTCCAGGAAGACAAGGGCCCTGCCCATTCTGTTCACGGGTCCACAATCTGCCTCTCACACAGGGCCTGGCACTTGGTAGACGCACAACACGTACGTTCAACAGAACAGTCAACAGATGAAAACACTGAAGAAAGCAACCACTGAAACTGATGTGAGAGAAGTGAGGACCTGGCGGGGGACACGGCAGTGATGGAAGGGGGGTGATTTTCAGTCACTTCAGAGTGTAGAGTTTCACAACTGTGGGGGGCGGGGGTTGGGAGAAGGGCAGGAGGAGGAGCAGCGCTAAGGCAGCTCTGGGCCTTGGGCGAGTACTGGGGCGCGACTCCAGGACCTGGGGTGCTCCAGCCACGCTCCGGCCGGCCAGAGGTGCCAGACAGCTGTTGGCTAACTTGATTCACACGTGGCCCTGGGAGGAGGCATGAGCATGCTCAGCAGCAGTCATTTATGGGACAGTCAGCGCAAACCCTAGCAAGGGCACTATCACGACAAGTTCACCAGGAAGGCGCGTCACTGAACAGGAGCTCTGTCCTAGGTTTGTTGTTACTGACTTCTTCTGTGGCCAAGGGTAGCGACTGGTAAGTCCCGTTTTGCAGACTCTTTGGGCTACAACTACCACGTCGACACCGTGTGGTGCGGAGTTCTGAGTCCTGGGCCGCCCAGCTCATCGTAACTCCTAAGTGAAAGGAAACTCTCCTGAATCTTCCTGTTCTCCTGTTTATAGACAGATTATTCAACTAATGGTATTTTTTACTGTCCATTAAGTCTGGCCTGGGTTTTCCAGTTCTGATTATAACTAGGAAAACTGTATGAATTATCACAGACTTGCTGGTTGCCTCCCCCAAGCCCCCCCCCCGCCACCTTGAGAGGAGCTTGGATTTATGGCTGTGTGCACGCCCGCTGCACACTTCAGGGAAGGTGAGCTCCAGCCCCTGCCCCAGGGGGCGAACTACCACCGATCTAGCCTTGGGGACGCGATCAAATTCTATCGAGTTAAACAAAGGTGTGCAGAAGTCTGAGCAGAGGGTGGGAAGACAGAAAAAGCCTGGATTCTTGATCAAATGCCTGAGAAATAAAAATTTCCTCCTTTTTTCTTTTTTAACAATTATGTTAGGTTTTTAGGGTCTTGCAGCTAACAAGAACCTAGCTAATACACTAACAAACGGTCTGCACACTTGTGTTTTGACTGGAGGGGGAGGTGCTCGTTAGGGAAGCATTAAATCTATCAACATCTTTCTTTCAAACTTGGTAAGTCCTTTCAAAAGAATGCATGCAGTATATTAAGATGCTGTTCAAAATACATCTGCTTTTGGAGGTTTTCCAAAATCTATCTTAACACTTACTTAAGTTGACACTTAATTTGTGTCATAATTTTCTGTAGCGAATTCTAACTTTCTTAACTCTAACAAGGATGATACTGTTTGCATATGATTCCACTACCAGCATTCACACATTCACATACATATATATATAAGCATGTAAGCATACCTCTTAGACTTCTATACTTTGGGTAATACAACATTAGTAAATATGATAACTAGTAAGTGTAAAGGGAAAAATCCAGCATTTACTTTGTTGTGAAAAAGAATACAATTAAGAAGCTGCAATTGGAGATAAAAATATAGCTTATCAAAACTACTATGAGGTTCACAAATCTACAGATTTCATGTATTTTTGAAAAGTTGAGAAGCAAATGTCCTTTAGCCCACGTAACAAGCTATTCACAATAAAGTGCGAACACCAAGGCCAGGGCTACGTAGGTTTCCGCTTCGTGTTTCACGGCCACCCAGCTGTCCCACGCGACATCCCAGATCCATCTACTGGCAACCTGCAGGACAAAGTTTTAGAAGGCCAACTTTAGATTGAACACGTTAAGAAGGAATTTTAAAATCTATACAAGTTTGATTTTTTATAAAGATGTGTCAGTATCTTAGAAAGTTACATTGGACAAGTAGTTTGTCCAAATTTCCCTTTCCTGAAAAGACTTAATTGTGATGCTTCCTGAGTCTGTCTTCTCTTTCACTGGAGCTGGTAGTTACCCGACGCAGGGAGAGAACACTAACACTCCCTTAGCAGAGTGTCCGGGCAGGTCCAGGAGGCACCCTGTAATTTGGGCCTGGATTTCCTGCATGCAGAGCCATTCTGCTGTGATAGTCCATAATAAGGAATTACTCCTCCCACCCTTGAAAGATTTTCAAACGAAAGTTTGCTGTGACCTTGTCTGGAAATGAAGAAATGGCACTGATTACACAGCAGGCTACAGAGAAAACCCTAAATCCTTTGCTTCACCTACATGGTCTGACTTTTCTGTGCTGGATCAGAAATGGTCAGAAATCCTCTGTGGCTTTGCCCATCAAGAGGCTGAGTCTATTTTCCACCCCTTGACTGTGAGCTGGCCTTGGGACTTGGTCTGAGCAGACGAACGTTAACACTGTGCAACCTCCAAGGAAGGCCTTGAGAGGCCCTCTGCTCTCACCTCCCAGCCTGCGGGGAGGAGCCCCCTGCGTGTAAGGAAGCCTGTTCAGTCCACGGGAGGATGTCAGCTCCTGTGCAGGAGAACCAGTGCCCAGCCAGCAGCAGCACCAACTGTCGGACGCACGAACGAGGCCGTCTTGGCCCTCTAGGCCCAGCCGAGTCACCGGACGGCTCAGGTGAACCCTCGAGACCAGCAAAAATCCCAACAGCTGATCCAGGCCAAGCGACTCACAGAATGATGGCCAGACAGATGGCTGGAGTTTTAGGCTGCTGAATTCTGGGGTGGGGCTGCCCACCTGCACCGCAGCCCCTCTGGCGGCAACCAGGCACTCCAATCGGCCCGGTCTCAGCATTTCGCACTGCGCCGGCCTGGATGCCCCCCGCCCTCTGGCCCAGCCGGCTCCCCGGGTCATTTAGACATCAGGGGCCTTCTCTGTCTGCAGACAGCCCCAAGGAGCCACTCTGTCTGGAGGGCACTTGTCACCGTCTGCAAGCGTCTCATCCCCGAGTGCATGTAGCCCACAGTGTAACCCTCTCCAGCCTTGGGGTCTGGCTGCCTGCCATGAGGCCAGCAGCCTCTGTGTCCAAGTCCCCCGCCTGCATCCATGTGCCGCCCACTCCTCCACGAAGCCCTGCCGGCTGTGTCCAGCCCCCACACACTCACTGTCCCTCACTAGAAGTGCACAGCCCTGGGGACGCTGCGCTCTCGTCTGTCTGTAACAGTGATGTACCTTTCTGCTGAGGGAGGCCTCTGGGCTGGAGACTACGTCAAGGGTTTTAACACAGATAAGCTCGTTAACTCTTCACAATAACCTAGCGAGTAGGTTTTATCACCCTTATTTTACAGAAGGAAAACCATGTCCCAGCCACGGGCAGGGTTCCAGTCCAGGCCAGGGGGGCCCTGGGCCCCAGGCCGCCACACACCCCCGCCATCTTATTGTCCTAACTCCAGACTGAGCTGGTGTCCACCCCCGGCCAGAGCAAGACTCCTGGGAGGCGTGGGCGACGGCTTGTCATTTTCTGTGTTTTCCTCGGAACCGTTACCCTTAGGTGCCTTCAGTACACTCGCTGGTTAGTTAGTAAATGACTTTAAATTGTCAAAACTGGAATGAGCACGGAACAGCACAGCCACACAGCTCAATAAATTAGTCATCGAAAATGGACATTTCGAGGTTAGTATTTTTCAAATAATTCACAATGAAAGGAAGTACAGTTCACAAAGGCAGCCTTCCATTCAAGAGGCTCCCCAGGATCTGGGAGTGCCTGCAGGACGTCACCATAAACCCTGTAACTACGGGGACCCGCACATGCGGACTTGGGAGACATGACAGTGAGGTACTTACGTTGATTGCCTGACCCGTCTTTTGAATAAATAAGATTTTTATAATGAACTTATAGCGGTAGTACCCAAATTCTTTGACCGCTGACAATATTCGGTCTGCTAATTCAAGCGACAAATGAGAGAAGACTTGATCATTATATTTGACATCTTTAAGGCTTTCCTTTAAAAAAATTAAGAAAAAAATTTTATAAATAAAAATTGAAGTAAAAATGTGTCTAATTATTAAATATAAGTTTTGGAAAAATACACATATTTCTAACCAAATAATACTACATGAATGATATGCTTAACAATTTATTTCAAGAATGCTTTTGAGGAAAATTTAGTTTGGTTTTTAAAGTATGTTCAGCTGCTCAATATTACCAGCCTTTAGGCTGTAAGTTTTCCTTCACTAGATTACTCTACCAGTTACTAGGGTGACACAAAAGGAACTTTAAAACAAAGCTTCCAGGAATTCTCATGTAGGGAATCTAAAATCTTTTTCAAGTGTGTAAATTTGCTAAAATTCAGATCTGGGTTTTCCTAAAACAAACCTTGGAACCAGAGCCTGCATAATGTTATTCTTGTCTTCCTAAATCATAAATCAAAGGCCATTTCTTCTTTCTAACCATCTCCCTGTGGCTTCTCACTCCACTGCTTTTTTCTGGGGCCTCCAGGAGTAACAAGGACATCAAAGCTTCTGATCGTGTTTGTCAGTAAATTAATGCACAGCTGGGGAAGACAGAGGGGGGCCAGGAAGCACTGCATTTTCCTACAGACCAAAAGCAGAC
Organism: Vicugna pacos; assembly: GCF_048564905.1. Taxonomy (NCBI): domain Eukaryota; kingdom Metazoa; phylum Chordata; class Mammalia; order Artiodactyla; family Camelidae; genus Vicugna; species Vicugna pacos. The sequence continues at coordinate 78,632,755 of NC_132994.1, forward strand.
CTGGACCTTCTGGTGAGCAGACAGCACCTGCCTCTGAATGGTTGACTTGGACCAGTGATAAATTAACTGACGTTCTGGGCTGTGGTGATAACAGATGGATGCCTGCTAGCTAACTGAGGTGAGTTTCTTTTGATTCTGGTTCCCTTCTTGGTGCTTCTGGATCCGAACTGGGACTAGAAGCGCTTAGCCCCTTCAGGCATTTGGCTGTGGTTCAGTCTTTGGACACACAGCAACATTCTTTCTCTCTTCTGAACTGATCCCAAGTTTTATCTACATATGAGTTCTTTTTTCATAAATACTGACCACTTGGTCTAGGCCAATCTGACACCCTATCAGTGCACACATTCTGTGCCTAGAACTGCATCCTAGGCTCCCTGAACCTGGAGGAAAACCCCTGGCCTCTTTGGGGGCCCAGGTTTCCACCTGCAAATCCAGTAGCTGTTTCAGGCCCCACTGTGCTCAATGCAATCCTGTAAATTATCATATGTAAATACAATGTAAAATTCTACTATATTCAATAAACTTGAACTCACTCTACGCGGTAGGGCTGAGTGAAAGACATACCAAAATACATACTCAAATCACAAATGCTTGCTATTAGTGTTTAGATCAGAGAAGGTATTTAGTAACTATTTTATTGTATTAATTGAGTTGAATTTCTTTATTTCCTAAAGCCATGAGCATTAACATCTTTACCAGGTATTATCTGATCAATATTAGTCCAGTTTAGAAATGTGTCTATGTCTGTGGTGGGGGAGGGAGATTGGAGGGTGGGCTTCCTAAATGGTCTTCTGTATTAATAAAGGCTAATTCAGCTAAGAATTAACTTTGATACAATTAAAGGGGTGTTAATCATTTATACAAAATGCCTTACACATGTATTTTTTCCCCAGAAGCTAGCTTACATCTGTTGTTGCTCAAGGAATGCATTTTGTAAACTGGAGGTGGGGGCAGGTAGTCTGAAGACGAGGATTTAAGACGATCCCTGGGGTGGGGTTAGGCTGGGAGGTCCCGCAAAGGGAACCAGGTCATCAGAAGCCCCAAGGTGCCAGTGCCTGAAGGCGAACTTGTGACCGGGGTGAAAAGGAGGCCCAGCAACAGTGGCCTCTTACACACACAGTCTCCAGTTGGAGATGTCTTACTTTGGTGCCCCGTGGGGAAGGGCGGTGAGGGGAGTTCTTTCTGCCCACATGAGGCAGCCATCAATACCAGAACTAGCGCAAGTAATACTGGTGTTAATAGGAATATTACAGAATCAGCTTTGTAAGACTGAAGAAGCTTTGTGGGGCGAGCCTGAAAACGTGTGCAAGTTTCCAACAACGGTCTTAAATGAACTTTAGGCTCCAGCGAGTTTAAGGGAGAAGAAAACCTATGCGTAACTTGGGGACGGCCCATTCTTAAGACGTTTTATAGTCTAGTCCTGAACCAGTTTTTCACACACATACATGTATTCAATTTGTTTTTTTTACTCATTTCTCCAAATATGGGAGAAACACGGAAGCTGAGAGATAACTTATGGATGATTAAGAGTTAAATAAAATAGCAAAAGAATATTCCCTTTAATCTAGCTTTAATCATGGTGTCAACGTGAAGATCACTGAGTGTGACTACAAAGTACTTTCATGTTTTCAGAGATAAATGGTAAAAAAATCTATCAGGGTAACTACCCCGCCATAAATCTCAACGCAGCTCCCAAGCCCTCAGCGCTAAGCTATTGCTATTGCACGTATCTGCCAACCTACCTTTAGTACCTGCTGGACTTTGGTTTCTACTGAATGAGCCTGGAATTTTTTCAATGGCTCCATTCGATACGAGTTAGCAAACTTTAACTTCGCCAGGGCGCTCTTCCATTCCTTCCCCACATCAGCAGCTGAGTCCTCAAACGGAGGCTCTACGTACTGAACATCATGAACGGATTCTCGCAGTCTTTCTCTTAAAATCTGTGCATACTGAAAGGCCAGGGCAGGGGAGAGAGAAGCAGAGGAGGGGCGAGAGGGGCACATATTACTCTTTTAACTGAAATTTCAGTTTTAAGAACCCTGGTGGCGTGGGACAGGGCTGACACAAGCTTGGAAACCCATTATAACAGACTTATGATTATGTGTTTGCTAAATCCTAGACTCTCTGATTCGCTCCTGGCTAACAATTTGGTAAAAGAAGAGAAAGAATATAGCTATCATCTGTCTATCTATAAACATAAACATAAACCCACATTTGAATGCATATATTCCGAACATCCATGGAAGATGCAAAAGAACTAGGCACTCAGTGGACTCCGAGAGGGCAACCAAGTGGCTAGATATCAGGTTGCGTAGAAAATCTCCCACGTTCCCTGTTCTGAGGTTATCCGTTATTATCTTCTTATAACTTGCTACGATGCTTATTTGTCTTTGAATAATACAATTATTCAGATAACACATTCATAAGTCTTGAACTGAAAAGATCACAAAAGTGCAAAGATTTGGCGTAGACCTCATCCCATGCTTTTGACGTTCCACATTTATTCTATGACATTCAACACTCCTTAAAGAACTATTTATTTAGTGCCTACTGTGGCTCAGTAAGCACTCGAGGCTCTGAAGTGACAGTGGTGAGCTTCACTGTAACAGCCAGGAATTAACTGCTTTAATCAAGATCTGCATTCCTGGAGTTACCCTTCCAATGGGGACACTAACAAGTACACAGGGAAATGAATAAGCCAATTTAAATAGTGATAATTGCTATAAAATAAAATCAGATGACTTAACAGAAAGTTATCATGAGGGACTAATTCAGACTGAATAATCGAAGTGCCCTCTCAAGTAAGGTTTGGGCTGGAGCCTAAAAGGACCAGAAAACAGGGAGGATGAAGACTTAGAAACAAGAGCTGAGCATGCTCTCAAAACAGGCGTGCTTGGTGTGTCTGAAGTGCCGAGCGAGGCAGAGTGGTCACAGGACGCAGGGCTATGCAGAGTTTGGGAAGGAATTTGGAATTTCTTCTCAGAACGGGAACAATGAAAGAATTTAAACGCGAATGTGGTATGTTCTAAATCACAGTTTTAAAAGATTATTCCGGCTGCTGTTTGGTGAATACAGGGAGATCAGGGACTGAATGAAGATAGTAATTTATGCTTTGTAAGACTTTTTACAAATATTGTTAACCATAAATAACTTCATAACTTTATGACAGTTTTTCAAAACAGGAACATGATTTGCTCCTGCATTTATAGAAGAATTTTTATTTCCAATTAATTTATGTTACAAAAATTTGTTTATTTTGAAGCACTTATTCTTTTGATATTTTTTGACATCCCATTTAAGGTGACTTAAAAACATGTTTTATGATTTTAGGTGTTGTTTTAATATAAATACTGCTGTGCCCAGCTATTAAAATTTTACTAATTTGAATGTTTACTATGTCTTGATTTTCCTATAGACATAATACAGTCCCGCATATTTCTATCACCCCTCTTCCTTATTCAGACCTTACTACGTAGGCCGTAGTAAGTTTGAAAATGTATCTACTAAAACCCGCATTCACAGGGAGCAGCATGGGAGAACAATCATCCTCTGCCACTGATGCTTCTGTGTGACAGAAACTGTCACTGGAGCAACAATTTCCCTTTCTTTGTCCTCTAATTTGTCCCTCTCTGAGGGAGTTAATCTGATTAGTGAGCTAGGAAGAAGGAGACCATCTTTAGTGCAGAATCTCCCTAGCTCTCCTCTTGGCATCTGATTACAAGATTATATGAATATAAGAATTATCTGTTTGCAGAGATAAGACGTCATCTTAGGTAAGTGTCATTGGCCAGTAGGCCCATGACTGGGTGAGCTGCTTTAATTCAGGTACAAATGTTACCATTTTCCAGCCTATCTTTCATCCCTAACGGTTTGTTAATATGGTGAGTTATATCAATTTTTGAATAGTAAACCAACATTGTGTTCTTGGAGTAAACCACACTTGGACATTTATTATTATTATTATTTGTTAATTAATTAATTTATTTTTACTAGAAGTTTGTACCTTTTAGCCCTCTTCACCCATTTGGCCTACCCTGCCCCCCATAGCCCCCGCTTCTGGCAAGCACCAGTCTATTTCTCTGTATCTGACCTCACTCTCTCTCTCTCTCTATATATATATTGCTGTAGTTCTGCTTGTTTACTTTTGCTTCTGGAGTCAAATACACATATGTGTTTCCATATATGACAGAGATCACATGGTATTTGTCTTTCTCTGTCTGACTTATTCAGCGTAATGCCCTTGAGGCCCATCTGTGTTGTGGCAAATGGCAAGGTTCCATTCCTTTTCATGACTAAATAGTACTCCATCATGTACATATGCCACAGCTTCTTTACCCATTCATCCATCAGTAGACATGTAGGTAGTTTCCATGTCTTGGCTATTGAAGATGGTGCTGTAATGAACATGGAGGTGCATTTATCTTTTTGAATTAGTGTTTTTGTTTTCTTCAGATAAATATCCAGAAGTAGAATTGCTGGATCATATGGTAGTTCTATTTTTAATTTTTTGAGGACCCTCCCTACTGTTTTCCATAGTGGCTGCATGAATTTCCTAACAACAGTGCACAAATGTTCTTTTGTCTCTACATCCTCATCAACACTTTTTTTTTTGGTAACAGCCATTCTAACAGGTGTCAGTTTTGATTTACAATTTTCCTGATGATTAATGATGTTAAGCATCTTTTCACGTAACTTTTGACCATTTGTATGTCTTCTCTGAAAAATACCTCTTCAGATCTTCGGCCCATTTTTAATCACATTGCTCATTGTTGCTGTTTTTGCTACTGAGTTGTATCAGTTCTTTATATATTTTGGATATTAACCCCTTATCTGATATATGACTTGCAAATAATTTCTCCCACTCCGTAGGTTGTCTTTTCAGTTTGTTGATAACCTTTGCTGTGCAGAAGCTTTTCAGTTTGCTGCAGTTCTACTCATTTATTTTTGCTTCTGCAGTCAAATCCAAAAATTAATCACCAAGGCCAAGGTCAATGGAATTATCGTCTACATTTTCTTCTAGGAGCTTTATGATTTCAGTTCTAGTCAAGTCTGTAGTCATTTTGAGTTTATTTTGTTTGTGGCATAAGATAGTGGTCCAGTTCTATTCTTTTGTATGTGGCTGTCCAGTTTTCCCAACATCATGCATCGAATAGACTGTCTTTCCCCTACTATATATATAGTCTTAGTTTCTTTGCCATAAATTAACTGACTATATATGCATGAACTTATCTCTGAACACTATATTGTGTTCCATTAATTTTCGTGTCTGTGTTAATGCCAATACCATATTGTTTTGATTACTACAGCTTTGCAATATAGTTTGAAATCAGGGAACATGTTGACACCAGCTTTGCTCAGAATTGCTTTGGCTATTTGGGGTCTTTAGTGGGTTTTAGGATTTCAAATTTTAGGATTGTTTGTCCTCTTTCTGTGAAAAAATGTCAGGAATTTTGATAGGAGTTGTATTGAATTTGGAGATTCTTTAGATACTATGAAAATTTTAACAATATTAATTCTTCCAATCCATGAACATGGAATATATTTCTATTTATTTACATCTTCTTCAATTTTTTCCTTTAACATACCAGTTTTCAGTGCGTAAGTTATTTCTAGATATTTCATTCTTTTTAATGCAATTATAAATGGGACTGTTTCCTTATTTCTTTTTTGTAGTTCACTATTGGTACACTATTAGTATTGATTTTGTATCCTGCCACTTTACTGAATTTATTAGTTCTAGGTTTTTGGTAGAATCTTTGGGGTTTTCTATGTATAATGTCATGTCATATAAATAGTGACAATTTACTTCTTACTTTCCAATTTGAATGCCTTCAATTTCTTTTTCTCACTTAATTTTTCTGTCTAGAGCTTGCAGTAATATGTTGAATAGGTGTCTCAAGTGGGCATCTTGTCTTGTTCCTGATCTTAGGGGAAAAGCTTTGAGCTTTTCACCACTGAGTATCATGTTAGTTGTAGGCTTCTCATATATGGCCTTTATTATGTTGATACATTACCTCTTCAGCCACTTTATTTAGATTTTTTTTAAAAATTATAAATGGGTGTTAATTTTTGTTGAAGCTTTTCCTGCATGTATTTCGATGACCATGTGATTTTTATCCTTCATTTTGTTAATGTGCTGTATCACATTGATGGATTTGCAGATGTTGAACCAACTTTGCATCCCTGGAACAAATTCCATGATCATGATGCATTATCTTTTAAATGTACTGTTAAATTCAATTTGGTAATATTTTGTTGAGGATTTTTGCATGTATGTTCAACAGGAATATTGGCCTATAATTTTCCTTTATTGTGGTATCCTTGACTGGTTTTGATATCAGGGTAATACTGACCTTGAAAATGAGCTTGGAAGTATTTCCTCATCTTCTATTTTTTGGAAGAGTCTAAGAAGTTTGAGTCCATTCTTCTTTGAATATTTGGTAGAATCCACCAGTGAAGACATCTGGTCCTGGACTTTTGGGGAGGTTTTCGATTTTGATTCAATCTCCTTCCTAGTAATTGGTCAATTCAGATTTTCTATTTCTTTATGATTCAGTCTTGGAAGTTTGTATGTTTCTAGGAATTTACCCATTTCTTGTAGGTTGTTGAAATTGTTGGTATAGTGATCTCTTACAATCTTTTGTATTTTTGCTATATCAGTTGTAATTTCTGATTTTATTTGAGTCTTCTCTCAGGTCTTGGTCAATTGAACAAAAGGTATGTCAATTTTGTTTATCTTTTTACAGAATCAGCTCTTAGTTTCACTGATCTTTTCTATTTTTCTTTAGTGTCTATTTCATTTATTTCCACTCTGATCTTCATTATTTCATTCCTTCTGCTAATGTTGGACTTTGTTCTTCTTTTTCTCATTCTTTGAGGTGTAGTTAGGTTGTTTGAGATTCTTCTTATTTCTTGAGATAGGCATTTATCATATGGATTTCCACCTTAGAATTGCTTTTGCTACAACATGTAAATTTTGTTATGTTGTATTTCCATTTTAATTTGTCTCAAGGTGTTTTTTTATTTCTCTTTTGATTTCTTCATTGACCCATTGGCTGCTCATTAGCATGCTGTTTAATCTCCACATACTTGGGAGTTTCCCAGTTTTCTTTTTGTATTTCTAGTTTCATATCATTTTGGTTGGTAAAAATACTTGATATTTCAATCCTCTTAAACTTATTAAGACTTGCTTTCTGGCCTAAAGTGTGATCTATCCTGGAGAATGTTCCAGGTGTACTTGAGAAAAAAGTGTATCCTGCTGCTTTTGAATGAAACATTCTTTCTATATATATCTGCTAAGTCCATCTGGTCTAGTGTCACTAAAGACCAATGTTTCCTTATTGATTTTATGTCCAGATGATCTACCCATTGATGCAAGTAGGGTATTAAAATCCTCTACTATTATTGTGCTGCTGTCTATTTCTCCCTTTAGGAATGTTAATATTTGCCTTACATATTTAGGTGTTCCTGTGTTGGGCACAGCATGTATATTCTATTCTTCCTGTATATTGTTGGATTTAATTAGCTGTAATTTTGGCAAAAACTTTTGCATCTATGTTCATGAATAATATTAGTCTGTTTTCTTGTTATGACTTTGGTTTCAATAGCAAAGTAATGCTGTCCTGTTAAGAATGATGGGGGAAAAGTCTTTTTTCAACTTTCCAGAACACTTTATAATATATGGTAGAAATTCACCAGGAAAGCCATCTGGGCCCAGAGTTTTCTTTATGGAAAGGTTTTAAACTACATTACAGATTCATTTTCTTTAACAGATATAGGGGCTATTCAGCGTATCTATTATTTCTTGAGTGAACTTCAGTAGCTTGTGACTATGTATTTCTTTTCTCTTAGAGCAGCCACAACAGAGTATCACAGACCAAACAAATTTATTTGCTCAACATTCTGGAGGCCAGAAGTCCAAGATCAAGGTGCCAACAGGACTTTTTCCTGAGGCTTCTCTTTTGCAGATGGCTGTTCTTTTCCTGCCCTTTCAGTCATCCCTACGTGCATACTTGGGCTTGGTCTGTCTGTGTCCTAACCTCCTCCTCTTATAAGGACACCGGCCAGATTGGTTAAAGGCATACCCTAACAGCTTCATTTTAACTTACTTCTTAAGGCCCTATCTCCACATACACTCACATTCTGAGGTGTTGGGGGGCTTAGGGTTTCAACATAAGCATTCTAGGGGAACACAAGTCAGCTCACAATAGTATCTTTCAAAGAATTTATGCATTTCATCCAAATTGTTGAATTTATGATCACAGTTGTTAATATTTCTTTCTGATCCATTTAAGTTCTTTTGGGTCCATAGTGATTCCCCCCTTTCAAATCTGGTATTAATGATGTCTTTTTTTTTTTCCCTTTCTGATTAGTCTGGGTTGAGCAAGAGTTGGCAAAGTTTTTCTGCAAAAGGCCAGCTAGTAACTTTCTTAGGCACTGTGGGCCAAATAATGTCCTTTTCCCATCTTCCATCCTCCATCACCCTCTAGTGCTTTTCAAATAACCCTTTAAAACATACAATTTTTAGCTCACAGGCTGTACAGAAATAGACTGCGAGCCAGATTTGACCCACCAATTTATTTGCCAACCTCTGGATTGGAGGTTTATCAACTATATTGATCTTTCCAAAATATCTTTGGTTTCATTAATTTTCTGTTTTGTTTTTCACTTTACTATTTCATTGGTTTCATTGATTTCCACTCATTTTTATGTCCTTTTTTGGCTTAGAGTTGTTTGCTTTTTAAAATTTGAGCTGATGGTTGAAATATTGATTTGAAATCTAATACAGGTATTTAGGACTATAAAATCCATGAGTACTGCTTTAGCTAGATACTACAATTTTTGAAATGTTGTATTTTCATTTTCATTCATTTTAAAATACTTTTTCTTCCTTTAGTCACGGGATACTTAGAAGTGTGTCATTTAGTTTTCAGGCAATTTGTGACTTTCCAAAAATCTTAGTTGATAATTTTAAATTTATTTCATTGTGGTCAGAGAACATACTTTGCATGATCTAAATTCCTCTAAAGTTATTGAGAATTGTTTTATGCCCCAGCACATATTCTTAGTGTTTCACGTGCACTTCTAAAGAACATTTATTCAGCTGTGGTTGCATTGAGTATTAGGTAAAAGTCCACTAACTTCAGTTGGATTTTGTATTTTTGTCTTTCGTATCCTTACTACCTTCTTGTCTACTTGTTTTTATCAATTATTGAAAGACAGACATAGGCAGAGAACAGATAGAGATCAAGACCTGTATTGAAATTGCCAACTGTAATTATTCATGTCTATTTCTGCAGGAACAAATACATGAAATTTTTGCTTCCTGTATTTCAAAGCTGATTTTTGGTGCATAAACATTTGGGATTTCTATGTCTTTTTGATGAATTGATCTCTTACTATTATGAAATGGACCTTCTTTATCTCTCATATTGCACAGAAATGTACTTTAACATTAATACATGCACTCCAGCTTTCTTCTGATGTGTGTTCACATGGTATATCTTTTTCCATCATTCTCATTTTAACCTATTTGAACCTTTATACTTAAATTGTGTTTCTTGTAGACAGTATATAGTTTCACCTTGCTTTTATAACCAATCTGACAATTTCAAACTTTACTGGCATGTTTATAACATTTAATGTGGTTGGCATGATTCTGTTTAAACCCATCATACTGGTTTTTGTTCCCTTTATTTTTAAAGCTTTCTTTTGAATTAAATGTTTATTTAATTTGTTGGCCTATTAGCTTTAATCTTTTCCACTGGTGGTTTTGGGGCATATAGTATATATCTTTCACTTATTGCAGTCTACCTTCAAATCATGAATCCTGTGCTTGAATTCCACTGATCTTGGATTTGTGGGTTTATAGTTTTCATCAAACTTGGAAACATCTCATTATTTCTTCAATTATTTTGTCTGTCCCCTCTCCTCACCTGGGTACTCCAAAGATTATAAATTTTTGCCTGAAATTTCCCCATAGCTCATTGATGTCTTTTTTTTTTTAGGTTTTCTACTGCTGTCTCTAAATTCAGCAATATTGTTACGCAGTGTCAAATCTGCTGTTAATTCCACTCAGTTTACTATTACTATTACATTTCTGACACTGTATTTTTCATCTGTAGAGGTTTGATTTGGATTTACCATGCCCATCTTTTCTTCTCACACTTGAACATATAGAATGTAATATTAACTGTTTTATAGTATTATTTTATAACTGCTTTAATGCGATTTTATATATATACATATATATATTATAAAAGTTTTATAATAACTGCTTCAGTGTTCTTTTATACTAGTTCTATGTTTGCATCATTCCTGGGTATTTTTTATTGTTTCTTCTCTCCATTGTGAGTTGTATCTTCCTGCTTCTTTGCAGGTATGCTATTTAAATACCAGATACTGTGAATTTTGCCTTCTTGTTTGCTGTCTATTTTTGTATTCCTGTAAGTATTCTTGAGCTTTCTTCTAGAATGTAGTAACTTGGAAACACTGTAATCTTCCTGAGGCTTGTCTTTACGCTTTGATAGGCCAGATTAGAGAAATCTTTAAATTTAGGGCTATTTGTGCCCCCCCCCCCATAGTGAGACAATACTTCTTAGCATGCTAACCAATGCCCTATGATTTACAAAGCTTTCCACTCTTACTGGTGGGGGGGAGAAGACTATTTTGTGTGAGTCCCAAGGATTTTTTTCTGCTCCTTTTGGGTGGTTCTTTCTCTAGCCATGGGTCACTTCCTCACTAGATGCACTAGTGCACTAAGCTGAAGACTTGAGGAAAATCCTCTGCAGATCTCTGGAGCTGTTTGTACAGTACTCTTCTCTTTAATACTTTACTCTATAGACTCATGTCACTTTGACCTACCCTGACTCCCAAATCACTCTCAGTTAAAGGAGACCTCTCTATAAAGTGTGGGCTGGAGTTTCTCACCAGGCAGTAAGTCAGAGGAAGTACTGGAGCTTACCTTTCCTGCTTTTCCTCACCCAGAGATCACTATCTTGTCTTGCCTTACACCCAGCCAGTGGAAACAATTAAATTTTGTGGGGGTTTTTTGTAGTTTCTGGTAGGAATTACTCCATGTTGGCTGTTGGTAGAAATCCTTAATTAGGTATAAACCTGCTGTTTTGATCATCTGTCAGACTGCTTTATGTTTTAGTTGGGAAGAGAGGCATTATTAGCCCCTAAAACTGTCAAAAACAAAACCTTTATTTTGTTCCTTGTGATTAACAGAACGCTTCCCTAGGGTAATTGCCGTCTTCTTCCCCCACCACAATATATGCAAGGAATACAGTCATATTGCACCATTAATGTGGCTCCCAACTGCAACGAACCTCTTGGCGATACAGCATGTGTTTGTGGTTTAAAAATAACAGATTCTAACATGCTGAAAACTCTCATCCATGCCATTTCTTTCTCATATATATTGGCCTTCTAATTTAGTAGCCTCTTTATTAAGAATATTTATTCCTTAAGAATCTTTTTAGAAGTAATCACTTCTAAAAATTAGAAATAGGTTTTATATATGGTCAACTTTTTGGTATCTACTAAAACAAGCTGAGTTTAATTATTTAACCTATTGATACGGTATTTCCTTATGTTGAGCCTATTTAAAATCCTAGGGGGAAAAAAAGAGCTTGGCCATGAGAAACCATTATATTAATGTATTTCTAAACGTTATTTGCTAGTATTGAAGATTTTCAAATGTATGCACACAATTGAGACTAATCAGACTTTCAATTTTTGGTGATCTGTTTAAGGTTTTGGAATCTTTGGTTGCAAGGAACAGAAACTGATTCTTGTTAGCCATATATGAAATTAATTGGAAAGATATGGAGTAGCTCACAGGATGGAAGAGAAGGCTAAACAATCAGACACATGAGGTATTTCAGTATGCCAACTTCAATTTAAATTAATCTCAACCACTTTCTTGCATTATTCTAGGAAGAGTTCATCTAATTAGCCTAATTTTGATCTTATCCTCACCACAAAGGAAGGTGACTGACAGTCCCAACAAAACTCTAGCCAGTGGGGAATGAATTACTTCTCCAAAGGAAAACTGAGGTGCTACTACTAAAGGAAAATAAATGGATGGAGAGATAAAATCAAAAGGCATTTATAACGATTAAATTGTGTCCCCTAATTTTTCCTCTGCTCAGGATCCTGGGAATTATCAGCTACCTAAAAGCTGGGAATGACTAATTAGTGACTCACTCCCCTCAGGCACATCTAGTGTGAAATCCTTTCTCAGTTTCTTCCCAATTACTGATTTATTCAAATTTCTAACCCGCCCCCCGTAGAAGCCCAGATTTTAAAGACAGCTATGACTGATCACATACATACCAAATATCCAAGAATTGCCTTTGTCTCCTATTCCCCAGATTTGGGTGACATACCAAGTGTACCTACATGTCCCCTCCTTTTGGATTCAGGCTTCCTCATTTTTCAATACTTCACAACTTCAGTAGGCAGTAAGTTTATATAAGGCACCTTTGCCCCCAGAGAGAAATATTCTTCATCACTGCTGGTGACCCATCTCTTACTCAGACTTATTACGAGGCAATACAACATAGTTTCTGGGAGCATGAATTTAAAGTCCAACATCTTAAGATTTCTAGCCTTGCTGTGTTTTTTCGTAGTTATGTAAAATTGGCCTGTTTGCTTTTCCTCCTTTAGTTTCTCTTTCCTCTGTAAAACGCAGACATCAAAAGAACAGTCATTAGAACCTGAAACGTTGTCATGACTTTTGGGGGGTGGAGAGGTTCTTTTTGTTACTTGAAATATTTCAGGATCTTCAACAATTAGTGTTTTGCCTGTTCTCTCTCCTTCATCCTGTTAATTGTGAGCCCCATGAAGTAGGTATGAAAAGAAACCGTTATAGGCAAGTGGACCAGAAGTCCCAGCTCCATCATTACAGTTTTGTATCCTTGGCAAATTATTTTCTCTCTTAAAGTCTCTATAATATTAAGATGGAGTATCGATCACCACAATGGTTTTCAGACTACAGCCCTGTAGAAATTCTTATGTTATACTACCAATAAAATTGAATGACACTTTTCCATTAATTTCAGACAGCAAGGAAAAGAATATTTGCAATTTAACTTTCTCGCTAGTTATATGTTCTTCAAATACTGAAACTGCTGTTTTTAAAACTCGAAGCATCTCATTTTTCTGCTTGGTGTATCAGTTTTTTGTTTTTTGGGGTTTTTTTGGCACAGCACACACTCATTTTGGCTGGTAAAACTGCCTCTGGGGTGTACAGCGGCACTAAACATTCTAAAAGTACGTATTTCTGGAAAGAGCAGCAATACTCCTCGGCTCCTTTCAGGAAATCCGCAAGCCGAACAAACCTAAAGAGAACCGAAGCAGCCCCCTCCATCCGTAACGCAGAGCCCTCGGGCCTGCACTGCCAACGCCGGAGCCCTGCTGCAGCCCAGGGGCGTCCCTCGTCCCGCGTCTCCGCACTCACTGCCTCCTTCTCGAACATGCTAGGCCTCCTCTCCCTCCGAGGCGTCACCGGCGGCTGCTGAGGCGCCGGGTTAGAGGGCGACTTCCCGCCCGGGGCCCTGCTCCGCTTCTCCATGTCGGCTGCTCTCCCGGAATCCCGCCGAGCCACCCCAACGCCTCGCCGCTTCCCGCGAGAGCGCCACTCTCGCGCCTGCGCCGGGCCAGCCGGAAGTGCGCCGCCGGGAGGGCGTGGCGTACGTCATCCCTGGGCGCCGCGGGCTGGAGCCGGAAGTCATGGAGGTAGAGTCGCGGGGAGCCGGTGTCCCGGGGCGCGCTTCTGTGGGTGGGGCGCGCGGAAACACCGTCCCGGCCCCAGCGGGTGCCCGGGCTGCGAGGCGTCTGCCCCCTGTGCCGCCACCAAGACTGTCGGCCGTGCCCGCCCCTGGCTGGGCCCCTGCCAGGACCCTTCCCACCCCGCCCTCGCGCCACCCGGCGCAGCCCGACCCGCGCCGGCCCGGGGAGGGAGCAGATGTGGAGCCCTGTTCGCGCCGAGGGGGCTCGCGGCCTGCGGTGCGGCAGCCACGGCGTCCGGAGCTGGGCGCCCAGGGCCAGGGGCGTGCAGGCAACGCGCCGCTGCTTGCAGCGTGATGCCGACTGTCGCCCTGGCCCCCGAGGACGCGTTATGTGGGGCGCGCGAAGCCGTGTGGGAAGGACTGCGGAGTAGCAGTCTCCCCGGGTTCACACTTGCACGTTGAAATTACATTGAACATTTTAAGGCCATTTTGATTAAAAAAAAAACACTAAATCGCAAAGGTGTCACTAGGTGGCTGTGTAGAGGGGATTCTATGGGGTCGCCTCACAATCAGGGTTTTACTCACTTTCCTCTCAGGGGATTAACCTTCAAACGTCTGTCACCAGTTTTAGCACTAGCCGCTGCTTTTTGAGTACTCTGTGCGAGCTGCTTTTCAAGTATATCTCTACTGTAAGCTAGGAGGTGGTAATATTTGGCACTGCGTTGCAGTTAAAGGCCTCAGCCATGTTAAGTAATTTCTTCAAGGCGAGGGGGAGAAAGTCTGAGGAAGGATTCAAATTCAGGTCTTTCTAGCGCTCAAGCCAGGCCGTGGCAGCACCGCGCTAGCACCGCGCTGCTCTGGGCTGGACCCTGAGGGACCAGAAGTGGCGGGAGGGGGCCGACGCGCACACTTGCCGGTTCCTAAGTGACACGCAGGACAATGTGTTTAACTGCCGTGGGTGGCAAAGCATTGCAGCACCTAATATTTGTTGATTTGAGGTTAGATTTTATTTCTTAATTAACAGCAGGGCCTTTTCTTGTCCAGGAGAGTATCGGCTTAAAGGTTAACCTAGAAGCCAACTTCTAGAGTGGTATGTCTGTTGGTAGAGAGTGGGACATAGTCATTCCCCAAACCTGACAATCTTGGAGACTTAACAGGAGGAGTGTATTTCAACGCAGGATAGGCGGAGCCCCTCTTTTATTTAACTCTCATTTTTCATTTAGTGTGTGCCAGGATTATAACACTGTGTAGGACCTGGTCTCTCTGTTCCAGGATCTTACTGTTTGGTTGATCCAGCGTCAACAATCACGAGAGATCTTTCTTACAACTTCAGTTGTCATATCCAGGGCCCGCTTTAGTAGTGGGGTAGATGGGCTTTTGTGCAAAAATATCATTTCTGCCTATCACCTGTAGCTCCAGGACTACAGCTCAGTTTTAGACCCGGAGTGTGATTTCTTGGCAGGTTTATAGTGTTATGTGGGGGAAATTACGGGAATTTGGTTTTATTTACTCCTTCATGGAAAAGCAGTGTGGTTTGCTGATTTTTACACCATACTTGGGGTTGGAGTTTTGCTTTTTTCTTCTGTTTTAATTCATTATGCTTGATTTTCTATTTTCCCACTCCCCATTAAAAAAATGCTTACTTAGATAACTTTGTGATGGGAAAGGAATGCTGAAAGGAATAATGCGCTCTCCATAAAGTGTACTGAGTGTCTGTAAACTCTTAATAAATATTATGATTTATAAAATAATTTTAAGTCTTTAAAAATTTACTTGAAAATATTTATGTAAACAATCTTTAGTTAATATTTAATCACAACGTTCTAATCATATGGTTCGCATGGCCTCTGGAGAGTGTGTTAACAGCAGCTAATACCTAAGTATATTCTGTACTTGAGATAGAATAGGATTTCTTGTGACTTACATATATAGTTAATATTCGTCTGTTTTTTGCTTCCTGTTAAACTGTGCTTTATGTTCTGTATTTCAGATATTAATAGAAGATCCTGTTACCACATGTCTTTCTCCCCCGGTGCATGATATGATCTGTAAACTTGGGTTTGAAGTCCAGGAAAATCGCGACATCAGCAGTATTGTAACTCAGGATGGTGAGGTGTGCTGGAAGACCATCACAGACTGTCTAACTTACACAGAATCAGGTTTGTGCCTTCTCTGCTGCCAAACATCCGTCAGTGCTGTTCCATTGAAAATGCTGTGGCCTGTAAAATTTCCCTTTCTGACCGTTGCTTTTTGGGTTAGAAGATGTTATAATACAAGCCTCACTCGAAAGAGAAAAGGAATCGGTGTGAAAAGGGAGGGAATGAGGCCACAGAGGCAGAGAAGAGTTAAAGGGAAGCTCGGCCCGACAGCCACGCAGGAGAAAGTGGGTAGCGGGGGGTAGCAAGGGGCTGAGGGTTGTGGACGACGGAGCTCTCAGCTCAAGGCCAGTAGTCCAGCTGGGAAAGGAAAGAAAGCATATCATGTGAATTGAGGTATGAAATGACCAGTGATATGTGCAGTTATTTTAAGTGTCTTCCAGGCATTCTTGTACGTTGTTTGAAGCAGGGATGTGGGTTGGGAGATTAAATAATGGTTATATAACTTACAAGCGAAGGTGCTCTGGCTCTGTAATTCTGCCCCAGAGCATACGGGACAGGCACACTCTCGGGTGTGGACAGGTGTCTGTACACAGCTGCTCCTTGCAGTGCTTTGTAATAGAAAAAAAATAAAAGAAGAAACACTGGAACTAGCCAACTGTTGAGCAGTAGAAGTTAAGTAAATTATGAGGGGAGAGGGAAAAAAAAAAAAGAGGCATGCAATGGAATATTATGCATTGGTGAAAAAGAGTGAGGAGGCCCATCTTTCTGATCCAGAAATCTCTCTGAGCTATGTGGCTGAGTGAAAGAACAGAAGGAGCACATGTCTCTGTTATTTGTTTGTGTGTCTATAAATATTTCTAAATCCAGCCAAGGAATTTGTAACAGCTGCTTCAGGAAGGAGAACGGTACGCAGGAGGGAGACTTGCACTGTTTTATAGTTTTGGTCTGAACCATGTGAAGTTTCAGCCAAACTTACCAAAAAAAAACAAGACCAAAAAAAATTCATATTAGAAATGTGTCTCAAGATAGTTAATGTCATTGGAAATCTCAGTCGAATAGTGTTACATTAAAAAAAATCAGGTTACAGGATTATATATATGGTATGAACCTGATTTTGTACAAATTGTACATATAAAGAAATTGAAAAAGTACGTTTTCTCTTATTGGAACTCTTCTGTATTTTCCAAACTCTATTGATAGTATGTTTTTCTTTTATAATCAGATAAACACTGTGTAACTTATTTCCAACAACCTCTGAACATCTGTATTGTAAGTTCAGTTATAAACTGGTTGTCAATTTTGTGGAGGTTTCATGATTAAAGCACTTTTTCTTTGATGATGTAGGCATTTTCCTCGCTGGATAGGGAGCTGTGGCGCTAACACTTGTTTTCTTATCCTTGAAGCCCGGGGTCTGGATCTCGGGGGCAGCGTGCAGCTGCTGGGCCCCGTGTGTGAGGCTGTCCACTTGCACTTCCTGTCTCTGAGCAAGGCGCAGTTTGAAGTTCGATACGCACCATGGTTCCAGTGGACGGGGGTTCCGGAGGTTTGGCTTTTGAACAACCTTTAGAAATAAAAGACTTTGCAGATTCCATGTAGAGGCCCTAATACTGATTTCAAAGGGGTGTCTTCCACCCTGCAGGCCCTCAACTGGGAGGAGGCTTGAGTGTTGCGAGGAAGGGTGGGGCTGCTGTGCAGAGTCCGCAAAGCCTGAGCTGAGAGACTTCCTTTGAGCAAAGGAAGTTTGAGGCAGTGTCAGGATTGGGGCTTCGGGAGGTAGTTGGTGCATGGGTGCTGGTCCTGGGACAGAGGAACATGGATGGCTCCGGAAAGAAGAGAAAGACCCTGCAGATGGATAGTAAGTTGTTCCTGAGACAGGGGACCTGGAGCCAGGAGGCGAGGATTCTTGGGTTTGCTGAGGGAGGTGGAAGTGGGGGGCAGCCTAGGGTCCCAGCCTACTTTCGGTTGATTTGATGGGTGGTTCAAATGAACCATTTCATTTGGCACATTGGATGCTTACAGTCGAGCAGTAGCTGTAAACAGTCAAACTGAGTTACTTGGGATTTCCTAATGCAGGGTGGTGGGACCTTCCCTTCTCCCTGTGTGTAGCTCTTTTAGGTGGCAGGGTGACCTACCTGATGTTTATCCAAGAACTAACCCGAATGGGAAAATAGATGTAAGTCAAAATACTTGACCTTTCAGTCTACAACTATGCCAGACTTATTGCTTTTAATAGACATTCAAAGGAGGAGAGAACTTTTGGAGGGTGGGTTTAGCTCGGTGGTAGAGCACGTGCTTAGCATGCATGAGGTCCTGGGTTCGATCCCCAGTAGTGCCATTAAAAAAAAAAGAAAGGAAGGAAGAACTTCCAAAAAACTCCTTAGATAGTGAAACATTTTCCTTGTTTTCTTACATTTTGTTATATTCTTGCAAAAAATTTGGTTTGAATTTCATTAGTAGTATTGTGACTTTGAGAAATAATACTTATGGAACACAAATTCTAACATATGTCTTACTCAAAACAGTTATTTCCTGAAATAATGGACACCCTGGAAAGTCTTGAGTCTCCTGCTGTGTCTCTGAGCTTGATGAAACTAACGTCATGTCTGGAACGAGCCCTGGGTGATGTGAGTGTGAGAGCGCGCTCCTTGCTGGTCCAGTCAGGTGTCCAAATGAACGTTGCGTTCTTTACAGTTGCACTCCGATTTCCTTATCTTAATTATTATTTTTCTATAAAATACAATCACTTAGCACAGACTTTTCATGTTTTTCTCTTTGAATGATTATGAAATCAAAACACCAGTGTCTTTGGTGCTTCCCTCCCCTCATGTGTACAAACGCTGCTTTATGGGTGCTGTTTTCCTTAGCATCACTGGGCCCACCGTCATGCAATTGTTGCACAACTTTTGTTTGAACTGCAGGTATTTTTACTGATCGGGAAGGAGTGCCCCTTTCTTCTGAGAGACCTGCTTGCGTCTGAGGAGCTGGCCCGAGTCTTCGGGCCGCCTGTGGTAAGCTCGTTCACCTAAAGACAGCTGAGCAGGTGCAGCACAGAACAGGCGCATCTGCTCTACTTTTGGTCTCAGAAGTGGATGCTGCGTTAGGAAAACAATAATTACGTCAGCAATTAAGGCAGATCTTCCTCTCCCACCTCCCCTTTCCAGACAAAACCGCCGCTCCTCCAGCCAGAGACGCAGCTCTCATCCTGCGTGTCAGTGTGGCGTCATCCCCTCTGGTGGGAACCTCTGACGTAGTAGCCTCTGGAGGGCCAGTCGCACGCACGGCTGGAAGTCTGCTAGCCTCACTAATTACATATTGCTAATTACAATACAACTTACTCTAGAGTAAAGACTTCACCCTTTAAAGAGTGACGTCACAGCTTTATCATAAATAATCAGCGTTTTTATCATGTGAGAAGTGATGCCTTTTGCAGCTGTTCAAACTGATGGTGAAAAAAATTGAGATGCCAGTTGAAAAACATGCAGAGCTCTGTACTTTTTAAAATCTTCTGAAGGTCACAAGATCGAGATTGTTTAAACCTAATGAATAACCGTTAACAACTGAATGAGGCAGGATCAGGTGGAAAGGAGAACCAGGGTCGTGTCATGCGGAAGGCTGGGCCTGCCGAGCCAGGAGGATGCACCAGCGGGACCCATTATTTGTGGATAAGAAATCTGTTTCCAGTGAAGCCTTCCCTCTCCGTGGCGGTCCCTTCCCCTTGTCAGCTTGCGGACTGCTGTCTCCAGTGGAGAGTGGAGGACCAGCTGCGGGCTGGGCGGACCCCCCTGTTCTGCTCTGTGCTTCCTGCTCACCGAGCCTCCTGCCCACCTGCAGCCGCTTTCACCTCCTGGATAGTTTCACTGGTTCATTGGCACGGATATTTCTGACTGCCTGGGTGGCATGAACAATTAATCAAAAATTAATCTTAAATTAAAACAAGTAATAATGCATTATTCACATTACTATAGTTATTAATATTTATTAAGTTCATATTAAAGTATTTAAAATTGCTGTGAGAGCCACGACTTCCTGGTGCTGCCCTGAGGACAGGCTGGTAGGCGTTCTGATACTGAGTGGAAACCCTTTAGAACCTCCACCCTCTGGCCTTGTCCTGCCCTTTGCGGGAAACCCAGAGTGTACCTGCCTCCTCAGCAAGTCTGGCAACGGGAGGAAGGCCGCTCTCGGTCCTGCCCCGACCCTGCCGTAGGCCCCACTGTTCTTTTATGTGTTGTGGCCTTGAGCCCTTTCAGGCTCTGAACAGCTTCCACTGTTGAGTCTCCTCTGAAGTGTGGTGTCCACCCCCAAGGGAGCCTGTGGACTGTGTGGTGGGTGCAGCTCGATAGGCAGGATCCTTATCCTGGGCAGCTTCGCTTTGTAGACGGAGGCACAGGGCAGGTGAACCATGAGCTTCAAGTCGCACAGCCAGGTGGTGCGGCTAGAGCCTGGTGGCCGGCCTCCTCCTCACTGCCGTCGGCGGTGCACACACAGGCACGTGCAGCCCACTGCGTTTCTGGTGCCGTTTCCTGCTCTGCTTTATGTGGACATTGGGCGTGTTTGATGCGGAGTCTGGGGAGGTCTCGGCCCCTGGGCAGCTCGTGTCTTTCTCATGTGCAGCGCAGGAGTAACAGTATCCTCCCCTTAGGTGGTTCTGAGGGTGAATGAGTAACACATGCGAGATGTGTCCGACCCGGGCTGGCCACTCAGCAGGGCTTGGGCTGTTGCCGTTACCGTGGACCAGACAAGCCGTTGGTTCCGTCAGTGCCAAGAAGGAAGCTGCCGCCAGCCCAGGGCTGTCTCGGTTTGTTCGGTAACTAAGCATGTGCTCTCCTGCCGGGCAGATGGACGTGCTGAAAGTCTTCGTTGGCTCTCCCCGTGGGCTGAACCTCCGCAACGTCTTGTGGCACGGCTTCGCAGCCCCCCAGGAGCTCCCCCCAAAGTAAGGTCTTCCACGATACCCTTAAGTTTGTTTTGTCTTGAATTTCACATCCGGGAAAGATGTGTTTCGAGAGAAAGGGGAGTTTGAGGACAGGCTTTTGAAGATAAAAGTGACTGTCAGCAGCAGAGTAGCTAGCGTGGTGGCGGGGTCATGATTTTGCTGACCGACACCCCAGGGCGGTCTGAGGTGAGAGCAGGCCGGAGGCTGCCCCGCGCACGGCCTGTGGGCGGGAGGCTGGGTGCCAGCTCCCAGATGGAGCTGTGGTTCCCCGTGACTGTTCCTCAGGGCCACCCCTGCCACCAAGGAGTTTTCTGCGATTTAATGCTATTTTGCTTTCTTTTAAACTTTTTTTTTTGAAAGTAGAGCTTTTTACATGTGTGCTGAGTTCCTGTTTCTAACAGTTCTCTGGTATTTTCCACCAGATACTGTGCGATGATGGTGCTGCTGACAGCGGGGCTGGGTCAGCTCCTGCAGGGGCACCTTCGGCAGACCGGGCGCACACTAGCCCACCGCCCCTTCGTGACTCTTACAAACTTGGAGGATCTGATCGTTTTCCCTGGCAAGTACCACATTGCACATTCTCCCGAGTGTGTCTTCGTAAAGATACTTATAAAGTCATTAAGTAGCATTTAGACTTGAACTCTGTAGGGAGAGTAGTTATTTCAGGGGCAAGACGCCTGTGAAGGTTTCATGAAGAACCTCTTAAATTTTGCCACATAAATCCTTACCTCCTACCACTGTGCCGAGACCCATGTGGGGCGTCAGAGGGTCATGGCTGTGGGAATCGGCGTGAGCAATGAGCCAGTTTACCCTACCGGTGTTTCGACATGCAGACGGCGTAGGGCCAGTGATCACATGTAGTCCCTCCTCCCTTAGCCCTATGCCTTTGTGCTCCGAGTCACTGAGCTGAAGGGCCCACCAGAGGGCACACGTTTTAGCCAAGGGAGAACCTACCTGGACACGGCACAGTCCCCTGAAGTCCACATTGCCATAGGTTCACTCTTGGTTCCTGTGTCTTCTGAAGACATGTTTTGTTTTCTCGGTCAGTGTGATCAACTGCTTGATCCTCACCTCCTCTGCTCCAACCTGGTGCCGCCTAAGTCACTAGAGATGCACCTGCCCATGCCCAGGGCACTGTGGTCACCTGCAGCCCCGGCCCTAGTTCAGGTGGCCTCACCTGTGGCTGGTATGCCCGGCTCTGGGCCTGTGGCTCCCCTCCTCGAGGAGGTCTGCTCGGGGCGTCCCCCTCGGTGTGCTCACATCTTGTCTTCGGTCGGTCAGTGTGATTGTGCTGAAAACCTTTGCTCTTTTACAGATGTCACTCACGAGGTGCTCGCTGTCCTAGAAGAAGTGATGAGGAAGTCCGCCTTCGTACTGAAACCCATGGTGCCGTGTTGGGAGGCTGTTCTCGTCAAGTTCAAGTCTCACAGGTACTGAAGGAGGTGTTACTGGTGGTGGCTCGGGGGCCAGACTGCTCCCTGCCTGGCTGCTGCTCAGAAGCACTAGGGGCAGGCGTTCCCAAGAGCAGGCCCAAGCGTGGTGAAGTGTGTAATTAACTAAAAGTTATCTTACGACTGTTTTAAACGCTATGCAACATCCTTTCGTACAGTTAATAATTACTTTTTTAGAATCAACTTTTTAATATAGTTTTGAGTTCTGACTGTGGCTGAAGCGTGTCCAGTGGTAGAGAATCATGGAACAGAGAGGAGGTAGTCTGTCCCTCTGTCCCCTCGAAGCAGAGCCTACAAAGATGGACGTCAGGAGGTCGGTGGCCTTGACGTCCCTTCAGGCTGCGTTGTCCTGACACGTATGTTTGCATACCTTGAGAACCCAGTGACATCCTGGTATCCGAGTGTTTTGTAGAAGCAGTGAAACACTTTGGCAGATCTTTGATGACATTTTATTCTCCTGCAGCTACATGTAACATTAAAACCCTGGGAAACAGTTCACAGTCGCCAGTCTTATTAGACTGTTCTGTGTTTGTTTCCCATGTTAGTGAGTAATGTCACCCCTCTGGCTCAGACACCCCTGGTAGCACCCGGGGCACAGCAGCCACACTGTAGTGTCAGGGCCGATGTTTACATTCAAAACGTGGGGTCCTGCTTATTTCCTTCAATTCACAGGTTTGCCGACTGTGCCATCCTGTTGCTGACGCAGCTGGAGGCGGGACTTAGGAAGGTCTTTGCTGCAGTTAACGCATGCCCGGGAAGACTGCGGACCGCCGAGGTGCGCGGGCACTGGAGGCTGGGCCGGTTGCTGGTGTGCTGACTGCTTACTGTGCCTAGTTGGAGTTTTTAATACCACACTTTTGTTCATCATTAAGTGAATTTTTTAGCTGAGAACTTTCTTCAGAAGGCTTGGCTGTCATTTTTTGTGGTTTTCTGTTATGTGGTTTTCAATATACTTATTTGTGATTGTTTTTGAGAGTCCTGTCACATTTCCAAGTAGTTGAATTATGGCACCAGTTTAAACAAGTAGCTGACACTTTCGTGTTACAGGCTACATCGTCACCCATGAGGTGGGCCGCGGTCTAAGGGCGCGTCCCTCTCTGAGGACACCGCTTCCTTTGGCCCAAACTTCCAGGGAGGCCCACGGAGTCTCCGGGTGGCTCTGCCTCGTTCACAGTGGGGGGCCCAGCAGGCAGAGGGGGACGCGCTCTGGGCCGGCAGCAGCGTCTCCCAGCCGGGGGGGTCTCCTCCCTTTCGCTGGCGCGCCTCCCTCTTCCTGCCCCTCCACGTCCGCGGTCCTCAGTGGTCGTCCCAGTCCTGTCCTCTGCGTTAGCTCCTTGGGAGACCCCACGTATCCCGTGCCTTCAGCTGGCACCCCTGTGGGAGCAGCACCGCATAGAAAGCACTTTGAACCTGGTGAAAACAAAAGCACGACGTAGCAGAAGTTGTTGATGCAGCCAGAGTGGTGCTGAGAGGGCGGCCTGTAGCGTTAAGTTCGGTGTGTCCGAGGCGTTGCCGCTGGCCCGCTGGCCCTCGGTCTCCCAGGTTAGGGTTGTGCCTGTTGATGAGGATCTTTGTGTGCGTTTTCCCCCGCGTCTCATACTTGACTTTGTTTTAAAAAAGCCTATTCTTCCCCACAAGCTTGTTCTGTGATTTCCTTATCATCCTCATCCCCTTGGTCGCTCCGCACCAGGCGTTCGCACCGTCTTAAGCTTTGCCTGTAGCTCGTCCTCCGCGTGCACCCGCCCTGCAGGCGGCTCCCAGTTTGCCGTGCGGGCCTCCCCTCAGCGCGAGGCCGCACCTGACGAGCCACCTCCCAGCCAGGCCTCCTGACTCTCCACCTTCTCGTCCATTCACGCACGGCTGCCTGGCATTTTCTAAACTCTTAACGATTCCGTGTCTTCTGTGGTCTCACGTTAAACGCCTTCAGTGGCCCTCAGCGCCTGCCAGCAGGGCTCACGCTTCTGCACAGCTGTCGGGGTCTCAGAGTCTGGGCCGGCCCTTGCCAGATTGTTTTCCCTCTGTTTCCTCCAGGGTAATTCAGGCCCCTCACCAGTTCCTTAACACGCGTGTCTTTCCTCACGCGTTGCCTGCAGTCCCGTGCCGACCATGCCGGCCACAGCAGTGACCTCCCAGGGCTGGTCTCCTCAGGCCTAACGGCTGCTCTTCCCCGCATCTGTTTCCGTCCTGTCTTTCTCAGGTGGTTCTGCTTTGCCTCACGTGCATTTTTTGTCAAGGTCTCTGGTGTGGGCTCTGGTGGGGCACCCGTGTCCGTGTCCCTGGCGTCCACTCCGGGGCCCTCCATGTGGCTGTGCCGTCCAGGCTGGTGAGTGAGGCGCTGATCCTCCAGCGGGAAGGGCTGGAGCCCCAGTTGCCACGAGGTTCGCTCGAGTACTCAGGATTGACCAGGTGGTAGCGTGGCCAGTCACTGCAGGGCCCCATGCTGTCACGAACTTGGCTGTGCACTGCCGTCTGACGGCGCAAGGAAGTAGTGTGACTGTTCCTACAGAGAAGGTCATCTATCAAAGAATCTCTACTTTTTAGCTGAAGCTTTTATCCAGAGTAACCATAGCATCAACTTACTTATAAGGCAGTACATAAATGAAAATACTTTGTAAGACTATAAAATGCGCAAATGCTGTGATTGTTTACTGAGCGCTTATTTCGGTCAAGGATCTGTTCAAGGCCAAGGGGCTTGTGAAGATGCCTAAGACTTCATGACTTTTAAGAAGCCTGTGATTAGGGGTGAGAGAGCAGATGTTTGCACCAATTCCACAGAACAAGGTAGAAGTTAATTCTCATAGTTTATGGAGATGAGAACATTCAGCTTCTCTGAGGAGGTGGTGGGGGTATTTAGGAGGCAATTGGATATTCAGAATAGAGCTCAGGAAATATTTTAGGGTCAGCAGTACTGGCTTGGGGGCCAAAGGTAAAAGCTTCGTTTTTATTTACTTACTGGTTTGTTTGTTTTAATGGAGGCGCTAGGGATGGAAGCCAGGGCCCCATGCAGCTGTGCCCGGCACCACTGCTGAGCGGCTCCCTGCCCCGTGGAGGTTCAGGCTTTAGCGCCGCATACCCAGGAGTAAATGTTGGAGAGTATTTGATAGTGTTCACATGAAACTGCGTTAATAAGCACTCATAAGGACGACAAGTTTCTCCAGTGCTTGGCTTCCATGAAACCCTGAGTGACTTCAGCGCGCTGTGTGTGAAATCTGGCTGAGCCCCCCAGCAGCCCGCTGGCCGAGCCTTCCTCACCTGCGGTTTCGCAGAGGAGCCTGGGCGTGTGGGGTGCGCGGTGCTCACCTGCAGGGGCCCCGTCTGTAAGCTCTGCACGCATTTCCCTGGGAGGCGTGACACACACAGGCTGCTGGTTGGAGGAAACACTTAGCTGCACTCGCTGCACACAGATCCCGCCGTCAGTAGAAGCACCTGTTGTGTGAGCAGTGGTTCGTGGGGCCATAAATGTTAGCGGGTTCTGCTCAGGCGCCTGTGAGGGCAGGGTCGCAGCGCGGCTGCACGCCACGGCCAGTGTTGCCATGTCTTTCATGCTACTTCTGTTGTCAGTGGCATCCTTCCCCAGGCGTCGCTGGAGAAAGGTTTCCTTGCAGGAGAGGCTTTCACGTCTGGGGCCCTGTACTGCCCTTTTCCTGCTTTGAATAGTGTTACACGACTTGTACGTTGTTTTAATTATGTCTTTTCTTTCTTTTCCTGAAGTCAACAGCTCTGTATACTACCTTTGATGAAGTAAGTAAACGTACAAGGTATCTTGAACCAAACAGAACACTGTATTATTTTAAAATAAAAATCAAAGTATAAAATTAAAGATCAGCCATAAATCTTACGCTTACAGGAAAATGCCAGTAGTCAAATGAGAAAAAATAAATCTAAAAAAAGCTGATTATAGATTTAAATACAGTTTTCAGGCTAACTGAGGCCCAGTCTTAACTAACCTACTTTCTAAAAGCTATGGGAAATGCCAAGAGATGTAACATTGCATGCTACAGTTATTCAGAGGCTTACATTTTAGTTACGGTTAACATTTCCTTGCACATGAAATTTACATCAACTACTGTTACGGGTCTGCCGTGTGCACTGATGCATTTAATCTGTGACTTGCAGCTGTGATTCTGAAGATGGAAATCTGGCATAGTACAGATTACCATTGAAAGTATCTCTTATCACTTGTAGAATGTAGAGGCTTCTGTGTGCGTGATCCTGGCTGGAATTCCATGTACTCTGAAGTGTGACACCTCAGAGCTAGCCTGGGGGAAGCAGAGCAGGGCTCTGTGTAGAGCTCTGGGCACTCAGATCACTCTGCCTTTGGGGTAACCGTTAGACTCCTGAGTGGGCGGGTGGTACCTGCTAACGTTCAGAGCTTGTTCCTCAGGCAAATAATTGCTGTCACTTGGGTATGTGCTTGATACTGTGAGGATTCAAGTAGCTGGTGTGGTCACATCCGTATGGAGCCAGGTGTATGGGACTGGATTAGGGGGTCAGATCCCCGAGAGTCCATGGTGAATTGAGAAGTGACTTCTGAGGTTACTCTGACGTGTACTTGGGTACACACACGCGCACACATGTGTGCATGCATATAAACACGCACACATGCAAATGCACGCAAATGTGTGTGCAATACATGTTCACTTAAATGCAGGCATGTGCGCACATACATACACACAACCCACACATGCACAAACATATACAACGCATACAAGCACACATGAACATGTGTATACATGTAACACAAGCACTGTGCACATGGATGCACACATGCATGCAAATATACACAAACAATACACAGACACGTGTGAACACGGGTACATGTAAATGCAGTGCACACATGTATACACATCAACATGCATAAAGATGTGTATACGTGCATGTGCACATAAATACATATAAACAGGGTACAAATACACGTACCTGTATACACACAAATATACATCAACACATAAATACATGTATACAAATAAATGTACACACATAAATGCATAGACACACATGCGCACTTGTGTACACACACACACACACACACACACACATAGTATCTTGTAAAAGTCATTGTGGTGGTTAAGAAAAGCTTTCCTGAACAGGTAGTTGCTATGTTTTTAAGTCTGTCCTTACTTTATTAATTGGTTTTACACTTAAACAGCCCAAGGTACAGTATCTTTTGACACTGAAAGTTTGTGTGTGTGTAGGTGTGGCAGTTAATCAGCTTATTTATTTTTCATGTTTTAGATATTGGCAAAACACTTGAATGATGGTAAAATCAATCAACTTCCTCTTTTCCTTGGAGAGCCCGCAATGGTAAAGTATTTGGCATTTCCAGTCTAATGTCTGTGTGTTTACATAAGGACAGGGTTAGCACTTCTGGGAACGGCATTAATTTGGCTTATGATGTGCTCACAAGAGGTGCTTCTGAGTCATTCCCATGTCTGAACTTGGCCGCCTGTGCAGCTGGCGTTTGCTGAGCTCAGACCCAGCTCGGCCACTGGGCTTTGGGCTAGTGGCTTACCGGCCTCTCCCGAGGCCTGCCTGTGCCCCGGCTCCTGAGCAGTGTCTGGGGGGGCTGTGGCTGTGGCCCCCACTCCTGAGCAGTGTCTGTTGGGGGGGTGTGGCTGTGGCCCCCACTCCTGAGCAGTGTCTGCTGGGGGGGTGGTGTGGCTGTGGCCCCCGCTCCTGAGCAGTGTCTGTTGGGGGGGTGTGGCTGTGGCCCCCGCTCCTGAGCAGTGTCTGGGGGGGTGTGGCTGTGGCCGCCGCTCCTGAGCAGTGTCTGTTGTGGGGGGGGTGTGGCTGTGGCCGCCGCTCCTGAGCAGTGTCTGTTGGGGGGGGTGTGGCTGTGGCCCCCGCTCCTGAGCAGTGTCTGCTGGGGGGGGGTGTGGCTGTGGCCCCCGCTCCTGAGCAGTGTCTGTTGGGGGGGTGTGTGGCTGTGGCCCCCGCTCCTGAGCAGTGTCTGGGGGGGTGTGACTGTGGCCCCCGCTCCTGAGCAGTGTCTGGGGGGGTGTGGCTGTGGCCCCCGCTCCTGAGCAGTGTCTGGGGGGGGTGTGGCTGTGGCCCCCGCTCCTGAGCAGTGTCTGGGGGGGTGTGGCTGTGGCCCCCGCTCCTGAGCAGTGTCTGGGGGGGGGTGTGGCTGTGGCCCCGGCTCCTGAGCAGTGTCTGTTGTGGGGGTTGTGGCTGTGGCCCCCGCTCCTGAGCAGTGTCTGGGGGGGTGTGCTGTGCTGGCAGAAGGGACCCCTGTGTTTTGTGAACCACAGCAGGCAGGTGGGGCTGGTGAGACGGTGTAGAGGAAAGGAGAATTAATTATTTAGAGCCGTTTCCCATTTATCCAACTTTTGTATTTTGTGGAGACACCAGGTGACCACTTTGGACTGTGAACAGAATGTTTGTGTGTGTTCCTTTGGACTGGGAGCTAGCACCCCGGCGTCCAGTCCCTGCCGGGTGATGTTGCTCGGATTCCGTGTGCTCCTTGGGCTCCTTCCTGCCGTAGGAGATGAGGGTGCCTCTGCGCGTCTGTCTCAGGCCCTTCTCCCCCGTGAGCCCGACTCTTCTGCTGGCGGCCTGCCTGGTCAGCAGGCCGGGCTTCCTGGCTTTCCCCTCACCCTGTGGACGAGGCCTCGGACGGGTGTCATGCAGAGGGGCAGAGTCTTCATGGCCTCAGACATGAACGTGTGTTTGGAGAAAGGCAGAGGTAGAGGGCCCATGGAGACGGGGGCACGAGGGCGGTGCCCAGCCCAGCACTGACTTCGTTCACTGATGGAGGCCGCTTCCAGACGTGGCCGGTCAGGGCTTGTTCCTCAGGGAGAGCGAGGACGAGAAACAGTACTTGTCCTCCGCGCGTGTTGTACCTGGTCCTCCGAGCATCTCGGGTTGTGTGGGCCCGGGAGCAGGTACAGGCCTGGGCTTCCCGGGAGACCTGAGCAGCCGGTGCAGTTACAGAGAGCGGGGTCCCCCGGGAGAACCCTGCCAGAGACAGTGGGGTGCAGTTACAGAGAGGGGGGTCCCTCAGAATCCTGCCTGAGGTGTTGGGGTGCAGTTGCAGGGAACGGGGTCCCCGGAGAACCTGCCTGGGACGGCAGGGTGCACTGATAAAGCCAGGAGAGCCCTGTGGCAGACCCAGCTTGGTGCTTCCTTGTCCGACTGAGGGGGCCCAGGCCCACGTTTTCATAGGCAACTTGCTGCTCCGTGCTTTTCAGGCCTCCCCTTTCTGGGCCTTGGCCCCTGCCTTCTTTCTGCTGAGGATACTGACAGAATGTCTTCTGTGTCCTTTCTTTGGCAGGAATTTCTCTGGGATTTCCTGAACCATCAGGAGGGTCCCCGTGTGAGAGACCGTTTAAGCCACGGGGAAGTCAGCTTGCCCGAGTTTCCAAGGGAGGCAGCAAACCAGCTGCTTGCCTTTTCCTTCGTGCTTTTACTGAGACTCACTGACGAAGACCTGCTGCCAGTTTTCAAGGTAGCGCATGGCGAGGGCGACGACCGCTGGTAGCGCACGGCGCAGGCTCCCTGCCATCCAGTTATGAGAGAATGCGCTTTGCTTCCAGATGTGATTAGCTCCTCATCGCCTTTTCAAAACCTGCTCTGTTGCGGTGTGCCTCCACGTGAACAATTCACACGCGTGCGTGCACTCTCTGTGACAGATCAGTCAGCACCACTGATCTAACCTAAAATAATTCAACTCATTTCTTAAGAATACATTTGCTTTTGTTTTTAATGGTGACAGGATATTGCATACCAAAGGACAAAGTATAAAACAGGATTAACTAAATAAATCGGAAACATTTACAGAAGACTTAAATTGAGGGGGCAGAATACTTGCATTTGTCAATAAACTGTAATTCTTTTATTATTTTAAAATAAATAAGGAGGTCAGAAAGTTAGTGGTACTTTAACCCTTCTCGCAGATTATACATGCAACAGTTATTGTAGCATGTGTGTCAGAGGTCAAGCAGGATGGAACAGTCACCACACAAGGCGGAAGTCCGGCGGTTCCTGCTGCTGGCGGCCGTGCGGCTCTGCGCCCACAGCCTCCGCGACAGCCCGGGCGGGTTCGCTGAGGACACGCTTTTCTTGTCTTAGCATTTTCGTTCACAGCGTGTTTTTGGCATCTTAGTTCTGCTTTACTCTTTCTCAGCCGCTTGACCCCCACTTTATTGACATCTCATTGTTCGTCGGAGCTGCCCCTCACTGATGGAGGATTTCTGATTTTCTCTGCAGTGGGGAGTCCCCGACTGTGATGCAGAGACAAACACCTGTGTTCATCTGGGCATTTGTGTCGGCGACTTTGTCAAAGTCCAGCTCTGACGCAAAGGCATCAGAAGCCCTTGTTTCCGCTTCACTTACTGATTTGTGTATGTCGCTGCCCTTTCTCAGGTTTGTCGGGAGGCTGCGGCTCTTGAGTGAGCTGCTTGTGCATGTATTTTCCCCGCCTCCCTCATTTTGCCTCCTCGCTGGTGTTCCGGCCTTGTTCGCCATGTCAGGGCACGTGTTGCTGCTTGTCCCTAGGTCTTGATGTCTCTTCTCTCCGGCACCTGCATCTGGAGTTGTTCTTGAGAGACCCCTTGTTCAAAATTATGAATATATTCCTATGTTTTCCCTCGGACTTTCAGAGCTTTTCTCCTTCCATTTACGTCTCTTGATCCAGGTGGAATTTACTTCATCTGAGAGTGAGAGAATCTAGCTTTGTTTTTTTACCGAAGTGCAAGTTGGCAGAACGCTGTTTAGAGAGTGGACGTCCCTGTACTGTGTGCAGCGGGCGGAAGCAGAAACCTGGTGGCGTGGTGGTCACAGCTGTCCATTTGTCTTAAACTAGGAGAGGGCCATGGTGAGATCGCTGATGGGTCTCGCAGAGGGCTACGTTGCTCGCTGCCATCCAGCATCTCGGCTTAAAAAACAGGTGCGTGTGGCGGGGCGGGGAGGTTGCGCCTGCAGGGGCCTAGGGGCCCAGCTGCCGTCCAGCCCGGCTTCGCCGCTGGATGCGTGGGAGGCGGCACAGGGGCAAAGCCAGGGTCGTCTTGAGGGAGGCCCCCTGAGAAACCCCAAAAGAAGCCGAAGGGTCAGTGCGGGGGCTGGGGCAAGACTGCAGCGGTGCGGGGAGCCGCCCGGCTGAGGGAAGAGCTGCCCCGGTGGGGTGACGGGCCGGACGCTGGGCAGGGAGCTGGTGGCCGCGCCAGGCAGGGTCGGCCAAGCTCTCGCATCCCCTAGTCCCGCGTCCGAGCTCCCACATCCATGGTCCTGCGTGGTGATGCTGCGTTGGCCGTGTCACCCCCTCGTGCCACACACCACATGCGTCCCTCACAATTCCAAGCTTCCAGAGTAAAGGCCATTGGAAGGGAGGTGAGGGGCACCTGTCAGAGGGACGGAGGCGAATGAGGTTGGCGGAGGAGGTATGATTCCGGAAGGCAGAGCCCTTTGGCCTCAGCGCTGCATCTCCCGCCCCCTTGGGTCTCTACGCTGTTCCCTGTCACTGCCCACCCTCCCATAGCGGACTCCCGGGGTCACCTGTCCTGTGACTCTGGCCCCTCCGCCATGGTGGACTCACGGTCTCTTCAGTGGGAGGCCATTGCTCCAGGGGTCACACTGTGTAACGAGCCAGCCTCCTTTAGCATCAGCAACAGCGCTCCGCATCCTGTGCTTCTGTGGGCCGGGGGCGGAGTCTGGGGGCAGAGGTCGAGGCGGGGGTGGGAAGCAGAGGCTGGGGTCGAGGATGGGGACGAGAGGCTGGGTCGAGGGTCAGGAGGAGAGGCCGGGTTGAGGGCTAGGAATGGAGGCCGATGTCAAGGGTCGAGAGTGGGGGCTGGGGTCAAGGGTCAGGAAGAGAGGCCGGGTCGAGGGCCTGGAGCGAGGGCCCGGGGTTGAGGGAGGGTGGGTGGTCTCATGGGGACAGCTCGTTTCCTGCAAGGAGGGATGGGCCCAGCGCTCCGCAGGGTGCCCAGCTGCCCCAGACGCCGGCCCCCATGATCCCCCTGTGCTTTCACCTCCTCCCTCATCTGCTCGTACCACGTGACCGAGACTCTCCACCTGGTTCTAAAACGTGGCGTCTCTAACAGTTTAGGAGCACGTTGTCTAGAACATTCTTTCAACATTTTCTTCTCAGGTTCTGAGCTGTGAGGAGAGCCTCAGGGCTTGGCCTCTGCTGCCTCTGCCCGAAGGAGCCGGAGGGGAAGCTGCCCAGTGAGTCTGTCCGGGCCCCACAGGCCTCGGCGGCCGGTGGGCGTCGGGACACAGCACAGCCATGAGATACAGCCAGGGACGGTGCCCAGGCCTGGTGACCGGGGGCCAAGATGGGGTGAGGGGGTGGTGACGACCCCCCCGGAGGCCGGGGGGCAGTGTTGTGGGGAGGCGGCTGGCCTCCACCAAGAGTCTGAGCGGACGGTTGGAAGAGGGTCTGCGGAGCAGGGGGACGGGCTCCTGCGGCAGGCGTGGTGCCCCCAGCGTATCATGTCCTGTTCCGCCTCCACTCCGAGGGCGGCCCTTCACTTCGTGTTTGGGGAAGCAAGTTGCAGACCAAGTGCTTTGCACAGGGAACCGTTAAAAGTACATGATTTTGCACAGGCACTGACGGGGCGTCTTGCTTGTTGCCATGCGTCTGTGCGTATTTTGTTTTTCAGGTTGGAAAGTAATTCTGAAACAAATGACTGCGAGTCTTTAATCACAGACATCATGGCCGAGCTGTGTCACCACCTCCCTGTGAAGCTCTGCGTCCCCCCTGACTTGGACAGCCCTCCTGGGAGGTGAGTTCAGGACACCTGGGAGTCGGGGTTGCAGACTTAGTCACAAGTCTGTGTTTTAAGTGTTATGGGCCTGGTGGCTGCGTTAGAAGCCCCCGTTGTCCCTTAAGAGGAATTGTCAGATAAGCTTTGATGGTCTCCGTGCATGTGTTGGTGTGGCTGGTGGACGTTAGAAATACGTGTTCTGTTCACCGTGGTCAGGTGTGCGTTCATCTGATGTCTGCCGTGTTAACAGCTGTATAGCAGACGGAGAACATGCCCGCAGGCCACCGCGGGTGGGCTGGCCGGTCAGGATGCCCTGGGGACGGGCAGTGGAGGGGCCCCACCAGAACCCATGCTCTGGTCTGCAGGTGGCCCCAGCTGCTCCGCGAACTCTGCGGCATCCCTGTCCCAACCCTGTTCTGCCCCAGAACCGTCCTGGAGGTGCTCACCGTCTTCCGGAAGATCAGTGCCTGCTGCTGCCGCGTGTCTGGCCAGGTCACCGCCTCTTGGGAGCGGAGGCACCAGCAGTGGGTGGACCGGAGCCTCCGCTCGCGGCAGAGGCGGAACTACCTGCGTATGGCGAGCAGGTGCGTGGCTGGCAGTCCGGTTGGGGGAGGTGGGTCGCGGCGGTGGTGACCACAGATGCGCTTCCAGTCCTTGCTTCGGAGAAGCACTAGTTTCAGGAAAGTCACGGTACGTGTTACCTTAAGATGCTGTTTATAATTTGGCCTGAGGAGTATGGGTCCCACCGACCCAGGGGTTAAAACATGATGGCAGACTAACCGGGGATGTGGCATCGGGCGTCCTCACCCACACCGTCCACCTTAGAATGTGCTGCGTCTCAGGAAGTTACCACTCTGGACAAATTCCTAGAGCTTTTGGGTTGAGGGGTATCTACTTTACAGAGCTTTAAGTAAGTATTCCTGGGTTGCTTCTGAATGGCTACACCTGATTTCCACACGTCCCGGCGGGTTGTAAGGCCTGCGTTGTGTCCTTTCCCAGATGGGATGTATGTCGCAGTCCCTGCCGGGTTCGTGGGAGAGCTGGAGTCCGT
This sequence comes from Vicugna pacos, assembly GCF_048564905.1. NCBI lineage: Eukaryota > Metazoa > Chordata > Mammalia > Artiodactyla > Camelidae > Vicugna > Vicugna pacos. Next base: position 78,666,731 of record NC_132994.1, read on the forward strand.
CTCTCGCTGACTTTGGGTCCTAGAGGCACTGAGTGCATTCTCATGCCTGCGCATTTGTGATCTTCCTCTCTCGAGGGTCCTTTCCTGAACGCGGAATTCAGGGAAGACGCAGGAGCCCAGGGAGGGACGGGCCCTCAGGGCAGGCTGCCGGCCCAGGGTCAGCGAGGTGCCCGGGCTCCACAGGGAGGGGACGCGCAGCACGGTCACCGGAAACACGGCCGTCCGCGCCGAGTGTTCTTGACAAGTCTGTGGTTAGGCGAGACGTCTTCCCCTTGTGAAGGTGAGAAATAGTTGTGTTTATCACACTTTAACTTACTTCTTCTATTTTTAGTGTTAAGGTTCTGTCTCCTGTGCTCTACCTGATTTTATTGCTGATCGCTCTGGAATTGGTCAACATTCACACAATTGGTGGGAAGAATACTTCAGAGCATCAGCAGTATCTGAGGTGAGTGTGCCGCCCTGAGCAGTGAAGCCGTGTTTTGTTCATTCTGGGTAATGTCTACGCCTGTCGGTTAGTCTCTCGGTGGGATTTTAAACCCCACAGTCTCTCCCATCACTGTTCTTGGGGATTTCAGAGCAAGTTTGTGTTAAAGCTGACACATTTCAAAAAGCTAACTGTGATTTACACGTGTACGTCTTCCGAATCCCTCCCTCGGGGGTGGGTGTGATGTCAGGGAGGAAGCTGGCGCGGTCCCTGTCTCGGCAGCTGTGTGGACGCCCTGAGTCAGGTTACGGCTCAGAGCCAGGCTGCTGTAACTAGTCCTTTCCAGTTGGGAAGCCGCTGTGCAGGACCTCAGACCTGGGGGTCCGGAGGGGGAGAACACTTCCCACCCAGAGAGTCCAGAACTGAGGCAGCCCCGCCCCACGGACGCCCCGACCGCCTCCCTGAGGAGGCCCTGAGGCTCTCGGTGGCTTTAAGCTAATACTTTACAGGTAGCAGGCACCTCAGTACGTGTTTAAATGAGCGTGACAGTATGACTGCGTTTTATCAGAACGCACATCACGAGAGCAAGGGGTAGCTGGTCATTCTTGCTGCCTCGGTCAGGGATTCTCAGCCTTGGCACTGACCTTGGGGCAGGGTCATCTCTGCTGCAGACCGTCCCATGCCCCGTGCCCCACAGCCTGTGGAGCAGTGTCCCAGGCCTCTGCCCACTAGACACTCCCCCAAGTTGTGACAACTGAGAATGGTTCAGATGTGGCCAGACGTCCCCTGGGGGCAGGATCGCCCCAGCTGAAAACCAGGCCTCTGGACTAAGTCTGTGCGTTTCCATCCTGTTAGTCTTTTAATTTCTCCCTCAGCACGAACACTTTCAAAAATTCAAAGTTGGAGAAAATTTTAGATTTCTTGGGAAATTTCGAGGAGAATGTAGAGTATGTAAAAACGGCATTTCTTCCCCTCAGCCCCAGCTAACCCCCGCGAACATTTTGGCAAATTAAGGAAAAACCTTTTAGCAGGAATAGCTACTCCAAGTGGGACGTGTCTCCTCTGAAGGGGGGGCCCTCGTCCGGGCGGTGGAGGTGCAGGTCCGAGGGGCACTGGTCGTCGAGTGTCCGCTGTGCGTGTTACGTGTCGGCGTCGCCCAGGCAGCTTCTGAGCGCCTTCCTGCAGTTGGGTGCCGTCACGTCAGCGTGGTGTGTGGGCCTGAGAGCAGGAGACAGACGCTGAGCCGGCCCCCTTCTGCTGTCTTTCTCTCTTCCACTCTGTGCTCTCTTATTTCTATTTTGTATGTATTTCTTTTCCTTAAGTCCTCAAACAGAATTAACTATTTAGTTGTAATTCCATAATGAAAGGAACATGTTTAAGTCATTCTGGCATTTCACAGTGGAATAGATAAGTTCATTTCTTTCTTTTAAACAGGTTCTTGAAGTCCGTCTTGCAGTACACGGAGAACCTGGCGGCTGCCACCAGCCAAGACCAGAACAAGTGGGATGAAGCTGTCAGTCTTACACACGCGGCCTTGTTGAAAATGTGGACTTTTAGTGAGAAGAAACAAATGCTAATACATTTAGCCAAGAAACCCACAAGTAAAGTGATCCAGTGAGTCAGGACACTTTGGGCTCTCTCAGGGAACCTGACTTGAGTGGACTTGACAGCATGTGGGTTGAAGATCCAAAGGGAGGGTAGCGTCCAGGTTCTGTTTGATGAGGGCGCATGGTCCGTTGCTCTGCAGTTCCCGACTTGCTTTCCCTGAGTGGTTGGTGTGGCCCTCAGGCTGGCTCCCTCGTGGTAACCAGTGGTCGCAGTGGCTTCAGGCCTCAGCTCCCCGAGCACACCATCCAGAGAGGAGAGGTTCTTTTCACCTGTTACCCAGAAATGGGCGGCTTCATCTTACTGGCCACAGGCCTAATCCTGAAATGTGGCTGTGGCCAGGACCCAGCTCTGTGCTCACGGGTTGGGCTGGGAGGACATCTCCTCCTGGACTGGCTGCCGGGGCCTGCAGGGAGGCCATGGGCCCGTCAGTGCCTCATCCCTGGCGCTGAGGTTCTCACAGGGGAGAACCGAGCAGCAGCAGCTCCTGGAAGGTGCCGGGCAGCGTGCGGCGGGGAAGCAGGAGCCTCGCAGGTCTCCAGCGTCTGGGGTTGGCAGGTTCAGGACGGGAGCTGGGTGGGCTGGGGAGTGAGGGCCAGGGCTGTGGCCACTCCAGGCAAGCACCGCGGTTCTCTGACGTTCAGGAAGCTTCTCGTCTGCTGTGTTGGAGCAGCAAGGCCGCTGGTTCTCAAGAAACCCCTTGCAAGGCTGTCCTGCCCCAGGTCTGGGTGCACTGGCCGCGCCCACCCTCTGTGAGGACGGCCCCTCCCACACCTCGCAGGGGGGTCTGGGCCCAGGATGGAGCCCCCGCAGGGGCGGTGACACGGGGAGACAGCAGACTCTGGGTCTGGCAGTGCCTCTGTCGACTCAACACCCCTCCCCTTTTAAACCGAACTCCTGGGTTCTGCCGAACGTGATGCAAAACCTCCTGCGTCGGTGTCTCCACCTCTGGACCATGTTCTTGCGGAACGGCCTCAGCCCTCCTCGGCTGTTCTCCAAAGTGCCGGCTGGTGCTCCTGGTGCTGGAGCTGGTCGGGGAGGGGAACCGGCCAAGAAACGGTCACCGAGCAGCGAGGAGACTGCAGGGCTGGCCGCGCTCCCTGGGCTCCACCCGGCCCTCTGCCCTCGGCCTCTGCCTGCTGTGGGTCCTCCCTGGGAGGAAGGGTCTTTCTAGCTTGGGTAACTAGTTCTGCACGTGGGAGCTAAGCGCTTTTCCACAGAACCCCCAAGTGCTGTCCGGGTCACAGCCCCAGCCCCAGGGGAGGGCAGTCACCCCCGCCATCACCGTCAGCCCTTCCTCATCCTGGGCTTCCCTGGCCTGTGACCAGCATGGCCAGGCGGGCTCTCAGGCCCCCTCTAGACACGTGTCCTTGGGAAAGAGACATCCAGAGACATCCACCCTGCCTGTGGTGTGGAGAGAGCCGCTGCCCTGCTGCCTCGCTCCCCGTGCGCCCAGCTGTGGGCAGAGTGGAAGGAGCCAGAGGCGGGCCCCAGCCACACCCTCCAGGTACTGCAACCTGGTGTGACACTCCCACCCCTGGCTGACCGCCCGCTGTGAGATGTGCCTGGGAGCGGCGCCCTGGAGACCCACCGTAGCGACAGGGCTCCCCGGGGATGGTGTGGGGTCACTGACATCCACAGTCGGGCCTCGTGTCACTTGATGCAGCACTTGGCCCTCGCGGGACAGACTGCACACACTCCGCTCACCCCGTCTCCCCACGCCCGTCCTCAGCTCTGATGCCCCAGCCAGGCCCCGGTCCGTTCCTTCTGGCCCAGCTCCATACACTTAGCCAGTCTCCTGCCCGGTAGGCCCAGCCTCGTGGACACTGATCCTTGCCGCCTAAATGAACACTAGGTGTGGCGCTTTCCTGGTGGTCTCCCTTGCCTGTCGGAGGAGCCCCTTGGGGCTGTGATGCCCCCGAGTTTCTCCTGTGGAGGGTGTTGGCATGTTTTGCAGAAATCAAGTTTGGGCAGCAGATGGGGGAAACGCTCCTGGAGACACCATGTGCGAGGAGGCAGCAGTGTGGCTGCCAGGAGGCTGAGCCGTTTGCTGGTGGGACTGTCCCCGAAGCGTGGCCAAGCCCCATCTCACCTGCAGTCAGTGGTGAGGCCTCTCATGCCCAACGTTAGGACGCAGTGGCTCCAGGTGTCCTGTGGTGAAGGCAGCGCCCTGGCTGCACCAGGCTCCAGAGGGAGCCGCGGCCCGTCTGTGGCAGGAGAATAACTGCCGTGCTTTGTCCCAGAATGGCAGGGTCTGAGCTGGTGGCCTGTGTGGCCCCTGTGGTCTCCCGTCTGGGGCAGAGTTCACGTCAGCCGGCAGGCCTCATTCTGGACGTCAGGCAAAGCTGGTGACATGGGCTCCCTGGTCAGTGGCCAGAGCATCGTGCAGTCTGTAAATGTCACCTCCGGAACCCGGAGGGCCTCTAAGTATCTGGTCTCTGTCTCAGTGGCTGTGGATGTAGGGTGCCCCAGGCTGTCCGTCTGTGGGAGGACACAGCAGCAAGTTTCCAGGTCACGGCACCTGCTCTTTGTGGGGTTATGCTCCACCCTTTGCTGTCGTACATTTTATGAAGGTGTCTAAGGTGTCTGGTTTCCTGTACATGTCACATCGGCAGTGATGTCCCATAGGTGGTGTGACAGGACAGGGATGTGCATCCTGGATTGTACTGAGCGCATGGAGAGGGGAGGGCCACATGAGACCATGAGGGGGGCCTGTCCCTGGCAGGCAAGACGCCACTCCGGCAGGTGCACAGGGGTGTCATCTGCCCCATCAGCATTCGCTGCCCTGACACTGGGCCGTCCAGGCCCGGGGCCGTTCCTGACGAGGGCTCATCCTGACGGGGGAGTCCTGATGCGTTCCAGGAAACGAACCCTGTCTGGAGCAGCGCCTGCAGTTGGGTGGGGTGGGGATGTCACTGACTGAGTTTGTGTGAATCCACTAATCCGGGCCCACTCACTGGGGTCTGTCGTGCTGCTCCACAGGCCACGTGGGCCCAGGTCACATGGCTCACCTCCGGGGCTGTCCCAGCTGTGCATTGTTGCCTGTGGCTCCCGTCTCGGAGGAGGGAGTTAACTCTACGTGTCCACTTTGCTCTTTGCCCTTTCTATCAACCTGGACCTTGCTCGAGGGTCTGGGGACCCCACCATCCCGTCTCGGAAGGTTCTGGGTCTGTAGACAGGCTCAGTCCTGGGAGCTGCAGGAGGCATGCGGGCTCTGCCCACCCGCCCTGGAGGCATTTCCGCTTCTCCAGGTCAGGGTGACCTTAGTGGCTGTCGCTGTGCCCATCCGAGGGCATGATGATGAATTAGCCACCAAGACCTCTGTCACTTGGTCGCTCTGGTCAGCGCGCTGACCTTGCAGCCTGTTATGGGGGCCGAGGGGGCAAGCACACTGTGGGAGGGGCAGGAGGCCGCTACCCTCTGAGTGCTGGGTGTCACGTCCCCCTTGCGTGTGGGTCGCGTCTGCCCGTAGGGTCCACGTTTCTGCTCCTTGGACCCCGTTTTCTCTCCCTTATTTGGCTTCTCACCCACTCTGCCCAGACTGTCCAAGGAGACGCAGAGTCTCTCACTTTGTTGTGCCAAGTCATCTCTTCTCCCGTTTGAGCTGTTCAGGAGGAAGTGTTACTTCTCTCAACCCAGTGGCTCCCCTCCGGGAACCCTTCCCCCGCACTGGTGAGAAACAAGGCCGCGACAGGCCCTCGCTTTCCTCACTTGGATGCCTAACTCAGGCCCCGAACGTAAGACCCAGGTCCCCCTCCATCTCCTGGACAGCCGAGGCCAGCACCGCGCAGGCCGCGGCCTCTCACCAGAGCTCTGTCTTGACACGAGGCAACACCAGCGCTCAGACCCGCCTGCTGGGAACCTCAGACTCACTTTCAGGCCTCGCCGCACCGTCCACCTGCCAGGACACTCCCCGTCCGGGTCTGGGCTCTGTCCTGTGACGCTGTGTCCCAGAAGCCTGCCTCCGTGGAGCGCTCCCCCGTGGGCTCCAGGACCCCATGTGTGTTCTGAGGGAGCAGCGTGGATTCCCGTGGTGCCGGGCTGCGTTCGCAGGCCTGTCCTGCGTCCCCCGGTGCAGGGAACGGCGGCGCAAGAGCCGTCCTTGCCCGGCAGGGACGCCCTCCCTGGGGAGGCCAGGCTGTTCCTGGACCGGCTTGTCTGGGCGCTGCCCGCGGCTATTTCCTGCACCTGGCTTTGTCCCTGCTGCTCCACCTGCTCCAGGCCGACACCTGCCTCAGCAGGTGCGTCATTGCATCGGGGGACAGCCATGTCACATGGGGCTGGAGTTTGCTGTTTCTCCCCAAATGGTGTTGCTCAGCCCTGCTCTGAGCCTCCTCACACTGGAGTCCACGCAGAGCCTCGCTCCGGGGGAGCAGTCCTGAGGGCTCCCACGCCACGCGTCACCAGGGACACGGGCTTCTGTGATGGATCATGACTCCGGCCGCTGTGACAGCTGAGGAGGCCCAGGACCTGAGAAACGGCCAGAGGACCCCGGGTGCCCGCAGGTCGGCCCCAGCGCCCCGCCCCGCCCCGCCTCTGCCGCCGAGCACTCAGCAGACGGCCATCGCGGCGAAGGGACGGAGTGACGGTCGCCGAATGTGTGCAAAGCAGCGACGCGCTTCCAAGAGCGAGCCCGCGGGTGGGGGTGGGGGTGCGGCTCTGCCGGCGTCAGGCGCGGGGCGGGGGGGGGACACCGAGCTCCAAGGCCGCGGGCCCGGAAGCCGGGCGCGCCCGGGTTGGGCCCCGGCCCGGGAATTCTCTTCTTACTAAAGTGCTTCGCTCCTCGCGACCCGAGTTTTCTCCTCGGCGCGGCCCGGAGGCCAGCCCCGCCCTGCCAGGCGGGGGAGGCGGGGGCGGGGACCCCCCACCCCCCACGGGGACGTCCAGCCGTGCGCGCCGGAAGCACGCGGCCGAGGTGCCCCCCGCGCCGGCTCGCGGTCTCCGCAGGGTCTTAGGAGACGCGACGGTGGGCGCGGCGGCGGCCGGGAGGCCCATGTCCACGCTGCTGAGCCCGCCGTGCCCGCGGCCGCGTCCTGGGCGTCCTGGCCGAGACGGGCGCCTCGGAAAGGCCGGGGAACTGCGGGCAGAGGCGTCCCGGGCTCCGTCTGACGCTAGCGCTGCCCGCGGACGCTCCCGCCGAGCTCGGCGGGGAGGCCGCCCGGCCCCAGGTGTGCTCCGGCGCCTGCGCTTCTCTGTCCGGACGCGCGGTGGCGCTCTTCCGCAGAGCAGCGGGGCCTCCGCGGCGAGGCCGTGGCTGTAACCCAGGCGAGAGCCGGGGCGAGGAGAGGGACGGGGTCTGGGCTGCCGCCGGCCCCTTCCTGCGCCCTTCAGGGCAGAGCGGACCTCGCCGGAGGGTGAGAAGGCGGCGTGGGCCGGGACTTGCGGACCAGGGCTGCGGCCCGGCCCTGTAAGTGATCCCGTCGGGGGGTGGGGGCGGCCCCGCTCGCCGGTGGCGGGAGTGAGGCCGCGGGTCCGGCCCCGCCCCGCCCAGAGTCGGTCCCGCAGGTCGGGACCGGTTGCAGGGAAAGCTCTTTGCTGAAAGAAAGCAGTTGAGGTCCTGCGGAGGAGAATGTCAGGTGCGGGCCTGCGGTGCATGCTGCCCTCTAACGAGTCACCTTCGTCGCCGGGGCAGAGAGGGGGCCCCATCCGGTGTTACCAGCCCCATGGCCGCAGGCTGATTTATAGCCACGCTAAATAACTTCAGTAAAATAAATCATGGTTCCTCCCCCCGCCCGAATATGTGCGTGAACCTTGACCTGCAGTGACACCCCTCTGGGTCCCTTAGGACCTGGGATAACGTGGCACCGTGTGAGTTACCTGGGGACTGTTCGCAGCCGCTCTAAGATCAGATCTCAAGTTCTTCCAAAGAAGACCCTGGACAGTGCAGGAAGTTCTTTTGACACATCGTTCAGTTCCTTTTAAAATAAATGTTTTCTGTTAAGTTCAAAAAAGCCAGTGGGAAAGCTAAGCCCTGAACCGCTCCCGACAGTCTGTGAAGCCCACGGGCGTGGACACATCTTCATAGATGCCACGTGAGTGCGGTCCCTCTCCAAGTATCTGGCGGCCCTCCGTTGTCGCTCCTGCGACACCCTGAGCAGGACAGCCCTTTGAGGAGTGTGGAGGCCCCGGAAGGGGAGCCCAGGGCAGAGGCTGGCTGTGGGGATGCGCGGCCAGTGCCACGCAACACCTGCCCGCAGTCTCACGGTAATCCCGCTTCCGTGAGCTTTACCGCACGAGAACGAGTTGTCCCCAGAATGAGTCCTCACCGCAAACCATGAAGGAGGAGCCCCACCCAGGTTGCGGGAGGGGAGACCCTGATGTGGACAGTGGGCCCAGGAGACTCGTCCCAAAGGAAACGAAGCCTGTCGGGTGGTGTCCTTGCCTGCCTTCGGCCTGCGACGTGCGCTGTCTCATCAGGACACTCGTGAAGCCCCTGGGAGTCTTCCTTGTGCCTCCCTGCAGCACAGCCGGGGACATTAACTTGAGGCAGCCCTTGTGTCAGTCTGTGTCACCAAACCCAGCCTCTGAGCTACCCCAACTCCCTGCCCATTTGTAAGACAAGAGGGGGCTCTGGGTGTTGACATGAGGAATCTCACGAGCCAGCCCGTGGCGAGGACGCGCGCTAGCGTCGTCAGCGCTCGGGGAGGCCCGGATCCACAGGATCAGAGTCCTGTGCTTCGGTCTCATTTCTTTTTCTTTTCTCACTAGAGTAGTTTGTAATTCCGACTTCTCTGGCTTGGTTGAAAGTTACGTAATAAATAGACGTAACTAATCAGAAAACATGGATTTCAAATTTCACCGTGGGCAAGGTGTTCTGCTAGGGAGGCTGGAAAGGCCTCAGCGGAGTGGACAAGGGAAGACAGAGGCCGTGGAGGGGAGGGGCCATCGCCGTGGCTGGCGGGGACTGACCCAGCAAGTGCCCTCCTAGGGCTCGGGTCTGTGGCCAGTGGGGAGGCCCTGGTGTCGTCAGGGCCCTGCTGTCCCCCTATCTCGGCCGTAGTGTGGGCCTCGGTGGTTGGTGCCATCAGGTTGGACCTGCGGGTCTGCCTGTGAAGGGTGAAGTGACCCTTGAAGGAATGGCAGTGGGAACAAAGAACGATGAGGGAGGCGGAGAAGGACCCACCGCGTCAGGAGGGAGGCCAGGGGTCCAAGGAAGATGTGACCCCAGAAATGGGGGGGAAGGGAAGCCCGGGAACCAGCGCTGACCATTGGAAGGTCACGCCCAGCCGTTTCCGAGGGCCAGGTGGGCGGGAGAGGGAGCCAGAGGCATGGACCACACAGTCTCCAAGGGAGTTGGGTCGGCGGGGCAGGGGGCCTGGCAGGGGCCCTGTGCCGGGGGTGGTGTGGGGTTGGGGGACCTGTGCGCATCTCTGGGACTCGTGTCTGGAGGGGAGAGCAGGTTAAAGGCGGGAGTCTAGGAGCAGGTGAGAGACACCATCGGGCCTCAGGGAAGAGGGAGGGAGAATGTGGTGCAGGTTGCAGGGAACTTAGAGGAAGGATTTGGAGAGAAGCACACGGAGTGCTAAACTCACTGGATAGAGCAGCAAGGACGGGTTCTCACAGAGTGAAGAGACTGGAGGAGGCGCTGGGGTGGGAACACAGCCGGGGACGGGACATGGAGAAGGTGAGGGCTGAAGCCGGGAGACCAGCCCTGCGCAGAGCCGGTGGGCCACTCTCCATCCATCTCAGGGCACATCTCGGGGGCTGTCTGGCCATCTCCTTGTCCATCTCCAGGGAGGACTGACCTTCAGCTGCTGTAATGGGTCAGAGCCATGTGGCTGGCCATGCTGATCGGAGCATCACGTCCCAGCGGGACTGGAGGGCCGGCCTGGTGGTCGGGGGCCTGGGGACCAGCAGGAGGCCCACTTGGCCTGTGCTGCTTGTGTGACACCAGCTGCGGGGCTGCGGCCGGAGCACAGGGAGGGGTGAGAGCCAGGAGGCCAGGGGACAAATGCTGAGGTGTCGTTCCCTTCAATGTGCGGTCCTGTCCAGATGGTCGCGGTGTGTTTACAACACGTCCTCGGAGCCCTCACCCTCCTCTTCCTCCCCCCCGGGCTGCCAGGCCCCCGTGCCAGGCTTGGCTTGGCACGGACCCCAGCGCTGTCTCCGCCTTCTGCCGCGGCCTAACGAGCAGACGCAGACCCTCCGGCATCTGAGGGCTGAGGCCCGGGCGATGGGAGGGCGGGTCTGAAGGTGCGTCTTCATTCCTGGGAGGGACATCCCCCGGGAGGCTCGGCTGTCGCCTGATTCCGTAGCTCTGCCACCAGGAGGGTTTTCCGGATCCTCCCCGCGTCACTTCTGCCAGAGCCAGCGGTCTGTGAGTCCGGTGGGTCCAGGGGCCGGTGGGGCAGTGCGTCCTCAGCCCACGAGAAAGTGCCATCGCCGTGGCCGCCAGGACGCTGCCCAGGTGGGGCTGGGAGGAAGCATTCCAGAACGTTCTGGAACATTTGAAACAGGCGGTCTGCTTCCTTTGGGATGTAGTGCAGGGACGGCTTTCACACCGGCTTCACTCCACGTGCCGGCAAAACAGCTACTCGCCGAGGCTTGTCTCCCTGACCCGTCCACCCACGGTCACCGGCCCCGCCCCACCTCAGGACCCCCACCTCCTAGGTCCAGGTGCATGTGTGTTCTCCAGGTGCCCGCTGAAGGGGAAAGGGGTAGGTCAGTCCCCACTGCTCCCTTGTGTTGGGGCCCCTGCAGGCGGAGGGAGAGCCAGCGGGCGGCAGCAGGAGTGGATGGAGGGCAGGGACACCCCGCCGGTGGCGGGTGGCCCAGAGCCAGGCTGGCTTCCAAGGCTCGGTTGTGTTTCAGCCCCAGAGAATGGAGTCAGCCTTACCCCAAAGTAGAGGACAAGGGATGAAGCCACTGCAGGTGCTGGAGGCCCCACCCAGGATGAAGGCGTGAGATGGGGATGGGGCCCAGGGACACAGGCTGCGGCACTGTCTCTGAGGCAGTGGGTGATGGCCTGTCCACACCCACGCTTGACACGCGTCACTCGACCTTAAATTCATCGTCATAGTTCACCTGGGGGTGATTGCAGCTTGAGGCGGCTCTGTGATCAGTCCTCACCAGAGGGCCAGGGGGCTCCAACCTGAGAGCTCATCCCTGGACTGGATGCTGGGGCCTGCAGGCCAACCTGAGGATGGAGGACTCCGAAGGCTGGGGGACACGGAACGTGGCCAGGCCGTGGGCTGCAGCCCATCAGCCCTGCAGGAGCTGCGACTCCACAAAGTCTGCTACCCCCTGGGTTTGATGGGCAGCTCAGGGGCCCCGAGGAGGACTGGGCAGGTGCGTCTGGGCCAGCGCTGCCCTGCTGGGTGAGGCGGGTCGGGCGGACGGCAGCGGCGGGGATGCACTCCCACTGGCAGAAATCGGCAGCCCCGCCGTTCCCACCGGCCACAATTCCCATGGGCTCAAGGCTCTCACTGCCATCTAGGAAGGCAGAGCGCAAAAGAGAAAATAGAAGATCGTGTTGTGAGGAAACGCACCATAACGTTGGAAAAGGCTGTTGCTGCTGACCTGACGCTTGGTAAGCGTGCGTCACGTAGTGTTCAAGCAGAGGTTTTTGTCGTGTTTAGCGCTGAACTATCTGGTCTATAAGTCAAGAGCCGTCTGTCCAGTTGGGAAAACAGTAATATTTATGATTTGGGGCCCAAGTGCAAAAGAAGTGTCGTTTGAATTAAAAAGATAATTTTAACCGCAAAATGCAGTGTTATATTTAAATGGCTGAATGGGCAATAATTCACAAGGGTTAGAAGAAAGAAGCCATGAAAAGTATTCAGTGCCAAGTGTGCTTTTCTCTTGTGTCCTCCTCTGCCCAGTTTCTCTGGGTAGGAAGTTTGTTCCTATTGATTTCCTGGGACTCTGTGTGAAGACCCGAGGTCTGATTAGCTTCCTGCATGCCCTTAGAGTTTCCTAACCAGCGTGCCAACGAACAAGAATCTGTGTGTCCATTTTCACCCTCCCTGGTTTTTACACAAGTAGCATAACGTGGGCACCATAATACATCTTGCTCTTTTGCTTAACAGTGTATTTGGAGAGTTAGTACATGAAGAACATATTGCTACATGAAGAACCTCCCCACTGCTCGGAGCTGCGTGGTATTCCACCGCGTGAGTGTTTCCTGCTGACGGGCACTGAAGTTGTCTCAAGTCTTTTGTTATAACAGATAATTCTGCACTAAAAGCCTCACCTGTATGTTGTTTTCGTGCATCTTCAGAATCAGTTCCTAGGAGCAAAGTTGTTAAAAGGATATACGTCTTTGTAGTTTTACAGATGTTGCCAGATCATCCTCTGTGTGGTTATAAAATTGACTCTCATTATGTATGAAAGTACCTCTTTCTCCACAGCCTTATTTACTGAGCATTATATAAATTTTCTTGAATTTTGCCAATTTAATAGCTTTTCTGTTATAACAAGGCTGAGTGTCTGTTCCTCGCTGGGCCAGCCTGTTACAGATGGTGCCCGTTTGTCTGTTGGGTTGCTGGTCTGTCTTTCTCACTGAGTTCTGGAAGCTCTTTATGTACTAAGGATGTAGCTTGTGATAGGAAGCAGATGTAGTTTTCTCATTGTCTTTGCTTAATTTTCTGATGGTAGCTTTGTATACAGAAGTTTTTATTTTTGTGTAGTTGAATTTATAAAGCCTTCTTTCACTGCATTTGGATTTTCAGTCTTAATTAGAAGAGTCTTCCTTGACTACAAAGTTATAAAGGAATTTGCCCATAATTTCTGTTAGTACATTTATGATTTTATGTTTAATGTTTAACTATTTGACCTGTTTAGAATTACTTTGCTACACAGTGTGAGGCGCAGGTGTGGTTTTTTTTTTACTATCTGTTTTGTCGGATGGCAGTAGTCACCCGTCGCTCCTGATCTGAGGGGTGGCCATGTTTTTGTGCCCTCGGCACGTTCTTTGTCTCCAGTTGTTCTGCGCGTATGTTCATGAGCCAGCACAGCAGTGTTCCCATGATTAACACTGGATTTTCTTGTTTTCTTTTTCTGTTTGAACTTTAGAATCGAATTGTCTAGTCGTCTTCCCAAAATAAAAAAATCAAAATCGAATATCTGGGAAAGCTTCAATGCATCCTTATTTTTGTTGTGGTTGCATTAATTCATAAAATAGTTCGGGGAGACTGCAGGTCTGTGCTGTTGAGTCTCTCCACTTGTTCCAGTTTTCTTATGTTTAAAAATGCTTCTTATCTAGATCCTAATTTCTTAGGTTTATTCCTAGAAACTTTATCTTCGGTTTTTTTTTTTTTTGGATAATTGGATTGGAGTACATCCATTACATCTTGTAAAGCTATTGTTTCTCTATTTCAGTTTTACACCCTGGTATCTTCTAAATCTTACGTGTAGAAGGTTTTCACTTCATACTGTCTTTGGACTGAGATAGATGTATCTTGCCATGTTAAGAAAATATTTGTCTAATCCTATTTTATTAAAGGTTTTAATGCTGAATTTTATCAAATACTTTTTCAGTTTCTCTGAAGGTGATCTTATTTTTAAAAATCTTTGGATCTGTTAAGAGATAAAACTAATTACGTGTAACCACTTTTGAAACCAGCTTTTAAAAAGGTTTTGAATTTTATTTTGACGTGTATTGATGTCCAGCTGAGCTCTGTATCATGCATTATTGAACACCCAATTTTCTTTTTTTGAACTGAAGCAGAGTTGATTTACAATGCCGTGTTGGTTTCCGGTGCACAGCACGGTGATTCAGTCGCACGTGTGTTTACACATGCTCTTTTTCATTGTGGGTGTTACAGGACACTGAATATAGCTCCCTGTGCTGCACCGTGGACCTAGTTGAGAATCCAGTTTTCTGTGAGGACGTACTATTTTCTCAACCATTTGTAGTTCAACAGCACCTTGAATTCATTTAACAAGACGTCACGGCAGGAGGACAGAGCAGTCATGCTGTTACTTAAAGCTGACGTTGGTTCTCTGAGTTTGAAAAAGAATAGGTCTGTTTATTTCAATGAAGCAAGTGACGTGCCCTGTACCTGTCTCAAGTTCTTCCCTAAACATGCATGTGTGTTGGGTGAGTGCCCAGAGACTGGAATGTAGGTGGTGGGAAGGATTAGATAAACATGGTCAATAAATTTAAATTGACGTGATGCGCACTTTAAAACCCTTTTTGAAAATAAAGTAAGAAATTAGTTAGAAGGCAAATAGGGAGAAAATCTAAGTTCATGGAAATGGACCTGCCTGCACGCTGGTCTCTATGGCAACAGCAGAGCAAGGGACCATGTCCACCTCCTCTCTGCACCTTCATTTCCAAGCTTGTTGACTGCTTTCAACTCAGCAGAATCACATTAGGTGGTTTTGTGGTGACTGGAAACCCAGTAGAAAATGTTTCTCCCTCCAAGGCGTGGAGCAGGCCCTCACCAGGAAAAGGAAGCAATCTTGAGGCCTTGTACAAAATAGTTCTCTCCTGGGACTTGGGTGGGGCGCAGGGACTCCGGAGTCTCTGGCATCACACGCAGGTCCTGGTGTTGGACACTCCGTGTGTCCCGAGGTGCCTGTAAATGGCCTACAGACGCTGACATGCTGGTTGTTCATTGGGCTCCCTGCAGGGAGGCTGGCAGTAAACATGTCGCCTGGGGCGGGGGAGGCGGGGAGGCCGCAAATGGAGAGCTGTTAAATAGATGGCCTCCCCCTTCCTCCCGAATCAAACTGTCTTCCATGAAACAGCGAGCGGGCTGCACCCGCCTCCCCGAGGGCCTGGCCCCGACGGCGGGTGGTGGCTTTGACGCTGCAGAGGCCAGCGGGGCGCGCCCGTGTTCGGTCCACCCGAGGCCCGAGGCTGGAACGCTTGTCTCTCCCCTGAGTCCACTTGTGTTCCGCCGGTCAGCGCTGCTCATGAGGCGTGGGAACGCTTCCAAGGGGAGACGGTGCTAGCGGGAGAGCCACGTTGGCACAAACCCCATCCCCACGTGCCAGGCCCACACGCCTCGTCTCCCCCACTGGGTTCTGAGAGCACCTCCCGGGGTCACGGGGTGAAAGCTGCCCATCGGAGGGACAGAAGGAAGACGCGGGGTCCCTGTTCTGCTGGGACAGCACCAGTAAGATGGGCCTGTGGCCCGGGCCTGGGTTCAGGGAACTTGGGACAGCGGTGAACAGTGGGAAGGCGTGGGCTTGGGCCAGGGTCCTGCAGAGCCGAGAGCGGAGGAGCAGAGTGGCTTCGAGGTTTTAAGGGCTGCTTAATAGAGGCCACTGGGAGGGCGAGCACCACCCGTGCGTGTCTGTGGGCCCCTCACCCGCTGGCCCCGGTGCTCGGCTCCGACCCCTGCCTGTAGGAAGCACGCATCCGGCCTGCAGCCCACGCACACGGCAGCACAGAGCAGACAGGGGCCGCGTGCCCTGGCCCCGCCCTGGTGCCTCCTTAACTGGGGACCAGGCCTCGGATAAGCAGAAAGGCCTAGTTATCAGCCAGGCCCATCCTGTGAGCCCAGCTCCGGGGTCACACGTAGCAGATCGGTCAAAAGCTCAGTCTGTCCCTGCCCTGGCTTCATTTCCCCCTGATCCAGACCAGACCGTCTGCACACAGGGAGGCCTGCGTCTGTCAGACGTACCTCCTGGCGAGCCCCGCGGGGTGGGCCGAGCAGTTGTGCGGAGTGGGTGTTGTTTGTTTATCCTCCCGGAAGACAGAAAACGCACTGCAGACACGCTTGCCGTTCCACTTGGCAGAGGCTGAGACGAGGTGGTGATGCGCTCATGTATAAGGAGGGAGTTTGAAAACATGCGTGGCAAATTAAAGCCAATCTCCCTGACGGATATGCCCGGCCTGGGCCTGCTGTGGCCGAGGCCGCGGGGGCCCAGCCAGACGCCAGCCGGCCGGGGGCGTGGAGCCCGGTGGGTACAGGGCCCCCCCAAGCAGGGGGAAGTGGCGGTCCTCCCTGTCCTGCCCTCCCTCTGCCTCACCCGGGAACGTTTGAACAAGATAACTGGCTCCCAGGAGCCCAGGTAAGGTCCCACAAGGAGAGCAGTCGTGTCTGCTTGGGAGGTAGGTGATTCCCGGAGCGACAGCCGGACGCATGACCCGACTCCTGCGATTTACTGAACGTCTCCCTCTTCCGCCTGCTGTGCACGTGGCTGGGCTGGCTCGACCCGGGTGTGTGCACCTGTGTGTGCATGGCGTCCCCTGCCCGCAGTCCCTTCCTCCGCCTGCAGTCCCAGCCAGGCAGCCTTTCCCACCACAGTCCCACCTCCACCTTCCTGCAGCCGCTCCCTCGACACCAAAGCACAGCCCCGACTCCCACTGGACACCTGACCGTGGACGGCAGTGTCTGGGGGCAGGTGTGTGCAGGAGTTAACCGGGCCAGGCCTGGCTCTGACATGGGGCAGAAGCCCAGCTGGTGCCTGGAGCCTTCCCGAGTTCATTTTCACGTCAGCCCCGATGCCAGGAGAGCGGTTCCTCGCACCCGCCGGGACAGGGGGGCGGGGGCCTCCTGTGCTGCCCACCCGCGTTGGGGCTGTATCTCTGGTTATCCAGCATCCCTGTCTCAGTCCTGGGTGAGGCCAACAGGGAAACAAAAGCCAGCCCCACGGGGCCCACGGAGGCAGAGGGCATGAATCGGCGGCAACCCTGGGCGTCCAGAGGGCAGGACGCTGGAGGCCCCCAGGAGCAGGCGGCAGTGGGGGCAGCAGAAGAGGCTTGTCCTGGGATGGGGCTTGCTCCTTGGCTCAGGGAAGTGTCTTTCCACAGGGCCCAGGGCGCAGGCGGCCCGCAGGCCAGTGTGTCCTCCAGTGGAAAAGCCACTGTCCCAGCCCACGAGGAGGGGCAGTTGTGGTGACGTGGGGACACTCAGGTTGACTTAAACATTTCCCACACACAAGAAAGACCTCAAGACTTCAGGCAAAGACCGTTCAGAATGGATCGCCGACTGTTTTCTCAAAGGATGGGAGGGGATCCCACGAGGCCACGGCTGTGGAACCTTTATCCGACCCGGGTAGTGTCCCAGCAGCAACCCAGGCAGCTCAGCCTCATTGTCCCACTTCGGCCCCAGGCTGCCTGCAGCGGGCTGTTCAGCCCCTGGGAGGAGGGACACAAGACCCTGGCCTCTGACTGCTGGCCTGAGTGGAGCCCCGGCCCGGGGACCACGGGCTGGACACTGGCTGCTCCAGGAACGCCAGCTGTAGGAGATTTAAGACACGCTTTGTTTGAGGCCGGCATTTGTGTTGGCAAAACTCTAAATTCTGGGCAGCCCCTTTTCACTCTAGGTCACGACTTTCTGTGATGCTCAGCCATCCTCCCGAGGACCGAGCAGACCCCTCCCGGGGCCACACGAAGGCTTCCCGCTTTGCAGCCCAGGTGTTTGCTGTCACAGCCTCGCCATCACGTCTGAACTTGTGCCCTGCTGCCACCTGGAGCTGCAGCTGGGCCCTCCTTCCCGCCACCACCCTCCCACCTGCGGCCCCCCTGCTGTCTGCGTCTGCAGAGTTTCCACGCTCCCCCCAGAGCTGTGGGCCCCTGGCACGTGGACATGGCGTCGCAGCCCCAGGGGACTGATCATCTTCTCGGTGAGCAGACCCTGCACCTCCTTAGCAGGCCCTGGAGGAGGCCGGGAGGAGCCCACACCTGCCCACCGCCACACGGACACCCTGAGACGCACACACTTCACAGGGCGACAGGGGCAGGTCGGTGCTGGTGGAGACGTGGTCTCGGAGTGCGGCCCTTGCTCACACGGCAGGTGACCTGCTTCCACGGCTGGTGAGCTCTGGGCCCGAAGCTGCCTCGTCCTCCCCTCCACTCTCATCAGGGGCAGGGCAAGTCCATCCTGAGGGCTCCTCTCTGCTTCTCCTGGGGGCTCAGCTGTCCCAGGGCACTGCTGGCCCTGGAGCAGGACCGAGGCTCTGCGGTGAGCGGCCGGCTGCTCTGCCCGGAAGGATGCCCTTGATTTTACGGACGAGGCCGCGCAGGCCCGGGAATCCTGCTGCGAGGGGAGGTCAGATTCAAGCCCCATCTGTCTGACCTTAAAGTCTGTGTTTGTCAGTCCAGGGCCTGTGAAGGAGCTGCGGGACCCAAGACAAGGCGCACATTCTCTGTGGGCAGGTTTTTATGTCTAGAAACATAGATTCTGCTCACCTTTCTCCAATGCTGAGCAGTCGCGGAATGCCCGGCTGGAACACAGCCTTGCAGTCAGTCTCAGTCCTCCAGCTGTAAGAGTGTTTGCTGCAAGAGACGCGCACCCCGTGGTACTTCTCAGCTAAGCGTTTGTATGCGTGCACCACCCAGTGGCATTAAATACGCTCACAGTATTCACTGCTATCTTTACGTAGAGCTCTTTCCTCATCCTCAGCACAACCTCTGTGCCCTTTAAACCACAGCTCCTCACCCCCAGCCCCGGCTCTGGACTCTCTGGGTCTGAACTGGCTCTTTCTAGGCCTCACGTAACTGGTACCGTGCCACAGCTGCCCTTCTGCATCGGGGCTACTTTACTAAGCATCATGTTTCCAGGGCCTCTACGTCGTAGCAAATACCAAATTTTCATTCCTTTTTTCAGGCTGAATAATGTTCCACGGTATGAACACAGCACATCTTGTTTATTCCTTCCTCTGCTGGTGGACACTCCTCTGCTTGTTGCTTCCAGCTCTCGGCGGCTGTGAATAGTGCTGCTCTGAACACGAGTGTGCAAATGCTCATTCGAGATCTTGCTTTCGATTCTTTTGGGTATAAACCTTGGATGGAAATTGCTGGCTCACACAATAATTCTACCTTTAACTTTCCGAGGAACGCTGAACCGCTTCCCACAACAGGGTCACTGTTTTCCACGCCCACCAGCTGTACATGAGGGCTCATTTCTTCACATCTTCACCAACATGCGTCATTTTGCATTTTTCAAACGTTATCACAGCATCCTATTATGTGCGAGGTGCTTTTGGTCTGTGTAACCTAATGACGAAGATGCTGAGTATCTCTTCACGTGCTTCCAAGCCCTTTGCGCGTCGTTTTTGGAGAAATGTCTACTCAAGTCATTAGCCCGTTTGTTCAGTTGGACTTCTCTGTTGTTCTGTTTAGCCGCCGGAGTTCTTTACGCACGCTGAGCATCAGTCCCTTGTGCGATGGCCTGCACGTGCTTTCTCCCGCTCTGTAGGCGGCCCTTTGCTTCCTTGATAATGTCCTCCACGCACAGTTCACTCACTTTGATGCAGGCTGATTTGTCTGCTTCTCCTGTCGTTGCCCGTTTTCACGTGCATTCTTTCCTTGCTCACCTGTGTCGCCACCTCCGACGCAGGTCAAGACTCCTGAAGTGGGGTGTCTGCTCCTGGTTCTGTATCCGCGGCCTCTGCCTCTCCCACTCCCCCGCCTCGTTGTAGCCTCGGGGGTGTCTTGATTCCCCACAGGGCAGGAACCGGCTCCTCTTTTGAGATGTTCTCTGCTATCCTTAGCTCTTTGCTTTAAAGAACTTTGTGATCAGCCTGTGAAGTTCCATGATAAATGGGGCAGGAATTCTGACGGCAGTGGCATGTGGCCCAGGGCGCTCACGGGGAGGTTCACCGCACCGGGGCTTCAGTCTTCACACCCGCTGACACGGTGTGCTTTCTGTTTGTTCAAACCTTCTTTTCATATTCTTCAGTACCTTAAATTTCCTCACGAAAGACTGTGCACATCTTGTTTAGACCTGTTACTGTAACCATGCTTTAAAGCAGCGTTTGTGCTGTTGTTTGTGTCTTTGTCCTGTTATTCATTTTTCCGATTACTGCTTACTGGATGTGGGAATGCTACTGGCTTCAGTAAACAGATCTGAATGACGTCTTCCTCTTTCCCTCTCTTTTATTTTTAATTTCTCATTTTAAGTTTACCCTCAAGTTTCAACACGTATGTCTTACTATAATTTTACTTTTAACACATTCAAAATTGTGCAGTATTTCTAGTCCTCCAAACAGGAAAAGGATCAGCACTTTAAACTAGCTGCATTAAGCATGGACTTAGTTAATGATTTTTCACAATGCAAGTTTCAGGCGAACAGCATCTGTGTCCACGGCCGAGTGACCCCACCGGCCTGGTTGCCACCTGTCCCTGTACAGCCGACCCCTTCACCCATTTCATCCACCGGCCAACCCCTGCCCCTCTGGGAACCACTCAGGGTTCTCCGTACCTATGAACTTGGATTGTTTGTTTGTTTGTTTAGATTCCACATACAAGTGCAATTTTACGGTATTCGTCTTTCTCCGTCTGACTTACTTCACTGAGCGTGATGCCCTCACGGTCCATCCATGCTGTCACAAGTGGCAGGATTTCACTTTCTAATGACTGAGTACTGTTTTGTTATTTTTACAATATGATATCGCACTGTGTGTATAGCGCACTTTCTCCATCTGCTCCTCCATGACGGACACCTGGATTGCTTCCAGATCTTGCTGCTGTATGCAGTGCCGCCGTGAGCGCGGATGCAGGTTCTCTGTGAGTCAGTGTTTCCATGCACCAGGCAGTGCGGTGTCTGGGTCGTGCAGTGGTTCGGCCATCAGTTTTCTGAGGAGCCTCTGTCCACCTACCTTCACTTTCAGTGTCTAACCAGACTTGCAGACGTCCCAGTCCCCCTGACGCCACTGGCACTCCAGGTTTTGCCGCTTCCTTTTGCCAAAATAATCCGTTTTATGGTAAAAGGATTATAGGGAGGTTTGGAAGTGGAAAACATTCTTAGACTTTCTATTATTTAGCCTTTTCATCTCTGAGTGTGTCTTTGCTCAAATGATGATTTGCTGAGTCTAATGTTTCAGGCGGCAGCCACTTCCTCTCAGCGCTGACAGCCCGCATCCCCGTTTTCCGAGTCTTCTTTGCAGGTGAGGTGTCCGCATGGCTCCTAAGGTGCCTGTCCCCCCTTGTTCAGTGCTCGGCGGAGCCACCAGGTGCCTCGATCCTGGCCTCCACTCACTTCTCCTCCTCAGGACTTGGAGGTCCCACTGGTCCCAGCGAGGATGCCTCTTGAATTCACGAATGTTCTCGGCTGTTAACTTTTACACTGGAACTTACCGTTCCCAAGACGCGTACTGGGCCTCTCACCGCTTACGTGCCCTCGGACTGCTCTTTCTTTCGTTGTTTTTAAAATGAAAACTCTCCCATGATTCTCAGTGCCGTTCTCCAGACGACAGCTTCTCTCTCTGTGTTTCACCTGACGTTCATTCTATTAGGTTGAAAAAGGCTACGTTTTTCGTTCTAAGATTTCTAATGGGTACTTTTTCATCTCCACCTGCTTTTAAAAAATTGTTTTCATTTAATAATTCTGCATTTTTAAACATGGGTGCCGTGCCTGCATTTCTGTGTTTGAGAACCCTACACACGCTCATTGTACAGCCTCTGTCAGATCCTCCCTACAGTCAGTTGACCTGGAGAGAGTTCTTGTTTTGATGATTGATTTTGTTGGCTTTCTTAGCGCTGTATTTCTTCATGCTGTTTGGAATGTAGATTTGAAGGGTTATGAATGGAATTTTTCGCTTTCCTCTCCCTGCGCCTCCTCCCACCCCTTTAGGCCAAGCAGCTTTGGAATTTGAGGTTGCTGCTTCCTCGGGAGCTCCTGCCTCTCCCTCCAGGCCAGTGCTCTGTGGTGACCCAAGACTTCAGACCCCAGTCCCGAAGCGAGAGGCACCCAGCTGTGTGCTCCATGGTTGGGGCAGCTCTCCCAGCTCCGGGCTCCACACCTGGCCCAGGACCCTGCCTCACACCCACTCGCCTCCCCACCTGCGGGCAGGTCTAGCACCTTCTGCTGCTGATTTCTGCCCATTTCTGGTTTCTGGAGAATCTTGTCTTGTTTTTGAGCCTGACTCTGTCTCTTTTCCTGTGTTTTTTTATTTTTATTTTTATTTTTATTTTTTAACTTTTTGTTCTTTTTATATGCCTTCTGTCACTGCTGAACCGTGGGGATGATGCGGCCAGTGTGACTGCAGGACCAGGATGGAGACCCTCCCGCAGCACAGAGAGCCTCTTCTTGCTGGTGTTAGTGGGGAGGGAACACCAGGGGAGGGGAGGGGATCTGGCTGCGATCACCACCTCCTGGCAGCCCTCAGGGTTTCCGCTTCAGATTGGACTCCTCCTTCTTTCCCTCCTAACCATGCCTGAGAGGTCCTCGCACTGGGCGCTGAGGTGGCTGGCTGCTGAGGTGGCTGGCTGCCTCACGATCCCTGGTGGGCCTGGCAGGGCCCTGGCTCCCCAGCCCTTGGCGGCTCCGAGTGTAGGCGGCTCCAAGTATCAGCGGCGACTGCTTTGCCCGACATCAGCTAAGGAGGTTGGTCTGCCTGCACCCTGCAGTGCAGGGAGGCTGCTGTGAGTGAGGTCTGGACTAATCCAGCCGGAACTAGTGTCCCCCACCGCCCAGGGGCCCTCAGAGGACGGGGCTGGAGTCCCACGGGACCCAATTTCAGCCTCCCTGTTCCCAGGGGCGTCTCCCTTCCTCTGTCTCTCAAAAGTGAACATTTCTGGAAGGGAAATATTTCCTGGCCTGTTCCCTGTCCCCATGGGTCTTTAGTTAGTTGGGTTACCTAACACTCACCTCCTTGGAGATCTTTAGGTTTTTGTTCTCATGAAGCGATCACGTAACTTTCCTGTTGAGGCCGTCAGGGGGTGGTTTACCGGGATTCTGACAATCACTCCTTTTCCTTCCAGTTGGCCCCATCCACTGATGATATTCTACCATTAGACATTCGTTACTTTGACTAGAGACATGATGTATCTGAGGTCACTTAAAATGCAAATAAACTCTGAAAGATTACTGTTTAGGTTATTAGTGCCACATCTCACGCAAACATTTGCATAATTGGTTCTGTGAGTGCCAAGCTATGCAGTAAATAGGACCGCGACAGCAGCTCTGATGTGGTACAGGGGAGGGGGACAGCTAAGCCCGCCAACATGGTGACCACTAGCCTCGTGTGGCTCACTGAAATCGAGATGTTCTGTGAATGTAAAATAAACACCAAATTTTGAAGACTTAGGTGAAAAAAACCCACTTAGGTGATTTAATGAAATATTGCTAAAGTTGATTCCTCTGTTTCTTCTTGGTTTGGGTGTGGCTTTCGTTACATCTCTGCTGGATGGTGTTGGTGTGCAGCGCAGGGCTATCCTGGGGCGCTGGTCTGGAACAGGTGTGGAGGACCCGCCTGGACAAAGTCTGGGTCCGCGGCATGTGCGAGGGCAGGAGGGGGCGGCTCTAGGGCACTTCACTTGCAGGCCCATCTCGTCTCAGGATGTCCGAGCAGGCTGCGCACCTGTGCCTTTAGGGGACGGCTTGTCAGCAGGCTGAGCAAGTGTGAGCCCAGCGGCCCGCCCACCGTCTGCACGCCACCGGACACGCCAGGCACTCTGGTTCCCTGGGTCTGGCTTTGGTTAGGAGCAGCCGCGGGAACCCTGCAGACCGTTAAACTCGCTTGTTCTGCTCCCCTTTCGCGGAACGGCGGCCACGGAATGCAGGGGTCCGGTCTCCGCCGTACGGGAGAAGGAGTGCGGTCGAGGGCGGCGTGGCCGCTGGGGCGCTGGGGCGCTGGGGACCGGTTCCCGCAGGGAATCAGTCCTGGGCCTCAGGCCCTGCCGTGGTTTACTCACCAGAGAGCTGAAAGGCCTGGATCCAAGGCCCAGTGCAAAGCTTTGCTCCTGGGAACAGAGGTGGAGATCAGTTCGGGCTGTCTGTCAGCCTTGTCACCTGCGGAACCCTCGGGAGTGACGCCGAAGGAGTGAAGTTCAGTTCCAGAAGGCCTTGTGTCTCCGCTCCCCCGGCCCTGAATTCCCTGTAAACGTGGCCTGGGTTAGAGCCTTCATGTGAAGAGCAGGGGCCTGTGCTCAGGGCTGGGGCACAGGGGGTCTCTGTGTTGTCCCCAGCGGTCCCTGGCACGTGGCGGGGGGAGCCAGCCCTGTGCTGCTGGACGCGCTCCTCAGACCCGCTGGGAAACCTCGGGTGGAGTGGCTGGGGCCCTGCTCTGGGATTTCTGTTGGGAAGGGAGGTTGAGCGCGAGTTGGAGGACAGGTGGGGACCCGGATATGCCTGGCGCCCGCGTTCAGAGCTACCGGGAGGGTCACCCGATCAGGCCGAGACTGCCTTTTTCCTGCTGCACGTGCGGTGGACGGCAGCCCTGCTGGGAAAGGAGGTGGGCAAAGTCCACAGAGAGGCCCTTCCGGGGCAGGAGTGAGGCTGTGGATGTGGGTGGAGGACCCGGGCCGGGCGGAGGGTCCGTGTCTCCCTGTGGGCCTTCACCTGCAGGTCTTTTCCGTCCTTACGCAGATTTAGCCCGAGGTACTTTACTGAGTCGGGTATGTGTCTTGCAGTGATGGTCAGGAGCCCTGTGTGCTGGCAGGCACCGAGGTGGCTCCAGACCTGCCGGGCATTCGGGGTGGATGGAAGGGCTGGCAGACCAGGAGTGTGTCCTCACTGCTGGGTTTTGTGCGGTGCGTCCATGCGTTGCCCAGTCTAGTGACTCTGCACAAGGTGAATGCGAGGAGGATGCTTTCAGCCTTCCTTTCAGGGGAGGGACTTTGAACATTGGGGTTCCCCTCTGGGGAAGTGAGTCCTGTGTCATCAGACCTCACTCGGCCAAATGCAGCCATTAAGTTCTGCAAAGTGCACAGCTGTCAGCGCAGGGCTGCTGGCCGGAGTCTGGGGGTCGGCTGTGCTCACAAGCACATCTGGCCAATCAGAGCCCAGCGTCCCGTCACAGCCCCTCCTGGGGTAGGGGGCATCTTCTCCTGCACCTGCTCCCAGAAGCTGTCGGCTGGCGGAGCAGCCGTTCACATGGCACCGTATGCAGAGCACGAGTCGAATGAAGTGAGCCTGACCTCCTGGGCAGAGTCACACGGGAAGACCCCACCAGCCCCAGAGTGTCTGAGTGGGCCCAGGACAGAGGTTAGCTTAAAGGGTGCACGTGGGAGCCTGGAAACCCCGTGGCCATGAGTGCTTTTCCCCCAAAGACCTGTTGACTAATTTGATGGCTGGCTTTGCTGTAGACAAAAGCTGCATGTTGTTCATTTTGGGCAGCTGTCTTGGGGATGATTAGATTAAAGATCTAGGTTTTCCTTGAATCTGTCAATTCGGGCCACATTTCTGCTGCAAGAAATAAATAATGACGGCAGGTCAAACGCACACCAGGTTCTGGCCACCCCGTTATTCTGAAGATGGTGGCAGACTGTGCACGGGGGCCCTGGTTCCTGGAACTTCTGCAGTGACTTATGGTGAGATGTGGACGGCTTTGAGCCTGGCCTGCCAGTCCGTTTTCATCAGAAGGAGGATAAAGTTGCCTCTCTTGGGCTCTACGCTGTGGAACAAAGTCTACAGGCTTCAGGCGTCTTTGTGGAAGAGAGGTGTTTAGCCAACCAGCACACAGTTGCTGTTAGGGGGAAATTTCTGCGACTGGTTTTCCCTTGAATTTCCTGATCGCCACTAAATTAAAAACTCATTTCCTCAGAAACCCTCCTACTTTCTTAGATTCGGAGCTGGTCTCAGAAGACTTCGACCTGCGTCCTGAACCAACCACCGCAGCTCTGTGCAAACACCTAAGGAAATTTGACAAGTTTTCTGGAATGAAATAAATTTATTGTCCTTTTTATTTTGCCGAAAGCAAAAGATAACGTGTTCAGTTTTGTTCAGCGAAGTGGGAGCTGCTCTGCTCCTTCTCTGACTGTGCAGATGGCCCTGGGGGCTCGAGGTCCTGAGAGCCGCCTCCCTGCTCTGCGGCGCCTCCCCTGGCGCCTCCCAGGGCATGCTGACCTGCTGGCGTGGGGGGGGGGCATTCGAGAGTCCCCGCCAGCACAGTCATGACACAGTGATGTAAACCTGCTCGGGAGGCCACAGGGTATTCAGGTCAGAGGCTCAAGGAACAAATGGAACGAATAGACTGTCATTGCTTGTTATGGGCCCCCTGGGGCCCACTGCTGAGGGAGGGACACGGGGCCTTGTCAACAGAAATAAGTAGCCGTGTACAGGATGAACAGAGCAGAGTTTCACCGGAGCCAGGCTGAGGACTGGAGCCCAGAAGACGGCCTCCCTCTCAGACGCCGCCGCGGAGCTGCTCTGGGGAATCAGGGTTCTCCGCGCACAGGTACGTCTTGTCAGAGCAAAACCATCAAACAAGTCAGGGAGACACTTCTTCAAGGTTAAAAACACAAAAACAGAAACAAAGACAGAAGCAGCGCAGCACGGGCACGTCCCGAGGTCCGGGAAGGCCTGACCGCGCAAGGGGGAGCGGCGCTGGCCGCCGGGGGTTGGGGGGCGTTTAATCCCTGCTTTCACCGCGGGCACCCTTTACTTCGGGCCTGCGTGCCCTTCTCTTTAGCGGTGAAGGCAGATGGGTAATGTCTGGTCGTCGGGCCGCAGACAGGCTGGTCTAATCGGCAGGCGAGTCAGCGATCCCGGCTGACTCAGGTACCAGCCAGAGCGCTCTCCCCGACTCGGGAGGGGAGCATCTTCTTACAGCCGTGGTGCCTTCCAGGCACAACCTTTGCTGTGTGACGTGCAGGCCACATCGTGCCATCCACCTGCGGCCCTCGGAGGGAGCTGCGGCCTCCTCGCCCCTCGAAGGGGCTATTCTCCCCCGTCAGCCCCGCACGTGGGCACTGTGTGCCCTGTGCCCCCCACGCCCCATCCCTCCCGCCTTCCTCGGGCGCCTGGTCCCTGGGCACCTGCAGCCGCTCTCACCTGAGTCAAACTGAGCCAGGGTACAGTCTTTGAGAGATGCTGTCTTCTGAGTGAAGCCTCTACTTTTGTCTAGATGTGGCCTGAATGACACAGAGTTAAGGTTTAAATCTTAACTGTACATTAAATTCTGAAACCGGTTTTGCAAGGAGCTCACGGGCTCCGTGATGAACACGCAGGGGAAGGGGCAGGGCGGGGGGACCACGCGAATCACCGTCTGGCCGCTTCTGTGCCATCGCGGTTGACTGAGAACTTTGTTAGCTGACGCCGGTGGTCCTCCTTCCCGTCCGACCCGTGAGGCCGAGGGTGCGGGACGGACAGGCCACTCTGGGCAGACAGGGTCTCCCGGAGCAGCTGGACTGCTTCTCCCCGCGGCTGAGCCCGCGCTGGGGGTGGAGGCGGAGGTCGAGGGGCCACAGACAAGGGTGCTGGGGGGCCTGAGAGGGGCTGAGGGTGGACACTGGTCTCCCCGGGCTGGTGCTGGTTCTGCTCACCCGGGCAGCTGTGGCCGTGGTCCCGCTGCCCTCTGCCCCAGCTCTCCTCTCCCCACTTCGCTGGGGGAGACCCTGACCCGTCCTGACCGGGCACCGCAGCCCAGAGTCTGTCCTGGACTCGTGTCGGAACCACCCGGCACCCAGACCCCGCTCCAGAAAGCCACGCACTTCATCTGGCCTCATCTGAGGCCCGACACCAGCGGGGCTGGCTTTGTTTTGACGTCAGTGGCATTTAAACCTCGCCAGTGACTGATGAGAGGCGCAGGGCACAGCTCACCGAGGACTCCAGGGTTTGAGGGGCCGGGCCTGGTCTGGGGCTGCACGTGTGCCTGGCCACCCCGCTGCCCCTCTTCCTGCAGGACAAGGGCTGAGGGCTGGCCAGACCCCTGCCTGGGCCTTGCCTGAGGGGGAGGGCTCTCCTGGGCGGCCCCGGCCCGGCAGCAGCCCAGTTGCACTTCCCTACAAACGTCCCTTAAAGGAGGAGCGCCTCTGCCTGCACCCTCGCGGCCCGGCCGTCAACCCCAGGAAGCGGGAGGGGGGCTGGAGGGCCCGGGTGCCGCCCGGAAGGCTGTTGGGAGCATCTAGAAATCTGGACTTCGTCATGAAATCCCCTGATTTCTAACATGCACATTGTTTTCAAAGAAACATTTAGCGGTGGGACAAAGCGCACCTGTGGCTGCAGCTTGCCCTCCCCCCTCCTCTGTGCTGCTTACGAGTCCAGCGCTGTTTTCTTATCTCGCACTGCAAGCCGTTCACTGCTCCTTGCTCTTGGAATAAAGCTGGGAGTGCAGTGGCCAGTCTGCTCCCAGACCCTTACGGACAGTAGACGGAACGGCTGCAGGACGTGAGCATTATAAGTGGACGAGGAATCGGATGGGGGGGTGCTGGCCCGACATGGTAGCAAGAAGGAGGCTGTCCCCAGGGAGAGCTGAAGTCAAATGAGGGGTGGCAAGTGCAAAGGCCCTGGGACAGGAGCGAGCGGCCCTCCTGGGGATGAGAAGGGGGCTGTGTCTTGGGACCCGGGAACATGGGGTCCACCCCACCTGGAGGAACAGCCAGCTCCGGCAGGACCTGCGGTGGCTCTGGGTGGGTCTTGGTGGCAGAGGAGGGGCAGAAGGTATCTGGGGTTAAAGCTGATGGAGTATGGTGGACTCTGGGGGAGGGTAAGGGAAACGCGGAGGCAAGGATGGCAGGAGGCGTGGGGGTGACCCTGCCGCACCTGTCCACAGATGGAGCCAGTGCCTGGGGGTGCGTCGGGGCTGCACTGGGGGTGGGGGCAGTGCAGAAGACGCCAGCCAGGGTGGGCAGACGGGTGGTGGCGAGATGGAGGGGGCCAGGAGGGGAGGCTGTCCTGCAGAGGCTGGAGCCAGACACCGCGAGAGAAGGGCCTGCCGGGCTCCGTGGGGCGAGGGCCTCTGGAGACTGGCTGGGTCCTCACGCTCGCTGGCAGGCCGGATGTAAACAGCCCCAGTACCGGGAAGGCCAGATGGCCCCTCTCACATGTAATTCAAATACAAGCAGGCTTTTGGAACAACACAAACTATGATGAAATTTTTAAAAATTCCCCTAGATTTTCCAAATGTGAAATTCTTGGTACTAGTGTCTAAAGGTTTTGTTGTTGCATTTCCTACCTGCCAGCTCTGCTGCTCTGAGCTGCGCCGCGTACCCACTGGGCCGTCAGTTCTAGCTCTGCTGCTTGGCCCCGGGCCGAGCCTGCCACCTCCCCCAGTGCCCGGGCTCGCTGGAAGAGGGATTGCGTTAAAAGAAATACAACCGCCCCCCAGCCCTGCCCCCAAGTGCCTCAGGGAGGTTCCCGGAACCAGAGGACCAAGTCCCACAGCCTCAAGGCCCCAGAGGCGCCCAGGACCGCAGCGTCCACCCCCAGGCACCCGGTCGGCAGCGCGAGGACCACGAGCCACAGCCTGGCGGCCCGGCCCCCTCGTCTGTGCTCCCTCCAGTGGTTCCACCTGAACATCTGCTCTCCAGCTGTGGAAATCCTGCCTTTATTGCTGGCGAGAGCTGTGATTGTGTCTGCTTGAATGTGTGTCTGTGGGTGTCTGTGCTGAGTTTTGTTCTGTTTGAGGGGTTTTTTTGGAGAAACACACCTGCTTATTAACGAGGCATCTTTGATGTTTGCCAAGGACGTGCCTGAGCCTCGGACCGACCCCCGCACTTGCTGGGCTCTGGAACTTTCTTGGAGGCGTTCTCTGGTCTCCCAGCTTTTCGGGTTGTTTACCCCAACAGTAAACCTTTAAAAATTATTTTGTTGAAGTGTAACTGACTTACCATAGTACATGGGTGGTGTCTCCCTGTGGTTTTGATCTGCATCCCTGATGGTCAGCGGTGAGGAGCGTCTTCTCACGTGCCTGCTGGCCGTCTGTGTGTCTCCTTTGGAAGTGTCTTTTCAGGTCCTCTGCCAGTTTCTAATTGGTTGGTTTCTTTTTGATGCATTTTATGAGCTCTTTGTATTTTTTGGATATTAACCCCTTATTGGACATGCCATTTGCAAACATCTTCTCCCATGCGGTCGGCGTCCTCCCGCTTTGTTGACAGTTTCCTTCATTGTGCAGAAGCCTTTTAGTCTGATGTTGCCCCACTTGTTAATTTTTGCTTTTCCTCCCTTGCCTGAGGAGACACAGCCAGAAAAAGATTGCTAAGGCCTCTGCCAAAGAGCATGCTGCCTGTGTTTTCTTCTGGAGTTTTATGGTTTCAGGTCTTCAAGTCAAGTCTTTGATTCGCTGTGAGCGTATTTTGGCACGTGGTAGAAGACAGTGGTCTGGTTTGAGTCTTTTTCCGTGTAGCTGCCCGGTTTTCCCAACACTATTTGCTGAAGAGACTGTCTTTTCCCCTTTGTAACTCATGCCTCCTTTGTTGTAGGTTAACCGACCATACAATCGTGGGTTTGCTTCTGGGCTCTCTGTTCTGTTCCATTGATCTTTGTGTCTGTTTCTGTGCCAGTGCCATGCTGCTTTGATTTCTGTAGCTTTGAAGTATAGTCTGATGTCAGAGAGCGTGATTCCTCCAGCTTTGTTCTCCCTTCTCAAGACGGCCTTCTCTTTTCAGCGTCCTTTGTGGTTCTGTACAATTTCAAATTTGTTCTAGTTCTGTGAAAAGCGCCATTTGTATTTTGAAGCAGGTTGCATTGAACCTGCAGACTGCCTTGAGGAATGTGGTCATTTTAACAATGTTAATTCTTCTAATCCTTGAACACCGAATATCTTTTTGTTTGTGTTGTCTTTAATTTCTTCCATCAATGCCTCCCAGCTTTCTGAGTGCAAGTCTTCTACCTCATTAGTTACATTTATTCTTAGGTATTTTATTCTTTTCGATGCAGTTGTAAATGGGATTTTTTTCTTAATTTCTCTTTCTAATAGTTTGTTCGTCTACAGAAATGCAACAGATTTTTATCAATTTTGTGTCCTGCAACTTTACTGAATTTATTTATTAGTTCTAATAGTTTTTTGGTGGAGTCTCTGGGGTTTTCTACTTACAGTATCAAGTCATCTGCAAATAGTGACAGTTTTACTTCTCCAATTTGGATGGCTTTTTTTCTTTTTCTTGTCTTATTGGTGAAGTTAGGATTTCCAGTAATCTGTGGAATAACCGTGGTGAGAGTGGGCGTCTTTGTCACGTTCCTGATCTTAAAAGGGAGGCTTTCAGCTTTCCCACTGGGTATGATGTCAGTGGTGGGCTGGGCACACATGGCCTTTGTTATGTTGAAGTATGTTCCCTCTATACTCACTTTGTTGAGAGATTTTTTTAAAAATCATAAATGGATGTTGAATTTTGTCAAAAGCTTTTTCTGCATCTATTGAGACAATTGTATGATTTTTATTCTTCCATTTGATAATGTGGTGTATGTATCATATTGATTTGTGGATATTGAACCATCCTTGCACTCCTGGGCTAAATCCCACTCCGTCATTGTATGATCCTTTTAATGTATCATTGAATTTGGTTTGCTAATATTTTGCTAAGGCTTACTGGATCTATGTGCATCAGTGATACTGGCCTGTAATTTTCTTTCTTTGTGGAATCTTTAGCTTTGGTATTGGAATGATACTGGTCTTGTAGAATCAGTTCAGAAGTGTTCCTTCCTTTGCAATTTTTAAGAATAGTTTGAGAAGAATAGATATTAACTCTTTTAAAAATGTTTAGTAGAGTCACCTGTAAATCTCTGGTCCTGAATTTTGTTTTTTGGTATTTTAAAAAATAACAGTAAATATTTTTGACCATGCACTGATAATATATGCCTATTTACTTATAAATGGTATCCATAAACATCTGTTCTAACATATCTACATCACAAAGAAAACTGTAGAGTTTTACATGGAGTTTCTCATCCCACGTGAAATAAAATCATTAATATTTCCTTCCATGTGCCATGAGTTTTCTTGCAAGTTCTCTGTAGTCTAAACACATGTGCTGGAGATTGGAGATGTTGAGATGGGGACGCCAGTGGCCAGAGGGTGGGACGGGGGGAAGGGACATCTTTCAGCCCTGGTGAGTTACACACTATCTGCACTTTGAAGCCCATTGGTGAAAATTAGAACTGTCTCTATTAAATCTAGATATCTCCATGGTCTGCTTACAGCTCGGGACAAGATCCCATTAATGCTGCCATTTGTGCATGTCAGTTTTTCTCATTGGACTGTCAGCTCCTCACAGCAAGGCCCTGTGTTGCTTGTTTCACAGAGCAATGAGCACTGGGCCTTGGCAGTACTTGAATGGCTTATTTCTGATAGACAATTGGGAAAGAATCCCAAGCAAGTATCAGGAAAAAGTGTAAGGAACAGTTTATTTTTCACAGTAAACTAGTTCCAGATATGACATTTCTTTTTGCTCCTCAAATAACAATAGACAAAATGAGTTACATTAAACAAATATGTATTATATGCTCATATGTATAAATATGTAAGAAAATAAAGTTGTCCGGGACTCTCATCATACTCAGGGCTAGTTACATAGTTTGTGGAACCTATTGCAAAATGAAGAAGTGAGACCATGTTCAGAAATCATGAATTACCTCAGGACAGCGCCATGGGAGCATTGATCCCAGACTGAGGGCTCCCTGAGCATGGACCCTCTCCTGAGTGTGGACCCCCTGAGTGTATACCTGTGAGCGTGTGGAGTGGAGAGGGTACTCGTGATTCAGAGCCCCCACTGACCACCAGGGTGCCCGCCATGGGGCTGGCCTGATCACACTGCTCTATTTCAGCTACGGTCACGTAGACAGAACTGTGCTGAATCTGCTGGAATCACCAAAGCTACAAGCTCTCACCCGTGTAGCTTGGGGCTGATCAAAAGCTCTGATCCAGGCCCAGACATTACACAGTGAACCAGCAGTTAAGCTGCCACCACCAGCTCCCAGTCCAGCCTCCCTGTTCATCTCTGTGATGCTGAGTCAGACCACACTTCTGTCTCCTTGGCCTTTCTGTTAGGCACTGGCGGTAGGACTGCCAGAGGAAGACTGAGGCTGGGAAGGGAGGAAGGGACCTGTGCTGCCTGCTCCTGTCTCTGTGCACTGCCCGGCAACACTTACCTAGCAACGCCACGCCAGCAGTCATCAGCCAGCATGTGTTCCCCCGGGGACCAGTCACCCAGCATGTGTCCCCCTGGTGCTGCGTCACCCAGCACGTGTCACCGCTGCAATGCTACTGGAACCACGTGGCCACAGCAGGTCCTTCCTAGAGCAGCTCCTTCTCCCCATTTTCAGCTTTCCATCACCTGCAGAATCAGCACCTCGCATGCTGCCCCCCTGAGACCCTGAGAGCAGCTGGCCGTGGGCCCTTCCTCCGTGGCCCTTCCTCTGTGGGCCCTTCCTCCCTGCCCAAGTTGGAACACTTCCAATCTCCCCTTTGTTCTGGCACCTTCCATCTAACAATTCTCAAACCAACAGCTCTTTGTATTAGACCCTTCTGGTCACAGCTGGTGCCACATCGATCTCCGACTGGGTTCTGAACACGCCCTGGAAGGCTCGCTGAAGGGATGGGCTTGGAAGCCCACGTTGTGTTAGGACTCTGCAGAACCAGCTGTTTCCTTTTCTCCTTCTGAGTGGCAAGGACAGCAGCCCGGCCAGAGGATGATGCAGAAGCCCCCGTTCCTCCCCATGCACCCGACTCTACCCGTTGAGGGAGGCGTCACAGGCTGGACCTTTGCAGCTAGAGGCGGAATGGCTTTGCTTTAATCATTCAAGGTCAGTGAAAGGAAGAAGGCCATGGCAGCCAGCCCCTCAGACTGCGTGTCTGGGGAGACCTCCCGGGTCGGGGCTGACTGGGCTTGCCCAGCATTCGGGTCCTGCCAGCTGCTGTGACGGGGGTGGGGGGACAGCAAGCGTGGGTCTCCTGCAGGGATGTCCCCACCCCACTGCAGTGGGGAGAGGGCTTCGTCATGAGCGGAATGCAGCACTTGCTCCCAGGACAGGAGCCGCTGCACAGCATGACTTGCTGTCTTGAGAAAGGAGATAGAAACTTGAAAACAGTAGCAGCTACGCTCAAAGATGGTCATTTCAGGGAAGGTGTGTGCAGAGATGAGAGAAGGACCTGACTCGGAATAACCAGCACCCGGGGAAACGCAGAGATGAAGGAGCCCACAGAAGAGGGGAGCCGACCGCATTCCAGTTTATCCACAGAAGGAGTCTGAGCAGCACCCGCTGCCGCCAGCTGTGAAGGTCCTGTTGCAAAAGGACCCCCGGAGGTGGAGACCAGGCTGTGCCAGAGCCTCTTGTTCCAGCAGAGTGGTCAGAGCAGGCTGTGCCTGTGCCTGTATCTGTCCCTGTATCCATACCTGTCCCTGTCCCTGTCCCTCTGCCTGTCTCCGTCCCCGTGTCCATACCTGTCCCTGTATCCATACCTGTCCCTGTCCCTGTACCTCTGCCTGTCTCTGTCCCCGTATCCATACCTGTCCCTGTACCTCTGCCTGTCTCTGTCCCTGTATCCATACCTGTCCCTGTATCCATACCTGTCCCTGTACCTGTAACCATACCTGTCCCTGTATCCATACCTGTCCCTGTCCCTGTACCTCTGCCTGTCTCTGTCCCCATGTCCATACCTGTCCCTGTCCCTGTACCTCTGCCTGTCTCTGTCCCCCTGTCCATACCTGTCCCTGTACCTCTGCCTGTCTCTGTCCCCGTGTCCATACCTGTCCCTGTAACCATACCTGTCCCTGTCCCTGTACCTCTGCCTGTCTCTGTCCCCGTATCCATACCTGTCCCTGTATCCATACCTGTCTCTGTCCCCGTGTCCATACCTGTCCCTGTATCCATACCTGTCTCTGTCCCCGTATCCATACCTGTCCCTGTATCCATACCTGTCCCTGTATCCATACCTGTCCCTGTCCCTGTACCTCTGCCTGTCTCTGTCCCCGTGTCCATACCTGTCCCTGTACCTCTGCCTGTCTCTGTCCCTGTATCCATACCTGTCCCTATACCTGTCCCTGTACCCATACCTGTCCCTGTACCTGTATCCATACTTGTCCCTGTATACATACCTGTCCCTGTCCCTGTCCCTCTGCCTGTCTCTGTCCCCGTATCCATACCTGTCCCTGTATCCATACCTGTCCCTGTCCCTGTACCTCTGCCTGTCTCTGTCCCCGTATCCATACCTGTCCCTGTATCCATACCTGTCTCTGTATCCATACCTGTCTCTGTCCCTGTATCCATACCTGTCCCTGTATCCATACCTGTCTCTGTCCCTGTGTCCATATCTGTCCCTGTATCCATACCTGTCTCTGTCCCCGTATCCATACCTGTCCCTGTATCCATACCTGTTCCTGTCCCTGTCCCTCTGCCTGTCTCTGTCCCTGTATCCATACCTGTCCCTGTCCCTGTACCTCTGCCTGTCTCTGTCCCCGTATCCATACCTGTCCCTGTACCTCTGCCTGTCTCTGTCCCTGTATCCATACCTGTCCCTGTATCCATACCTGTCCCTGTACCTGTAACCATACCTGTCCCTGTATCCATACCTGTCCCTGTCCCTGTACCTCTGCCTGTCTCTGTCCCCATGTCCATACCTGTCCCTGTCCCTGTACCTCTGCCTGTCTCTGTCCCCCTGTCCATACCTGTCCCTGTACCTCTGCCTGTCTCTGTCCCCGTGTCCATACCTGTCCCTGTATCCATACCTGTCCCTGTATCCATACCTGTCCCTGTCCCTGTACCTCTGCCTGTCTCTGTCCCCGTGTCCATACCTGTCCCTGTACCTCTGCCTGTCTCTGTCCCTGTATCCATACCTGTCCCTATACCTGTCCCTGTACCCATACCTGTCCCTGTACCTGTATCCATACCTGTCCCTGTATCCATACCTGTCTCTGTCCCCGTATCCATACCTGTCCCTGTATCCATACCTGTCCCTGTATCCATACCTGTCCCTGTCCCTGTACCTCTGCCTGTCTCTGTCCCCGTGTCCATACCTGTCCCTGTACCTCTGCCTGTCTCTGTCCCTGTATCCATACCTGTCCCTATACCTGTCCCTGTACCCATACTTGTCCCTGTACCTGTATCCATACCTGTCCCTGTATACATACCTGTCCCTGTCCCTGTCCCTCTGCCTGTCTCTGTCCCCGTATCCATACCTGTCCCTGTATCCATACCTGTCCCTGTCCCTGTCCCTCTGCCTGTCTCTGTCCCCGTATCCATACCTGTCCCTGTATCCATACCTGTCTCTGTATCCATACCTGTCTCTGTCCCTGTATCCATACCTGTCCCTGTATCCATACCTGTCTCTGTCCCTGTGTCCATATCTGTCCCTGTATCCATACCTGTCTCTGTCCCCGTATCCATACCTGTCCCTGTATCCATACCTGTTCCTGTCCCTGTCCCTCTGCCTGTCTCTGTCCCTGTATCCATACCTGTCCCTGTCCCTGTACCTCTGCCTGTCTCTGTCCCCGTATCCATACCTGTCCCTGTACCTCTGCCTGTCTCTGTCCCTGTATCCATACCTGTCCCTGTATCCATACCTGTCCCTGTACCTGTAACCATACCTGTCCCTGTATCCATACCTGTCCCTGTCCCTGTACCTCTGCCTGTCTCTGTCCCCATGTCCATACCTGTCCCTGTCCCTGTACCTCTGCCTGTCTCTGTCCCCCTGTCCATACCTGTCCCTGTACCTCTGCCTGTCTCTGTCCCCGTGTCCATACCTGTCCCTGTAACCATACCTGTCCCTGTCCCTGTACCTCTGCCTGTCTCTGTCCCCGTATCCATACCTGTCCCTGTATCCATACCTGTCTCTGTCCCCGTGTCCATACCTGTCCCTGTATCCATACCTGTCTCTGTCCCCGTATCCATACCTGTCCCTGTATCCATACCTGTCCCTGTATCCATACCTGTCCCTGTCCCTGTACCTCTGCCTGTCTCTGTCCCCGTGTCCATACCTGTCCCTGTACCTCTGCCTGTCTCTGTCCCTGTATCCATACCTGTCCCTATACCTGTCCCTGTACCCATACCTGTCCCTGTACCTGTATCCATACCTGTCCCTGTATACATACCTGTCCCTGTCCCTGTCCCTCTGCCTGTCTCTGTCCCCGTATCCATACCTGTCCCTGTATCCATACCTGTCCCTGTCCCTGTACCTCTGCCTGTCTCTGTCCCCGTATCCATACCTGTCCCTGTATCCATACCTGTCTCTGTATCCATACCTGTCTCTGTCCCTGTATCCATACCTGTCCCTGTATCCATACCTGTCTCTGTCCCTGTGTCCATATCTGTCCCTGTATCCATACCTGTCTCTGTCCCCGTATCCATACCTGTCCCTGTATCCATACCTGTTCCTGTCCCTGTCCCTCTGCCTGTCTCTGTCCCTGTATCCATACCTGTCCCTGTCCCTGTACCTCTGCCTGTCTCTGTCCCCGTATCCATACCTGTCCCTGTACCTCTGCCTGTCTCTGTCCCTGTATCCATACCTGTCCCTGTATCCATACCTGTCCCTGTACCTGTATCCATACCTGTCCCTGTATCCATACCTGTCCCTGTACCTGTATCCATACCTGTCCCTGTATCCATACCTGTCCCTGTATCCATACCTGTCCCTGTCCCTGTACCTCTGCCTGTCTCTGTCCCCGTATCCATACCTGTCCCTGTACCTCTGCCTGTCTCTGTCCCTGTATCCATACCTGTCCCTGTATCCATACCTGTCCCTGTACCTGTATCCATACCTGTCCCTGTATCCATACCTGTTCCTGTCCCTGTCCCTCTGCCTGTCTCTGTCCCTGTATCCATACCTGTCCCTGTATCCATACCTGTCTCTGTCCCCATGTCCATACCTGTCCCTGTATCCATACCTGTCCCTGTATCCATACCTGTACCTGTCCCTGTACCTCTGCCTGTCTCTGTCCCCGTATCCATACCTGTCCCTGTATCCATACCTGTC
Source organism: Vicugna pacos (assembly GCF_048564905.1). Lineage (NCBI taxonomy): Eukaryota > Metazoa > Chordata > Mammalia > Artiodactyla > Camelidae > Vicugna > Vicugna pacos. The sequence continues at coordinate 78,704,226 of NC_132994.1, forward strand.
CCTGTATCCATACCTGTCCCTGTACCTGTATCCATACCTGTCCCTGTATCCATACCTGTTCCTGTCCCTGTCCCTCTGCCTGTCTCTGTCCCTGTATCCATACCTGTCCCTGTATCCATACCTGTCTCTGTCCCCATGTCCATACCTGTCCCTGTATCCATACCTGTCCCTGTATCCATACCTGTCCCTGTCCCTGTACCTCTGCCTGTCTCTGTCCCCGTATCCATACCTGTCCCTGTACCTCTGCCTGTCTCTGTCCCTGTATCCATACCTGTCCCTGTATCCATACCTGTCCCTGTACCTGTATCCATACCTGTCCCTGTATCCATACCTGTTCCTGTCCCTGTCCCTCTGCCTGTCTCTGTCCCTGTATCCATACCTGTCCCTGTATCCATACCTGTCTCTGTCCCCATGTCCATACCTGTCCCTGTATCCATACCTGTCCCTGTATCCATACCTGTCCCTGTCCCTGTACCTCTGCCTGTCTCTGTCCCCGTATCCATACCTGTCCCTGTATCCATACCTGTCCCTGTATCCATACCTGTCCCTGTACCTGTATCCATACCTGTCCCTGTATCCATACCTGTTCCTGTCCCTGTCCCTCTGCCTGTCTCTGTCCCTGTATCCATACCTGTCCCTGTATCCATACCTGTCTCTGTCCCCATGTCCATACCTGTCCCTGTATCCATACCTGTCCCTGTATCCATACCTGTCCCTGTCCCTGTACCTCTGCCTGTCTCTGTCCCCGTATCCATACCTGTCCCTGTATCCATATCTGTCCCTGTATCCATACCTGTCTCTGTCCCTGTATCCATACCTGTCCCCGTATCCATACCTGTCCCTGTCCCTGTATCCATACCTGTCCCTGTATCCATACCTGTCTATGTCCCTGTATCCATACCTGTCCCTGTATCCATACCTGTACGTGTCCCTGTATCCATACCTGTCCCTGTACCTCTGCCTGTCTCTGTCCCTGAATCCATACCTGTCCCTGTATCCATACCTGTCTCTGTCCCCGTATCCATACCTGTCCCTGTATCCATACCTGTCCCTGTCCCTGTACCTCTGCCTGTCTCTGTCCCCGTATCCATACCTGTCCCTGTATCCATATCTATCCCTGTATCCATACCTGTCTCTGTCCCTGTATCCATACCTGTCCCCGTATCCATACCTGTCCCTGTCCTTGTATCCATACCTGTCCCTGTATCCATACCTGTCTCTGTCCCTGTATCCATACCTGTCCCTGTATCCATACCTGTACGTGTCCCTGTATCCATACCTGTCCCTGTACCTCTGCCTGTCTCTGTCCCTGAATGCATAATTGTCCCTGTATCCATACCTGTCCCTGTCCCTGTACCTCTGCCTGTCTCTGTCCCCGTATCCATACCTGTCCCTGTATCCCTACCTATCTCTGTCCCTGTATCCATACCTGTCCCTGTATCCATACCTGTCCCTGTATCCATACCTATCCTTTTATCCATACCTGTACCTGTCCCTGTATCCATACCTGTACGTGTCCCTGTATCCATACCTGTCCCTGTATCCATACCTGTCCCTGTATCCCTACCTGTCCCTGTATCCCTACCTGCACCTGTCCCTTTACATCCACGTCCACATCCATACCCCTCTGTCACATCCACACCGATCCACACATGGACATGATGTGTACGTATGTTATCTATACACACATTTATATACATATATGCTGTTTTTCTTTTTTAAATTTAACTTCATTTTGATATTTGAAAACACGTGTGATGCAGAGAGAGCGGCACACTGCGCTGCATGCACGCACATGGCTTTGACAGTGGTCAGCTGCAGGGGGCGGTTCTCGCTTCATCAGCCACGCTGCCCCCTGCTCTTCTTCCGCAGCTCTCCGTCTCCCTCTCTTTCTTTACTGGGGCATTTTAAAGCTGTCCCAACACTTCATCATTTTATGAAAATGCCTTGGTTTGTATCTGTAACAGATGGGGACTTTTTTAAAGAAGCAGCGAGGATATGTTCAATGCATATTGACTGCATTTTAATGGTCTGGACCTTAAGGGAAGTTATTTTGGGACAGAAAACCACAGGAGGGGAGCTGTTTCCTAGAGCAACACAGAATGGGGGCACCAGTTTGATTCCATGTTGGTTTTATAAGTTTTGTTAAATACATGAAAATATAAGTGATGTTTATTCATCTAAAAAGTGTCTTTTAAGGTAGATTAGTTTAAACCACACACCTTCTTTTCCCAAATAAGAGGAAAAACACACACTGAGGTAAGGGCATGCCCCCTCCAGGGTCATTGTGTGGGTCTATGAGATAAATTATTTAACTTGCTTGACATGGAGCTTTCTCGGGATGTAAATAGACTCATGTTAGGATGGAAGGCCCTGACACTTCCTATATTTGTTTGTTGTGTGCTCTAATGGTTACTTATGCCTCAGTTTCTTCACCTGCAAATTGGGTCTAATAATACTTATCTCACAGGGTTCTTCTAGAATTACACGAGGGAGCACATGCAAAGTATGGTGCCTGACACATAACCCCTGCTCAGTAAACACAAGCTGTTGTTGTGACTGGTGAGGATGCCTCCCTGCTGCCTTCATCCTGGGAGCCTTCCATTGGCGCCACACACAATGGTCACACAGGACCCTTAGCTCTGCCATTACCCCCATTTTATAACATAAAAGTGCTCCAGAAGACCCAAGATCAAATGTAGACTGCCCTTTTTTACTGAAAGAATAAAGAGTAATGTTCTTCTTTCTTGTTTACCTCTAATGCACCTGTAGGTGTGTAAGACTGGCAAATCACTCTCAATTTTCTGATCCGTTACTTTAGAGTTCCCTTTAGCCCATTAAGACTCAACATGAACATTTGAGAAATACTGGGTAAGTAGCTTGTGAAATTTATTATGCCATCCCAAACACGATAAACTCAAAGAAATCCATGCACAGACACATCAGAATCAAACAGCTAAAACCCAAAGACAAAGAAAATTCCTGAAAGCAGAAAGCAACATATTACATTTAGGGGATAGCAGTTCAAATGACGGTGGATTCATCACCAGAAATCAGGGAGGCCAAAAAGGAGTGGGGCAATGGTTCAGAGGAATGAAGGAAAAGAGCTGTCAGCCTAGAATTTTATATCCAGCCAAAAATACCTTTCAACAGTTAAGGTGAAATGCAGACATCCTCAGGAACTAAGATGCAAAACTAAGATGACTTGTGGCCAGCAGGCCTTTGCTAAAAGAAATGCTAAAGGAAGCTCTGCAGGTGGAAATGATACTAGAGAGTAACTTGGAACTTCAGGAATGAGGGAAGAGCACAGAAATGGTAAATATTTGGGTAAATAAAATAGACTGTTTTCTTCAAAATGATGAATGAAGGCAAAGTCTGTAATGTTGTCTGTGGTGTTTCTAATCTATGCAGGTGTAATGCAATATAAAGGGGCAGGGAAAATGTCTTTATTCCACATGCAGTGGTGAGGTATTAACTCTAAGACTGTGAAGAGTTAAACTTGTAACAAATATCACGGCCACACACCTACATAGCTATATGAAGAGCTATAGACCAGACCCCATAGAGAAATTAACATGCAATATTAAAGAACATTCTAATAATTCTAAGGAGGACAGAAAAGGGGAAGTAGAGGAATGAAAAAACAGGAGACAGACAGAAAAACAAATAAGAAAATAGTAGACTTCAATCCAATAATTACATTAAATATAAACGGCTTAAACTATCAATTAAAAAACAGAGATTATTAGTTTGGATTTAAAAAAGAAAGACCCAACTATACTGCCTACAAGAAGCCTACGTTAAAAATAATGATGTAGAGAGGCGAAAAAGATGTACCATGCAGGCATCAATATCCTTTTTTGTCACGGCAGTGGTTACACCGAATCAGAAAAAGCAGGCTCCAGAGCAAGGAAAATTACTATTGACGAAGAAGGAGATGACTAATGATAAAACGGCTGATTCACCAAGGAGACATAACAACCCTAAACGAGTATGTAGAACTTTGAAGTACAGGAAACAGAAACTCATAGAACAAAAGGAGCAATGAATCAGTCATTACAGTGGGGATTTCAACATTCTTTTATGAGCAATTGATAGAAACTGCAAAACACCAATGAAAAAAATCAAGTATCTAAACAAATGAAGAGACATACTGTGTTCATGGATTGGAAGATATAACTTAAGATGCCAGCACTCTCCAAATTGAACAGTAGATTTAATGCAATTCCAATAAAAATCCCAGCAGGATTTTTATGTATATATAAATAAGCTTATTCTGATATTTACATGACAGGAAAATAAACGAGAATAGCTAAAATAATTTTGAAAAAGAACAAAATTGGAAGCCTCACGCTACCTGCTTTTAGGACTGAACCCAGGGCTTTGTTGGTCAAGACAGTGTGGTACTGACGAAGGAACAGCACGTATAGCAGTACTGGTGTGAGGATGTGGAGTAACAGGAATTCCCCTGCCTTGCTGGCGACAATGCCAGACGGTACAGCTGCTCTGGGAACCAGTTTGGTGTTTTCTTAAAACGTTAAACATACGCTTATTATAACCCCAAAGGGCTGTTACCAGGTGTATACCTTAGAGAAGGACAAACTCGTGTGACTGCAGAAACCTGTGCGCCCATGTTTATAGCAGCTTTATTCATAATCTTCAAAAACAGGAAATAAGCCCAATGTCCATCAAGAGGTGAATAAACAAGCTGAGGTACATCCACGTGACGGAAATGTGTCTCAGCAGTGAAGGCAGTGCCTGGGGACACAGCTGCACCGTGGGCATAAATCTCACAGGTACCAGGCTGGGGAAGGAAGCCAACTCACCCCGTCTGGTTCGATGCATATGACCCTCCAGGGAAGGCGAGACTTAGCGACGGAGGGCATGCCCGGGGTCTGGCTGTGGGCCGCGACGGGCAGGCGTGAGGCCGTTTCTGGAGGGGGTGGAACTGGTCCCTGTCTGTGGGTGTGGTGGTCACCTGAATCTGCAAATGGGTTAAAACTCATCAAACTCTACACTGAAACAGGGTCTATTTGATTGTATATGACGATTTTAAACAGCACACATAAATTGGGAAGAATCTACTTTTTTAAAAAAAGCTACAAACATGTGTTCTGATTATTATTAGCCGTGTTTACCTCGTCGCAGGCTGCAGTGGTTTTCCCGCACGGGAGACGCCGCCGTGCGCCGCGCAGGTGCCGGAGTCAGTCATCCAGGGAACGCAGTTGTTCTCGCTAGCTGCTGACAGAGCTTCTCCTCAGCAATTTAAAAAGATTTCATCTTGAAAGTCTCTTAGGGTGTCTGGCGGGAAAAATAATGCCTCCCGTGTCTTAATCCCAGATCCTGTGAATGTGTTAGTTTACGTGGCAAAGGGGAATCAGGCAGACAGTGCAAATGCTGCCGGTCAGCTAACCTGAAAATAGGGAGGTAATCTGGTGGGCCCGGTGTGGTCACCAGGGTCCTCAGACATGGAAGCGGAAGGTCAGAGGGACTGGACGTGGGAAGGACTCACTGGCCATCACGGCTTTGGAGGTGGAGGGGGTGCTGGGAGCTGCGTGCTGGGAGCCAGGCACGGAGGGCCGTCTCCAAGCTGGCAAAGATGGAAAAAGGAAAAGGGCAGCTCCTGGGAGCTGCTGGAAGACACACTGCTGCTGACGGTGTGTTTAGCTCAGTGAGGCTCGCCTAGGGCTTCTGACCTGTGGGGCTTTAAGATGCGCGTTTACGTTATTTTAAGCCACTAAACTGGTGTTATTTGTCACAGTGGCAAAAAGATGCTAACATGCTGTCTCACTGGCTGTCGGCTTCTCCCCGCTGGTCTGGTGCCCCAGACGTGAGGGGAAGCCCAGAGCCCTGGGCCCTGTCCAAGGGGGCCCCAGAGACTGAGGCTTCCAGAGGCTCCCCCCTGCGGGGGGGCACTGCCCTGCGGTCCCAGGCCAGTCTCTCCTGGAGCAGAAGCAATGGCCAGGGCTGTTTCCCCACGTGAAGGTGAGAAAGCCAGGCACAGGCCGACTATCCTGACGCCTCGCAGCTCCTGGGCTGAGACCGATGTCCAGGATCCCACCAGGGTTTGCAAGCACTTTGAACTTGAGCCAAGAGAGAGCCTGGCGGTCACACCCTGGGGTGTTGGCTCACAGCCACTGAGTCTGACCATGTGCAGGACACTCCCCGAGCCTTCCTCTGCGCTCGGACTGAGGCCTGCAGGGTACCGAGCGCGCTGGCAGATGGAAGGACCAATTACCACCCCACCCCCTTGGGGAGCTGATCAGATGTATCCTGGGGGCTCATGACAAATGAATTGGAAGGGAAAAATTGCACTCCAAACACCATACTCTGTGGACTCCTGTCAGCAGGTCGTAATTAGTTAATTAAATGCCGGGGCTGACAGAAGGGCCCCGTTGGGTAGCCGCGAGCCGGCTGCTCCTGAAAGCTGAGCGGGAAGCCTCCTGGAATCCTGGGGGGGGCGGGGGGCACGAAGCTCCCACTCCTGGAAGGTCACTGGAAAGCTTGGGAGGAGGACCTGGGAGATTCCACAGACAGGAAAGGAAACTGGTGGCCATACCTCTGCAACAGGAGTGGGCAGGGATGGAGAAGACAGAGGTGGGGGTGGGGGGGCCGGCGAGGCCGGAGGAGAAAAGGGGCATAGGAGCTGGTGGAGGAAGCCACCTGGATGAGCAGTTACCCAGACCTGCTCTCCAAACCCCACATTGTGCCGGAGCGCATGACCGGGCTCCAGGATGGTCAGTGATCTGGAGGTGCAGGTGTGACGTGGGCACCCGGGCCACAGGAAGGGAACCAGGGACTGCCCAGTCCCCACGGCTCCCTCCGCGGGGTCCCCTACCCAGGCCTCCTGCTCTTTTCAGAGGACGTCCATTATGCTTACATATGAGGTCTGACTGTCCCATAGCGGAGCTTGGAAATAAGATCTCCTGTGTCTTCCTGGCCCGTCCTCCACACCGACCCAGGGCAGGGGCTGCCGGCACCCCCGCCAAGTGCGCATGAGCCTGCCCGCCCCTCCTAAGGCGATGTCCGCGGTGGGACAGGCCGGGGGACTCCGCTCTGACACTGGGTGCGGCCTGACGTCAGAGAGTGTTCTGTACTTTGCCCTTTCCCGGTCACACCTGTGGTCCGCAGGGACCCTCCTGAGAACGGGGCGGGTCTTTCGTTTTGCTGATGGTCTACAGCTTTCCCTGTCAGAGTTTTGATAAATATTTGAAAACTTACCAGGAATTAATTTAGGGTGGTTTTTGTGACCTCACTGCCCATTCCCCTCTGCTGCCCTCAGTAACTCATTCCGCCCGTTCCGCTCATGTGACTGGCTGCTCTCTGCTCTGCTCCTTCCCTGAGACTCTGAGCCAGGAAACTGACACTCCTAGGGGTGATCTGAGGAAGGGCTGCAGGAGTTTCCCGCCGCCATTCCACCCGGTCACCGCTCGCTCTGACTGCACCGTGTCCTCCGACGCGGCCCACCAGCCCTGTCACCCACGGCCGCGCTGCTGGGGCATGCCCTCCTCCCAGGGCCACGGCGGCCATGGCGGTGCTTGCGCCCCTTGTGGAGGGAGGGGCGCCGCATCCGCCTGCTGGCACTGAGGGCCATCTGGAAGCTCCCGTAGCCCAGCCACCCCCGGCCTCTCTCCAGCTCTTGCAGAATGTCTGGGTTCTCGTCTTCTCAAATGCCACCCTGAGTGTCCGGGTCATGTTACTGGAGGGTCACTTCTGGGGAGATGCCCGAGGTGCTTCCTGATCACTCTTCTGGCAAACGAGGAACATCCCCTCTCCCGCCTGGAAAGCAGGACTTTCCCAACTGGGGCGCCATTTTGGCTGCGTGTGGGCTGTTGTCCGTGGAATGGCTACGTCCACATAGGCCACGCCAGGTGTGCAGTTGGGCTCTCTATTCCAACAAAACGATTACTTCAGTAGCAGTGAAAACAGTGATGCCTGCTCACCCTCTGACTTTTGAGGCTCCCCCCAAAGTCTGAGGAAGGCTGCGAGTGAAGCAAGTCTAACTTTTAGCCAGGGCGTTGCCTCACATGCAGGCACCCGACAAACATGGAAATAGAACGAGTGTCCTGGGACCAGCTGTGCACGGCTCAGTTTCTGGACAGAGAGCTGATGTCATTTAGCAAGAGGGTTAATTCCAGCTGAGTATTCAGGAGGCCACGGCGGTGCTTCTTACCGTCAACACCATCTTGACTTCGTATGTTAGTGGGAGGTTTGGGCTGTGTGACTGGATGGTGAGGTCACGTCGAGACAATGATTTTTCCTCTGAGAGCTGTCAGTCGATGCTTACCGTCTCACACGCCCCTCACTTTACTCAGCGGATGCATCGTTGACACTGAGTGTCACTGGGTTATTGTAAGTGGAATTATGTAAGAGACGCGGGGAGGCATTCGCTTTCGAGAGCTCTCTGTGGGTCAGAGATGCTTTGATCAGGGCCACACCTGTGGCGTCCTCTTTCCCAGACTCCACCCCTGCGCCTTCCCTGCAGGTGCCACGCGCATTCAGGCTTGCGGCAGCTGCAGCAAGAGGACCCTCTGCTCTGTGGTTTGGCTTCTTCTGCGTTGGGCTGACGTTTTCCACCAAGAAGAATGACCGTTCTTCCCTTCAATGATACTGTCAAGCAGGATTAGGATGACATTTGTATTTATTACCATGAACAACCAGGTAACACAAAACAATAAAGCAAGAGAGGACAACGGTGCCTGAATCATGTGTTTGTCGGATCAGCTCGGCAGAGGCAGCTGCCCGTGAGTCAAACAGAAAAAACAAGAAACATCACATTATGCAAATCTACACTTGGAACTTACTGGGGACAAGGCACAGAGGGAGAATTTTAATATGCAAATAAAAATCCGTTTGATAGAAAACATTTTCACATGCATTAAAAGCCCACAGATTTCTGGTGTGGTGATGGGGAAGCGGGCGGCAACCTTGCCTGTGCTCGGTCGGTGGGTGTCTTTCTGCTGAGCTGCGTGTCCGTGAGGACTGGGGCTGCAGGGCCTGTGGGAGACGAGCATTCCTGGCACAGAGGCCGGGCCCCTGGGGCAAGGTCCCCAAAGGCGTGGCAAGTTCCTTTGGCCCCTGAATGAAGACTCTTATCCAGAGGCACCTGCTCACCCAGAAATCGGTTGTCTGTCTGGTGGGGTCGGGGCCCCTCTCGTACAACCCTGCAAGCAGGGACCCGCCTCCACTTCGCTGGGCCCGGAGGCCAAAGGCTCGGCTCGGAGGGGAACTGCGGCTCTCACCAGGCGCCAGGAAGGCCGTGGGAAGAGCACAGGTGGGCACCCGCATTCCCGCTGGGGTCGGAAGTCTCCGCCCACGTCCCCTCTGCACTTGTTCCCTCTCGCCTGGCTCCTGAGCCCCCTTCCTGGGGCTGTTTGGCTGAGGATGTGAAGTCACATCGCTGCAGCCCCCGTAACCCCCAGGGTCTTGGGGGCCAGAGGGACCTGGGTGGAAATCCTGAAAGAAAATGGGTAGAGACTGGCCCGACAGATCAGGACGATACTGGGGCGATGCCTCAGAGGTGAGTGTGTGTGGCCCCAGCCCTGCACCAGGACAGGCACCAGGACTGGGGCCCCGGGCCGGCAGAGGCACCTGCTACATGGGCGGCCGGGGCAGGAGCGTCTCACGGGCTCTGGGCTCTGGGAATCTTGTCAGACAAGATGGATTCACATGCCTGACGTGAGGCTGACTGAGATTCTGCTGTCACCCGGAAACTGTCCCACGCTCCCACTCTTGCTGCGAGAAGGGTCCTGTCCCCCGGCGAGTGCGGCATGTCCCGTGATGCTGGGACCTGGTGATCCCCCCGTGGAGGCCCCGCGCCTCGGCCCAACGTGCTGTCTGGTGTCCCCACAGGAAGGCCGAGTCGGCCTCAGGGGGGAGCACGCGGGTGTGGGAGTCCCAGAGCCTGTGAGTGAGTCAGTGACCCGCAGGGAGTCAGGCGCCCCGAGGGGAACCCGCAGAGCAGCCCGCGGCTGCTGGTTGACCGATCGTGGCCGGAAGCTCTCAGGACCCCACCTGTGTCCCCCGAGTGATGCCTCTGCTGCCAGGGCGACTCTGAGGACCCGGAACCACAGGGGACGGGCCTCCACTGCTGCTGCGAAGCTCGTCCCATTGTTTTCTAACGTCTTCCCTTGTCCTCTTCTCTGCTTCATCCACTGACTACCCCCGACTCCCCGACTGACTGACCAAGTGACTCTCTAACTCACTGACTGACTGACTGACTGATGGTCCAGCCCCAAGCACACCACCTCCGGGCGGCCTCCAGGAGCCCCCATGGCCTCCTCTGAAAACACTGGATGACGGGCTGCCTGTGCCTCATCACTTTCACTTCCCGACTTCCTGCCCCGACGGCGCATTTCCCAGGAGCGGGGGTCCTGCCCCCATACCTGACCCTGAGCACCCCCACACCTGGCAGGCTACGGCTGTGGGAGGGGTGACCTGACGAGGACCCGCCTCCCCAAGAAAGCCCGGAGACGGAGCCGCCTCTCCCCCGGTGTCTGGGCCCAGGCTCGGAGGATGGGGCGGCCCCTTTCCTAGTCTGTGGTCTGACGGCCCCACGGCGTCCACACGCGCTTTCTGTGACGCACCAGACGGTGAGTGCTGCGGGTCTGTCGTAACTGCTGAGAAACCAGCCGGAGGCGACACTCAGGGAGGCAGCTGTGCCAGAGCCGCTCCTCTAGGAAACAGGCAGCAGGGCTTAAAGTCCTTCACCAGACGCAGGCGTGTTGAGCGGGCTCCCAAAGGTCCCTCTGAGGACGCGCTCAAGTCTGGCTCCCAAAGGGACTTCTTGCTCTTAGGGCTGGACTTACCCGGACCTGCATGCAGGCGGCCACGTGGCCGGAGGGTTTCTGTGTGGTTTATCTGGGCGCATCGTATCCTCCGATCTGGGCGTCTCGCAGGCGGCTTCCCGGGGGAGTCTCTGGGTCCTGAAGAGTCAGCGCACCTCCTGATCGACACGACCCTGGCCTACAAACGCCCCTCAGATGTCGTCCTGGCGAGCACGGGACGGCCACCACATGGGCTTGGGGGCGTCGTGTGGGTCTGGGCTGAGCAGGCTTCTGCGAGTGACCGACGGGAGTTGTCGCCCGTGTCCACGCAGCTGGTCCCCGCTGCGCGCAGGGTTTGCTCGGCTTCTTGGGGGCACCTGGGTTATCTCAGGGTCAAGTGCGGGCGGACGGCTTCCTTCCTGAGATCTCTGCTGTGAGCCCTGCCAGTTAGAAGTCACTCCGTCAGACCCCCCTCCCCGCCCCTGGCGCTCGGTGGAGGGAGTGGGCGGGCCGGAGGTGGTGGAGCGCCGCCCCCTCCTGTTCGTCGGGCGCTTTACCGGAGGTGTTTTAAATGCTCGCTGGCTTGTACCATCGGGCACACACTCAGAAGGAGCCGCCAGACTGCAGGTGGGCTTCTCCGTGTTTCCTGCAGAATCTCCATGGCAGGTGCTGAGGGCTCTTCAAGCTGGAGGTTTGCTGAAGAGGAGATAAAGAGAATCCTAAAGTCATCTCTAGAGATTCCACATTGTTTCTTGACCAAATCCATGAGAAATACCATCAGATCCTCTGGCTCTGCGTTGTGCTTTGGAATGATGTTTTGTTTGCTTTGTTAAAGTAACACCAGAGTTAAAAGAGTTGACTCGGGAGGAAATTCTGCGCACTGAGACCTGGTCAGGCAAACCTGGGTCAAGACAGGGCTCTGTGAGGGCCCCCGCTACCCACTTCTGTGCTCCCGGGGCCGCCCGCCATGTGTGGGATAATCAGACACAGGGATGTTGGTTCAATGAGTGGGGCAGACAAGGGGTCTCCTCACGGGACGGATGTGGCCACTGCCCGGCAGGACGGAGCCTGTACGCTGGGGCGGGGCTCCCGCAGGGCGTCTGGGCCTTCGCTCACTCAGCTCGCGTCCACTCACCCCAGCACCAACAGGCAGGACCTGGGCGGGGAGTCAGCGAGCAGCTCCGTGCTCGAGAAGGCAGGGCGGGTCCGGGGCTGGGGACAGTGATGGAGCGTGATGGGATTTGGAGGCCACAAGGAACTTTCTTATGGACACGAACTCAGTCGCTTATTTTAAAAGTAGGTGATGTGTCCCCTGAACTTGGAGAGAAGTTAAAACCAGGGACCAGATGGTGTGAGAAGTCACAAGCACTGTGGTACCAGACATCAAGACAGACACCAGTGCCCCTGACCCCGTGTTTCCCCCTCCATATTTCCATCGGGGAGTGGTCTGTGGGGCCAGTAGAATATGGTGGGTGATGGTGAGTGACTTCCAGCCCAGGTCCCAAAGGCCAACCTGGATTCCCGCTCACTCTTACTCCAGATATCTTGCTCCCGGGGACGCCAGCTACCACTTTGTGAGGACGCCTTGTAGCCAGCGCAGAGGCCTGTGTGCTGAGAGCTCTGACCTCTTGCCAACAGCCATGGCAGTGCGCCATCTTGGAAGTGGGTCCTGTGCCCCAGTCCAGCTCCCCAGTGACTGTAGCCTTGAGAGAACCAGAACCCCCAGCAGAGCCAGGAACAACTTGTGGTGTAAGCTGCTGAGTTTGGGGGCAGTTTGTTATGCAGCAGTAGCTAACTTGTACAGTCTTGATTAGCTGAGAGTGAATGGTCTAGTGATCTTGCCAGGTCCTTCCCGGCTCCCTGAGCCTGTTGTGCTGGGCAGACCCAGTTGGTGTGTTTCGCTTGGGAGCCTGGCCCTTGGCCCCATCAACTGCAATGTGTCTGGGATGAGGAGGGGCAGCTGTTCACTAGAACACTTAGATAATTAGAAGACATTTATTTCTCTGTGGTCTAGCACGCAGTCGCACTTCCTAGGAATTCTCAGTTTTCAGAATTCTGGGGGCAACTAAACAGAAGATTGAGATTTTAATGAGTATTGTGCCAAATATAACAAAAGTAAAAACACCACGTGTGTAATGTAAAATCTTACAACTTCATTTTTCCTTCGTTAGCCTCTTGCAGGGAAGGTTTCTAGCTTGGGCAGTGTAATCTTTCCCTATCACCTTAGACGCTATCAGATAAGCCTTTTGGACCTGAGAGTCTGTAAATAAAACAAGGGTCACAGGGGCAGGCTGTGTTGTCCAGCGTGGTAGCCGCAAGACACACGTGGCTATTTAAGTTTAATTAAAATTAAATACAGTTTAAAATTCAGGTCCTCAGTCTCCCCAGACATGTAGCTCTCAGCCACCACAGAGGACAGTGCAGGTTAGAGAACGTGTCCGCCGTCAGAGACAGTTCTGCTGGACAGTGACGGTCGAAGGACAGGCGTTGAGCTCTGTTTCTGAACGGCTGCCCCTCGACACACAGTGGGGCTACGACCTGGCACCCTGGGACCTCAGCTCCCCTCGTCTCAGAGGCTGAACTGGCTGAAGGCCCGGGGGAGGTTGCGTGCAGACCCCCGGGCGGCAGGAGAGGCCACCCCAGTTCTCTTCCTGGGTCCTGCCGGGCAGGGGCGGTCCTTGGTGACGTGCCTCATGGAAAGGTGACCAAGGTGAGAGGGCTGAGCAGGGCGTCCTCATGGATTTACATCACCTGGCTCACTGTTCTGGAGAACTCCCCCTCTGGCACGGAGGCTGGCCTGAGCAACAGTCTCTGTAGAACTGACCGGGTCCAGGCCTCCCCCAGCAGCGCCTTCCTCCGTGGCTTGGGCTCAGCCAGGCCTGGATTGTTCTCAGCACTGCCGCCTCCCTGGGTGGGATGGGAAGCCTTCAGCTGGTTTGGGGACAGGGCCCCGCCTTTACCTGGAGGAAAGCCTCGTCCTGCCGCAATGGCCCACGATGTCACTGTTGTGTGGGACGAGTCCCTGACAGCAGCCAGCGCACCCCAAACCCAGGCTCGCTGGGGCCCCACCCCAACAGACAGCTGGGCCCTGCTCGTGACGGCCCTTCACCCTGCTGTGGTGCGTCTCAGGCACAAAAGGCACCTGAGCTGGATAAAGCTTGTCAGTCCCGGAGCACAGTCCTCCGCCTGGACCTTCCCGCCCCGGTCCTCCTCTTCTCGCCTCCCGGCCCCCTCTCTTCGCAAACCTCCCGTAAACAACGACTTCCTTTCTGTCAAAGTGTCGGGATCGGGGTGGGGGGCACTCACGCTCAGGCCCCGGGGGGCAGTGGAGGCACAGTCCCCCCCGACGTGGAGGACACCCTCCAGGGTCTGCAGCCCCCTTCCATCCCCTGCGCCCGGGCGGGGAGAGGCTGTGCCAGGACAGCTGTCTGCCTGGTGGAGGCCTCCTTCCCGCCGTGCTGGTCCCAGGACTGCGCTCGGGAAGGGGCCGTGGGGTGCGGGTTGTCTGTGTGGGGGACACGGGGACGCTGGGGTGAGAACCGCACGGCGGTCGGGCGCGGTGGCGACAGCAAGCCCGCTCTCTCTGGGCTTCCGTCCTGAGTGTTTTCACAGCTGCCCGAGTGTGCCCTGCAGTGGCCCCCCCGCCCCCGCTGTCCCCACGGACTTCGGTGCCACGTTTCCAGGCTAACCTCACACAACGTCCCTGGCAAATACAGGCTGCTTTACCTCGTCACAGCAGCACCGCCGCACGCGAACACTGGCAGTCATCCGAGGCGCCGCGGCTCCACGTGGGCCCGTGCCCCTGGGGCCCTGGGAGCGTTCCCGACTCAGACGCTACACCCTGCACGTTGCGCCGGGTCGCCTGGCCCCGGTCCTCGGCAGCTTCCTGCCCCTTTGTGAATGCCTTTCTGGAAGAGGCCGGGCCATTTCTCCGGTTGGAGCGTCTCCATTCTGGACTCTGCTGCCTGATCCACATGCATTTCCCTCCTTTTCCAGTTTCCTGCAAACTGAGTTGGATCAGGGGCAGCGAGGCGATAACGCCGCAGGAGCACCTGGGCTGGACATAGGCACACTGTGCAGGAGGGAAGGAGGTGCCCGTGGCACTGAGCCCCGCCCGAGGGCCGCTCTGGCCACACCTGCGCTCACCTGGCTTTCTGCTGAGAAGCTGGAACAGGAGCAGGTGCCCCTACACCTGCGCCCTCCAGCCTGGTGCCTCCTGGAGGTTGGAGCTGGGGAGCCTCCGGGCGCCAGCTGGGATTTGCCACCTGCCAGAAGGCACTTCACCCACCACAGAGGCTGGAGAAGGGGCTCTTCTAAGCACTAGGCATTTATTAAGTGCCCACTGTGTGCGACTGGACAGAAAGGCACCTGGGACCAGATGGGCCACCGTCTCTCTGAGACTTTATGCCCTCCAGCTCCCGACCCCATCCCGGCAGCTGACCACCTCCCTGGTCACAGAGGCGGGGCGGGGGAGGTCCAAGTTATGACAGAAAGGCTCAGACAGGCTAATTGCTCCGTGCTCCCCCGAAAGCTGAGGTTCAGGAAAATACTCTCGGGGTCCCCTGCCCTGAGGAGTCGGAGAAGTCTGGCATCGTCAGGGAAGCAGAAATCCTGCTGGACAAGGTGGCAGCGGCAGCCGCCTGGGCTGTCTGGTGCCAGGGAGCTCTGCGTCTCTCACAGCTTCCCGCTGGATGCTGGGCCGCAAAGGGGCGGGAAGAAGACCTGGGCCACGTGGTCGAACACAGTTCTGGCCGGCGAGCTTGCTGCGGCCTGGGGCCTGAGGATCTCTCTCTGGACCCCAGGGCACAGCGTAGCCGCACGCTTTCCGGTAAGCGTGCAGACGGTAACGTTTCCCGGCTTCCTGGGCCCCGCAGCCCCGGACAGGGAGGACCGGACAGGGCTCAGGCACGCGGCCGACACCCCCGGCCGGCTGCCTTTCCCGCCACTCCTCCCCCGCAGAAAGAACAGCCTCTTTCTTTGTGTTTGGAAGCTTGGTCGCAGCCTCACGTCCTCGGGACAAAGTGAGGCCTTGAGAGAGTCTCACACGACTTCACCAGCACGTGGGCTTGGGAGCTGGACTCGGGGTGTGGGGTCGTTTCTCACTGTTAATTGAAATTCCATTCACAGACGTTCCATTTGCAGCAGAGAGCAGCACAACACGGCACCACCCAGCCCACAGCCCCCACAGAGCCGCACGCCACCCCCACCCCACTCAGCCCCGCGGCTCCCTACCCCCACAGACACCAGGGCCGGGCTCCCGGGGCGGTGGGGGCTGGGGGGGCATGCCGCCCACGCTGTTGGAGGAGGAAACAAATGTTTGTTTGGACAATTTGCATCCGCTCCTTCCAGCTCCTTCTCCAAACCGGATAAAAGGGAGCTCCGTGTAATGTACACAGAAACTCCTGTTACTGGCAAAATCTTAAAATATTTATACGGCATACAAACAACGCCAGGGAATTCCCTACAAGCCATATATTGACTCCATAAACATGGGGCCATTATGCGGCGTTTGTCTTGGTTACATGTGACAAGTTATTGATCACAGCGGGGAATCTGACGGCCGGGACGCGAGACCCAGACTGCTACACATGCGGCGCTCTCGAGTTTGGTCCCCAGGACGAGGCTGAGCCGGACCCGCCCCGCGTGCATCCCGGGACCGCAGATGCGCAGATTCGTGCTCCAGGGCCTCCCTGGCAGCTCGGCCGTGCAGGAGGTTAGCACCCAGAGGGCCGGGGCCTCTGCCGGGCCTGACACCCGGAGTCCCCACGCTCCCGTCCAGCTCCCCACGCCTGTCAGGGACTTCCCAGACCCTCACAGCATGTCACCCCCTTGTCTCATCCCAGCTGTGCCCGCAGCGCCACCCCGTCCAGTTTCCTTTACCAGCAAAAGGGAAGCAAATGGAGCCCAGCTCTTCCCACAACAACCTTCGGACATTTCTGAAGCACACGTTTCATTTTAACACCATTTATCTCTGGAATCAAGAATAGGCCCCAAGAAGCCGAGAGAAAGAGCAGAAAACAAATCTCCCCAGCTCTCACAGCCGCCTCGGAGAGGTGCTGGGGAGGTGGTAACGTGGCGGGGAGAGACCCGCTGGGCCACAGGGCAGCAGGAGGCGCCTGAGGACAAAGCGGGGTTGGACGGTCTGCGCGGACTGGCCTCCCTGTGCTCCTGTGCCGAACCCCAGAACTTCGGCGGGGAGGCCGCCACGCTCCCGCCAGAGGGGGAGGCCTGCGGGCAGGCAGCCTGGACGCGGCCACGCCGTGATTTCCTTCCGTTGTTTCCCCATGACCTTTCCCTGCAGGTCCCAAGAACGTGCGCCTGCGTCCCTGGCTGTCCCCGGCTGTCCCCGTCTGATGGGGGTGTGGTTGTGGCCGCCCCTGCTCTCCAGGCTTGACCATGCTCGGGTCTCCCTGACCCCTTGCCTGGACACCTCATGTTGGTGGCTTGAAACTGGCTGTGATGCAACCGCTGACACCACGGAAATTGGCAAATGCTGTAAATCAGGGCTTCCCTCTTCTCAGAGAGCAGCTGGTGGAACGTTCACCAGCTCATCACTGTGTCCACCCATCCGTGTAATCCGACCACCACGGCGAGACGGGGTCACCGGAAAAAGGCCAGGGAGAGCCGGGGGGCAGAGCCGACCCCCACGCAGACACTTGGCTTGTGACTGTCTCCGTGTGTCTACAGCCGCCTGCCCACGCCCGCACTGACGTGAATTCTTTCTCACTGAAGTGAGGTCAATTCACAGCGTTGTCTATTTCCAGGGTACGGCACGTCTCAGTCATACGTATACGTACATATATTCATTTCAGAGTCTTTCCCAAGTTACTACAAGGTGTTGAATAGAGTTCCCTGTGCTGTACAGAATAAACTTGTTTTTTACTGACATAAATTTTTGGCAGATTTTCTCTGTGGGGCCTTTCCGATTAAGATTTCAGGGACATACGCCTCTGCATTTCCACTACAGAACCCACCAGAGTGAGGCTTACCTGCAAAGTCTGCGATCGCCGTGGCGAGTCCTTGGTGAGCCAGTGAGCCTGACTGTCGCTGTGCATGCGTTGGGGTGAGGCCCCGGGAGCGAGGGATTGGCGCCTCTGCTCCACTGTCTGTGCCGACCACCTGCTCCAGGTCGAGGGGAGCCTCGCCCTCCACTGCACCTCAGTCTCCCAAGCCCCTGCTTTCTACAGAACTTGAAAGGAACAGAGGGAGCGGGGGGTGTGTGTGTGAGCTGCGGGAGCCCCTGCCGGCTCCAGCTCCCAGTGTTAAAAGGCACCTCCGTGGACCAAGGGCCCCACCTGCCCCCACCGAGGGCCGGGACGACCCAGGCTCCACGGTGGGAGAGGAGAGGAGCCCGGACTCGATGGAACGACACCAGGAGGGACCGGATTTACCCTGAAGCCTGGCGTGGGCCCAGAGCAGAGCGGAGGCCCGAGCAGCACGTGTGAGTCCTGGAAAGTCATACCTGGGTTAACAAGCTGACAGATAGGCCCTTTCCGGACTTGCACGTGGAGACTAGAGATGCACAGGAAGACGCTGCTGCTGATTACTTACGCCGGAAACTGCAAAGCACCAGAGACGCCCGGGCTCAGCCTCTGCCGTAGTGAGCCTCCGGCGGCCTGCCCACGGGCTGCTCGCGCTCAGACGGCACCGACCAAAGGCGCACAGTGGTCATAAGTTCTCGTGTGCTTTGCAAAAACTATGTTGCTAAAAACCAAGATTTTCAAGGTATTTATATTTTATTGACATTAAAGATCTAAAGTTGGTGGTAGAAAACCAGGTTTCTACCTTGTTTCAATTTGTTGTGCCCTTTAGAAAAGTGCAATGAAAATGAGTCTAGAAAGATGAGGTGGAAACAGAGACGTGTGAAGCACTAGCCCTGCTGTCTGCTCCTGGTTCACAGAGTATCGCCCCCCCAGACGTCCCTCCGCGTCAGGGCACTTCTGTCGTGAACCAGTGCATGGCAGCCACCCTGCGGCAGGACGCGGCCGGCCTGGTTCTGGGCTGCAGGGCAGAGGGGTGGTGCCGCCCAGGCCTGCAGCAACTTCCCTGGGGCAGGTGTCAGGGTTTGGACGGGGCTGGGCTGGTGCCGAGGGCCAGACCCACGGAGACAGGACGCCTCGTGTGTCCAACGCAGGGATTAATCCCCTCGCGCTGAGGACGCTGGGGCCCTGCGCATCCCACGCGGGAGTGTGCAGCTCTCACCGTCCTTTTCGAAGCCTTGCCCACTGGCCATCCCTTCATCTCTAAGAAGTGAGTTTTCTGTGTCTGTGCACTGAATGTAGCTGAGACCTTCACTGAAGGTCTCCAACAAAGAACACTGAACCCAAATGGGCCCTGCGGCGTGGTCTGGGGGCGGCACGGCTGGGTGCCCTCCAGGCTGCCCTGTGAGGCTGCCTCGGGGACAGGACCCAGACCGCGGGGACTCCTGCGGCCGTCTGGACCTTCAGTGCTTCTCCAGCAGGAAGGACCCCCTGCAGCAGCTTTAGTAAGAGAGGAGGGCTCCTTCACGGGGAGCGGCCCGGGCCCCCCAGGACCAGGGAGGCGCGTTTGTTCCCCTCCGCCTGACAGATCTCATCGGGAAAGGCAGCTCACTGCCTGGAGACACCCTCCTGAGTGATAGTGCAAAGTGAGAAAGTCAGGATTTGCAGTCATCTGTCGAGTGAGTGCTGTGATCCGTGCGCTGGGGAACAAGCCGCTGCTCCCGTGATCAGGACGGCGACTGCGGGCACCACAGGGCACGTGGACACCTCCGGAGCCCTGCGGGGACCATAGCGCTTATCTTTGGACTCAGTCTGCCCTGGCCAGGGGGTGTGGTCTGGGGCCCAACTTGCTCGGAACCCTGCGGAGCAGATGGTTTTCATAAAGCATGTGGTCGCAGGACTGAGCTCTGTGCTCAGCGGCTGGGGCTGGGCTCCCCGGGCAGAGCCGGCCCCACGCGCCCCGCACACACGCTGCGTCTGCTCGGTGGACGAGGGGCTGGGCAGGGGAGAAAGGGAGGGGAGGCCAGGATGTCCCAGCACGAGGCTCAGCACCTCGGGTCCTCAGCCTCTCTCCAGCAGCCCGGCTCAGCCCCAGTGGTGGCACGTAAGACAGAGACCTCACGTCTCTGCTTCTGCGCCCTTCCGTGCACATGCATGGGAAGTGGCACTTCCCTGGTGACTAATTTGAAGGAAACAGTGATTTAAAATAAAAGAAGAGTTCCTTCTCAGAACTGCAAAAAAGCTCCCCAAACAACACTGCTGATATGCACACATTTTCTTACCTACACTAAGCCTGCTAGCTGGTGTATTTTGCTGGAAACAGTGTGCTTCGGTGCCAAGCAGACCGGGGTCGGAGTCCTGGAGCCTCCACTGTGCGGTCTGCTCTGTGTCTGGAGTCTCTCCTCCTCGGCCTCCCTGGGGCCCCGCGGCCCCACCTCTCGTCAGCCGAGCAGCCCTGCCGGCTACCCTCCCCGCCCGGGCCCCGCGTTTCTCTCCGCGGATTGGGCGTCTGGAGGGCTTCCGGGAGGAGGCGTGCGTGGAGCACCGAGGTAGCACGTGCTGGGGCCTTAACTTCTTTATGGTGGCGGGGAAGCACTGGGCACACGGCGGGCCTTCAGCAAACACCTGCTTGTCCCTTCTCTCCAACGTGGCTCCGCGCCCCGCTTGCAGATGGAGAAGGACCCCTAGCCGGATGCGCTCAGAAACAACCTGCAAATCCGTCTCGGTGCTGCCACGTTCAGCCGTTGCTGCTTGTTCTGTGTGGCTCATGAGCCTACGTGCTAGGGGCATGAAGACAGGCAGCTGTCTGAGCCGTGTCGGAGAAGTGACCCCGGCCACGCGACCCCCGCCTCCCGGTCTCTCTTGCGGGGGCGGTGCTGTCACAGCGTGTGGGCGGGGCGGGCTCTGGGCAGGCTGTTGGGAGCCCAGGAATCGCGGGTGGCCGGACAGGTGAGCCACGGGGCAGCACTCGGGGGCGGCCAGGGGGCCGTGGGGCCAGAGCACGGACACTTCTGGAAGTTTTACGCTCCCCGGGTGCCTCAGAAGGATGGATTTTGGAAGCTAAACGGTTCATTCTTTTAATGAATGATCTGTTTTACGGAGCTTAGACGCATGTCCAGCCTGCCTGCGGTAAATCCTCCCTGGCTGTCGTGGAAAGTAAGCAACGAGGGCCGTGTACACAGTCCTGGGCGGCACGGCCTCCCCGCGTGAGACGCCCCTGCCGTTCTAAACAGAAGCAGATGTTGGAACAGCAGAGCCGTGCAGAAGTCGCCCCGCGCGCAGTAGATTAAAACATCTGTCAGGACAGCCTGCAGGGCCAGACCTGCAGTGGCCATCCCAGCTGGACCTGCCAATCACGGTGTTTCCCGGGGCCACTGGCGCCGGACAGAGGACCAGGAGGAAGCAAGGGATGCCCTGTCCTCTTCTGGTTCCTCATGATTTCACTACCAGGTTCACAATGTCCTGCTGGCCTGACCCTGTCCTGCTGGCCTGTCCTCTGTCCTGTGGCCTGACCCTATCCTGTGGCCTGACCCTGTCCTGTGGCCTGTCCCCTGTCCTGTGGCCTGTCCCCTGTCCTGTGGCCTGACCCTTTCCTGTGGCCTGTCCCCTGTCCTGTGGCCTGACCCTTTCCTGTGGCCTGACCCTGTCCTGTGGCCTGACCCTATCCTGTGGCCTGTCCCCTGTCCTGTGGCCTGTCCCCTGTCCTGTGGCCTGACCCCTGTCCTGTGGCCTGACCCTGTCCTGTGGCCTGTCCCCTGTCCTGTGGCCTGACCCTTTCCTGTGGCCTGTCCCCTGTCCTGTGGCCTGACCCTGTCCTGTGGATTGACCCTGTCTTGTGGATTGACCCTATCCTGTGGCCTGACCCTATCCTGTGGCCTGTCCTCTGTCCTGTGGCCTGTCCCCTGTCCTGTGGCCTGACCCCTGTCCTGTGGCCTGTCCCCTGTCCTGTGGCCTGACCCCGTCCTGTGGCCTGACCCTGTCCTGTGGCCTGTCCCCTGTCCTGTGGCCTGACCCTATCCTGTGGCCTGTCCTCTGTCCTGTGGCCTGTCCCCTGTCCTGTGGATTGACCCTGTCCTGTGGCCTGACCCTGTCCTGTGGATTGACCCTGTCCTGTGGCCTGTCCCCTGTCCTGTGGCCTGTCCCCTGTCCTGTGGCCTGACCCTGTCCTGTGGCCTGTCCTCTGTCCTGTGGCCTGTCCCCTGTCCTGTGGCCTGACCCCTGTCCTGTGGCCTGTCCCCTGTCCTGTGGCCTGACCCCGTCCTGTGGCCTGACCCTGTCCTGTGGCCTGTCCCCTGTCCTGTGGCCTGACCCTATCCTGTGGCCTGTCCTCTGTCCTGTGGCCTGTCCCCTGTCCTGTGGATTGACCCTGTCCTGTGGCCTGACCCTGTCCTGTGGATTGACCCTGTCCTGTGGCCTGTCCCCTGTCCTGTGGCCTGTCCCCTGTCCTGTGGCCTGACCCTGTCCTGTGGATTGACCCTGTCCTGTGGCCCGTCCCTGTCCTGTGGCCTGACCCTGTCCTGTGGCCTGTCCCCTGTCCTGTGGCCTGACCCTGTCCTGTGGATTGACCCTGTCCTGTGGCCTGACCCCGTCCTGTGGCCTGACCCTGTCCTGTGGATTGACCCTGTCCTGTGGCCTGTCCCCTGTCCTGTGGCCTGACCCTGTCCTGTGGCCTGACCCTGTCCTGTGGATTGACCCTGTCCTGTGGCCCGTCCCTGTCCTGTGGCCTTCTTGAATGTGCTCTTTCTGTCCCCTCAGTGCCATTTGTTGCTGAGAATGCATGGATGGCACTCCTGGCTGGTCTCTGTGTCTCCAGCAAAGTCATGGAACCCAGGGGCCCTTTCTCCTCCAGGCCGATATTCAGCATTTGCCCCTCTGGAAGTGTCCAGTGGGTGCCCGGGCCACACTGCACACAGGTTGCCTGAATTCACCGCTGATCTTAGCACCCCCGGGAGGAGACAGCACAAGGGTCCCGGCTTGTGGCCTGGCATGATGGCCAAGCCTCAGTGGTCAGGAAGGGGGTATGTCGTGGACACGCAGAGCTGAAGGTTCCCTCGACCCCTGTCTCTCACCCCAGCCCCAGACGGGTCCGTTCACAGGACAGAGGTTTGTTGTGCTGGGTTAGTACAAGCCTGAGAGCAGGTGGGCACCTGTGACCTGGAGATGGACCCTAAACTCACCATGCAGGAAGGATGCAGGGAGGGTGACAGAGGGGGAGAGGGAGGGGTAGACAGCAGTGTCTTTGTGAGTGTGCGCCATGTGGATCGTGTATGTGTGTGAGCGTGCGCCGTGTGGATCGTGTGCGTGTGAGCGTGTGCCGTGTGGATCGTGTGTGTGAGCGTGCGCTGTGTCGATTTGTGTGTGACTGTGCGCCGTGTGGATCGTGTATGTGTGTGAGCGTGCGCCGTGTGGATCGTGTGTGTGTGAGCGTGCGCCGTGTGGATCGTGCGTGTGTGAGCGTGCGCTGTGTGGATCGTGTGTGTGCATGAGTGTGCGCTGTGTGGATCGTGTGTGTGAGCGTGCGCTGTGTCGATTTGTGTGTGACTGTGCGCCGTGTGGATCGTGTGCGTGTGAGCGTGTGCTGTGCGGATCGTGTGCGTGTGAGCGTGCGCCGTGTGGATCGTGTGTGTGTGAGCGTGCGCCGTGTGGATCGTGTGTGTGTGAGCGTGTGCTGTGTGGATCGTGTGTGTGCATGAGTGTGCGCTGTGTGGATCGTGTGTGTGAGCGTGCGCTGTGTCGATTTGTGTGTGACTGTGCGCCGTGTGGATCGTGTGTGTGTGAGTGTGTGCTGTGTCGATTTGTGTGTGTGAGCGTGCGCCATGTGGATCGTGCGTGTGTGAGCGTGCACCGTGTGGATCGTGCGCGTGTGAGCATGAGCTGTGTGGATCGTGCACGTGTGAGTGTGCGCCGTGTGGATCATGTGCGCGTGTGAGTGTGTGCCGTGCGGATCGTGCACGTGTGAGCGTGTGCCGTGTGGATCATGTGCAGCATGGCGGGGGACAGGTGTCAGTGCTTGTGCAGGGATCGCTGAGCCGGGAAGCAGACGTGTGGCGGCGAGTCAGAGCTGAGAGGGGCCTGAGCCATGACTTCGGGATGGGAAGGAGAAAGCGGGGGCGGCATCTGGCCTTGTCCCGCCAGCAGGCTGGGGCTGGGGGTGGCGGCTTTGCGTGCAGGCCCCTCCTCCGGTCCTGGGGTGCTGTTTGCGGCCCCCCGCCTTCCTTCCTCCTTAGCTGTGGCTCATTGGCACCCACTGTTGGAAACCGCAGCCTAGGTGCCGGGGTGAATGTGGTGTGGGGTCTCGGAACCGCCCAGCCCGAGGGGGAGGGGGCTCAGGCCTCGGAGACTGGATGTCTGGTCTCCCGGCTCGGCATCAGCTGCTCGCGGCAGCAACGTGGGCAGTGCCCAGCCTTGTGGGGACAGCAGAGTCCCAGGTGCTCCGAGGGCTGAGAGAGAGCACAGTGGCCCCAGGCTGGGAGCCCCTTCCTCTCAGAGCACGGCCAGCACCACCTTGCACCCCCAGCCCTGGGGTGACCACAGCCCTAACGGGACCGTTCTCGGAAGTCGTGCTGGGAGAGGAGAGGAAGAAATGCTCTGCTCTTGTCCGCTGTGGGCTGCGTGCTGCTCTGACGCGTCCCAGGGTCTGTCCCCAGGAGAGGCAGCCCCGCCAGGGAGCACTTCTGTCCAGTGGCTTCCAAGCTGCAGGTTCTGTGATTCCCAGAGCAGCGCCGGCCTGCAGGGAGCCCCTGCTGCGTGGCTGAATGGCTGAAGGGGCGAGGGCACAGACGCCTTAAAGAAGAGATGTGACAATGGCCACCAAGGTGTGGGGGACATGGACGAGGCCGCCTGGACGGCAGGTCCTGCCCCAGTGTGGGGGGCGTCTTAACATATCATGTCTGCCTTCCGAGTTTACAGTTCCCCAGAGCTACCGGGGACCCCTGGGACGTGTGAGCTTCTGAAAGTGCTTCTTAAACGGTGCGGGAGAGGAGCCTGATGGCCCGAGACTCACACTAGGCCAGGTGCTCCTGGAATGGAATCTGCAGGTGATTAACATCCAAGCCAGCTGACCCTGACACAGTGGGACTGTCTGGCTGGGCCTGACGCACCCGTCAGAGGCTCTCAGAGCCCGGCCTCCTCTGGCTGGTGGCTGCCGAGGAGCCTGAGGCTCTCCCGCTGGCTGGATGAAGGCAGCCGTCCAAGCTGTGGACAGGGCCACGTGGCAGGGAGCTGCAGGCAGTCCCGCCAACAGCGGAGAGGAACGTGGGCCCCTCAGCCCTGCAGGGCGAGGAGATGAGTGTGCGGCAAGCCAGGCCCGGGGGGGCAGCAGGGTGAGAGGTGCTGTCAGACTGGGGGCCGCGGGAGCTGGGGTGGCCTCGCTGTGCAGACAGCAGCCTGCAGACCCTGACGTGGTGAGTTCTGGGGGATTCCGCTGGTCCAGCACGCAGCCTGGCTTGGGGGTCAGGGTGCCTTCCCCTGGCCACTGAGAGGCTCCTGGGCTGGGCTGGGATGGTAGGCATGGTTGCCAGGCCGAGCTCAGACAGGAATGCCCGCCCTGAGAACGTGTGAGGCTGGTGCCCAGCAGTGCGACAGCATGGTTTTTCCATCAGCAATTTGCTGAATAAGGAAGGACAGGATAGGGTGGTGGGCTGAGCCTGAGCACCGCGCATTCCTCAGCAGAAGTGACTGAAAATGTGCGTGTTCGCCAGTGCTTCAGCCAATTTGCAATTTATCTTGGTTTGAACCCAAACAGGCTGCAAACCAAGACAAACACTCTTTGATGTAATCAGCATATGACTCAGGCCTTCTGCACGATGGTTCCTGTGCTGAGGAAACAAGAAAAGGCCTTGAAACGCTGCCAGTGGAAAGTGTGTGTCTGCAGCCCAAGGGAGATCGGTGGTCTCCAGAGCCCTGTCCAGAGCAGCCCTGGGGGGCCGTGTGTGCTGGCCACTCAGTGTGCAGGCAGCCCGTCAGGGGACAGCTGTGCTGGTCACTCAGTGTCCGGGCAGCCCACTGGGGGAACGTGTGTTCTGGTCACTCAGCGGCAGGAAGCTCCTGCCCCCAGCGTTCTGGAAGCTCACTGGAAGCTCAGGCTGAGTAAGAGGAGGCCTTGAGAACTTGGAGGAGCCAGTGGGCCCCAGACGTGAGGTGGAACTTCTCAGGGGACACCCTCACACCTCCCTTGTCACCTGTGATCTCTGATCCCTTTGCTCTGAGCAAGTCCTGAAGCTCCTCCAATCGACCTTTCCTTTGGTGACTGGACATTATCTCTTTTCTGCTCAGACTAAGCCAGCTGGAGCCCACAGGTCTGTGAAGCCCTGGACGCACGGGGGTCCACGTGTCCCCACTCCACCCTGCGTGGGTCTTCACGCTGGGCGTGCAGAGCTGCCCTCCCGGGGCTGTGGTCTGGGCTGACAGACAGGTATAGCTCTGGGACACTTTACCGGGAAAGAGCCGAGCCCACGCGCTTTGGAAGCCAAGCTCAGAAGCACAGGACAAGGGCAGCGCTGCCGAGGGGCCACGCCCGCCATCCCGGGCTCTGGTGTCCGCGGCTCAGCCGCTGGTTCAGAGGCCCAGGTCCCTTCAGGTGCCAGGAACTTTCCCAGGTATTGGAAAGATAGTGCTCAGATAGACAGCCCCTTCCTTCCTGGAGCTGAATGTCCAGTTGGAGAGACAGATGAGAGACCAACGTACACAGAGTAACTGCTGAGCTTAAGTTACCGTCAGGAAAGCCCAGGCAGGCTCCAGCGAGCAGCCTGGGAACGCGGCGCGCGGTTAGGACGTGCATCGTTAGCGCTTGTCTCGTTAGCACAGACACACAAGCCCCGGAAGAGGCGACGCGCCTGAGCATCAAAACGACAGCGCCAGCAGGAGTCGGGACCCTGGGAAAGCGGGGTGACTCCGCGTGCGGTGCGGGTGGCGGGGGTGAGAGAGCTCGTCCCCGAGGGGGCGCGGTGCCCGCCAGGCCGCATGTCACGTGCCTCCGCCTCTCAGACGAGGTGACCGAGGCTTCGAGAGGGTAGCTGGGGCGGGTCCGGCCCGTTGGAATCCAGCCTGCTGGGTCTGGGCACCTTGTGTTTCAGCAACAGCCTCATGGACAGGTTTCTGCCTAACTGCCCATACCTGTCCGAGGGTGTTGTCGACTGTGCGGACCCTGCAAGGCCACGTCGCGCCCGTCCACGCCTGCGCTGGTAGCGCTGCGCTGAGACTCCCTGGGGGGAACCTCAGGGGCTCCTGGGAGCGCGCTCAGGGCCCGGGCGTGGGGCCTGCCGCATCGGGGCCCCCAGCCCACCACAGGGAGGCCCTCGCCAGTGCAGCCCTGCACGGCCACTGGTCCCACAGTGAGGACCAGGCCGCCCCACTGTTGGTCCAGGGGGATCAGGGTCATCGGAGAGGGTCTCCGGGCCTGGGCGGGAGACCGTCCTCCTCGGAGCTTGAACTGGGAGTCAGGACTCCGTGAGATGAAGTCACATGCGTGACTGGAAGGGGAGAGGCGGAGTCACAAGTAGGTGCTATGGCTGGTTTCTGAGGCCCAGAGCCTTAGTCCTGTCATCTGTGAAATGGGGCATCTGTGCCCACTTCACGGTTTTGTCTTGAAAAGCAAGTGAGAAGGTAAAATGTGACGTGTGGGGCTGAGAGCCGCTCATGGCACCGTGTCCTCCCAGGGCACCCTGACCCCTCGGGGGAAGGACCCGCCACATGGTGTCCCTGCCGGGGGGAGGACGCCCAGGGTACGTGGGGACATGTCAGGACCTGCAGACACATGGTGCTGAGACAGAGGAAGGAGCTCAGAAGCAGACTCCGACGTGCCTGGAGGGAAACGCTCTGCCAGGTGCGCCTCCAGCTCCGGTGGAAGTGCAGCGCAGTGCGGCCCTGGAGCGGAGACGGGCGCTGTGGAAGACGTGCGAGGGCCTCTGCCGGCACCGGTGCCGGAGTGTCGGTGCTGGGTGTGCAAATGCACACACGTTCCTTAGCGAAGTCAACGGACGTGCGCGAGAAGATACCGCGAAGCTGTGAGAGAAGAAAGCTAACATGCATGATCGAGGAAGACGTTTAGCAAATGATTAGCTAAAGGGAACCCATTAGGGAAAAAGCAGAAGAAATGAACAGCGATTGAGGGGAAGGCAGATCGCGGAAGGTGTAGCTCAGGGGTGGGATGCACCTCAGCGTGCACGAGGTTCTGGGTCCAGTCCAGGACCGTCTCTAAAAATGAATAAGTAAGTGAACAAACCTAATTACCCCCCAAAAAACTAAAACATAAGGCGAATTTAGAGGAACACTAATCCGACTCAGAAATGCCAATTAAGGCGACAGTGAGATCTCCAGCCACACAAGTCAATGAAAAATACAGACAGTGGTTGTCACCACTGGGAGGGAGTGGGAACGAGGGAGCCTGTGTGTCGCCGGTAGAGACGTGCACAGTCACAGCCTCTGGGGAAGGGGGTCGGACTCCAGCGTTAACGCACTCAGCCCCGCCGGGAGTCGACGTCTGGGTTCCGTCAACATTGAGTTGTGTGCACACGACCGGCACGCGGGAAGCCTCCTGCCCCCCGCTAAGGAAGCAGCCTGGAAGCTGACCGTGCGGTGTCCACGCTGCGGACTGCCCTGCAGCCGCTATGGGAAGGGTGGGCGTCCCGCGTTCACAGTAACAGCCATGCCACTCCGTTCCACCTTCAAACAACGCTGTTCACACCCTGGACTTGCAAGTGGCACACGTTCGTGCACACGGTGATTGCGTGGCTAACTGGAAAGGGGGATCAGGAGGGTGCACCCCCGCGGGGCATATCGACGATCTGGACCTTCCGGGATGGGGGTGGGGAAGCCGGAGGAGAAAGGCAGGAAGCCCAAAACGGCCTCTTTGCAAAAAGACTTCGTCCACGATAGAAACTTCACACGTGAGACTATTCTGTTTACACAGAAACATGTGTGCGTGCACGCCTGCAGAGGTACGAATGGCGGTCGCTCACTCACTACCTGTAGTTGCCTCAGGGGTGGGGGTTTCTGGTGACTTCCTTTCTTTTTTTTTTAGTACCTTTAAAGCTTTGCTAGAATTTTTATGCCGAAACACTTCCAAAATGACTCATTAGGAAAAGAGCAACAAGGCTGCTTCACTGCGGGAAGAGCAGAGACGCGCAGGGGCCGGGGCTTGCAAGGTGCTGGCCCAGCTGGTCAGGCCACGCCCAGCGCGGGGGGCCCGGGCCGCCGGCGGACAGGCAGGTGGGTGTGCGGGCTGCCGGCCTGGTCCACCGCCAGCGGGGACGAGGCTGGGGCGTTTCAGGAGGTTTGCCCCGAGTCGCTGCAGAGTGGACATGGGGCAGGGCAAGCCGTGCCCGCCCCCTCCTGTGCGGGACGTGCCTTGTGCCTCTGGTGTCTCCCCACCTGGCTGGGGCGGGAGAGGGGCGTGAGGCTGTCCGTCTCCTCGGACCTTCGGCTGGGAAGCGTCTTCCTGCCCTCCAGGTATGCACCGGGGAGCTTTTCAGCCGCTGCGTTACCTCGCCCTCCAGACTCCCTGACGTTCGAGCTTCTGTCCAAAACGGGGACGCTGCTACCATGTTATATCAGAACTTCCTGGGCATTGCAAAGTTTTTAAAATCCCGCTTTCTGTGTGTCATTATTAGTATTGAAAACCACCACTGAACACTTTACAAACCTGAAGATTGCTTAATCCAGGTGAAAAATAAGAATGCCAGTGTTTTTCGCTTTATTTCCGGGGGCTCAGCGGAGAACGGGAAGGTGCCAGCCTGCAGGGGGGGTCACTGCGCAACGCTGGTCTCGACGCCAGCTACCGCTGGCGCTGTCATCGGGGAGCGGGACTTCACGAGCAGGTGTCCCGGATGCGTGCCCTAAGAGGGCCTGCTCACCTGCCCCGACCCCGTCTGGTGGGCTGTCGGTCGGGTGAGGGACATTTGCCCTCTATTCACACACCAGCAAACCAGGTCAGGGGGATTAAATGACACGTCTAAGGATGCACAGCTAATAAGGACCAGAGCTGGATCCATGGAAACTCCTTCATGTAAATAACTGTCTCCACCAGAATAGACTGCTTTTCATTTATTTAACCAAAAAGCTTTGGTTTGAGCGCATCTCGTTCTAAGACTGTGGATGGTGCAGAACGTGCGCGTTACGGAATTCTGTTGGCGGTCCCACCTTCCTTCCTAGACTTTGTTTTCCTTCTGTGGTCGGGTGTGTTAGCTGCAACTAAACCTTGTCTCCCTGATGTCAGCTGTAAGCAGCCGTGTCTCACGAGCAGGGCCGCAGGGCGAGCTGCCAGCCAGGACTTCTCAGCGGTGTTCTCAGCAGTGTGCTCGCGCGGCGGGCTCTCTGGTCAGCCCGGCGCCCTCCACGTAGAGGTGCCCAGTGCAATCCGTCATGAAATCCTGGCACGGCCACATTTTCCTTCCTTGCCTTACATGTGAGTATTTATGCTGAGTTTGGAAAGTAACCATAGTTTATTCCAGCAGGAGTCAGCCAGGTCAATCCCTGTGAAGGCGAGATAAAGCCTTCTGCCTTGTACAAAGAGCAATCTGGAAGATAATGGGTTTGCCTGACATCGCTGGGCCTGTGAGTCATAACAAGACTTCGGGAGCTGGAGGAAGGCCAGGAACCGGTGGCTTTCCTATTGTTCATTATCACTTTCTAAAGCTCAGGGTGGACATTGCTTGAAATTATAATAGGAGCCAATTCTTAACCCATGAAAATCACCCCCCTTTTACCGCTCTTCAGAAGAACAGGAAAGAAAAAAATTTCAAAACTCAAATACACAAAGAGCATAAAACACAGGACTTGAACTACGTCTCCCGAGGCAGAGCAGCAATGGCTTGAGGCGGCCAGTGTCCGTCTCCCTGGGACAGCCCACGCCTCACAGGCTGGTTGTCAGTGGAGCCGTAAGTTCTTGCCTCGGCACGGCAGTCTCTCCACTTCTTAAGAAGACACTCCAGGTTATTTTAAACTCCAGACCCAGGTCCCTGGTGAAAACGCTGAGTGGTCGCCGAGGTGGGGTACATGGGGGAGGCAAAAGCCAACAAGGAGCAGGAGGGGTGGAGAGGGAGCTGTGTGTGCACACGTGTGTGCACGTGCGTGTGTGCACGCCTGGCAGGCAGCCTGCTTTCCGGCCTCTCCTGCACCGGCCAGCAGAGGGTGCCCTGGCTCGGGGCCCAGGGTGGGGCTGTCCCCAGCAGGGGCCGGAACAAAGTCCTGGGGTCCACACGGCCGTCCCGTGCTCGGGTTCAGGCAGCCAGAGTGCAGTGTCTAAGCGGACCCTGAGCAGACGCAGACCCGGCGTGGGGCTGGTAGCAGTCAATCTGCACACTCGTCTCCCATTTGCACTTTATAAGGTGATTTTGCACATGTACCTCGTCTCCTCGTTACCAGGAGGTGGACACCACGGCGTGAGGCTCGGTCTCTCTGGGAGACTGAGCACGACGCTGAGGGTACCGTGGGCTTCCAGGGAAGCCGGGTTGCGTGTGTCCTCCGTGTGACGAGTGATGGACTCTCCGGGCTGGGAGGGAGAGCTCCCTGACCAGGCGTCAGGAGGGCTCCGGAAGACCCTGTGGTCAGTTCTGTGGTCAGAGCCAGACCCTTGGCGACGGCTACCTCCCTACCACTTGGCCAGCAAGTGGCTGAATGATGGACGTGCAACTGGAGCCCGCACCGTGGACTCGGAGGCAGAAGCCCACCCCTGTCCTAAACAGGCAGCTCGTGGGCAGGGAGGCTGGCCCGGTGACGGCCCACGTCGCGGCGATGGCACTGCCACCGTGAGTCGGGGTCAGAGGGGGTCTGGCGCCCCGAGGTCATGCCGGAAAGTGGACTCAACACCAGAGAAATGCCCAGGGCGGAGCAGTTCCCAGACACCCCGCGGAGTGTGTGCGTGAGGACGAGGAGCGTGTGCGGGAGCACGTGGCGGTGAACGAGGCGTGCGTGCTCGCGTGCCCGCGTGCAGGTAGGTCTGTGCTCTGTAAGCAGATGTCTTTTGCAGTTAGGAGCCCTGGCCAGGTTTAGGAGGCAGTCCGCTGGGAGACGGCAGTTTTCCTTGCGTCTCCTCTTTGGTGCTTAGCGCACCGTGGCTGCCGACCCCGTGCTAGTGGGATGCGCGTGTCGGGGGCACGTGTACTCGGGGGCAGTCCGGAGTCCTCTCAAACTAGCAAGCTTCTAAAAACACTCAGTATTTTCCTCAGCACCTGTGGTCACACTGACTCTGCCTTTGGAGGGGCATGGAGGGGCGGGGCGCGGGGTCAGCTGACCGTGACCCCTCTTTACACACACGCTGCTTGGCCGTGTCCTCCTGGTCAGTCACGACCTGGGGGGGTGTCGCTAAGCGTGTGGACCCTATTTCTCTCCTCCTGTTAAATTCTAAGCTCGTCATCTGGAGACTTTTTCTTAACGTCTTCATCCCACGGCAGCAGTGCTAGAAGACACGGCAAACTCAGTAGTTCTCGTCGTGAACTGAATTACACCATTTCCTGGTTTAAGAAGAGAATGAACTCGGGATTTTAAGGCTGTAAGTTTGGCTTTGTAATAAACACTGAACATAAGCTAAACATTCTGTTCTTGTTGTTGGAATTCCCCAGCTACCAAGACGAGAACAGTGCCAACAGAATACTTGGAAAGCATCCCTGACTTTTTTTCTTACATGGACCCAGCAAGCGGACGGACACCACAGAGTCAAGCGAGAAAGCCCCAACACGTGGACATGAGGCTGGTCTGTCTTGCAATAACCTAGCTCGGGTTGAATGAAATTTCTGTGGTTTCTTCCCTACACGTTTCTAGCTTTTGTTATCAGAGTCAGCAGCTGTCCTCAGAAACCTTTGTCCCGGGCTCCAGAACGACACAGAGGTGGAGAACACCGAAGACCCCGCCAGTCACTTGGACGTCCATCCACAAAGTCACGACAGCAGACGCTACATGCCAAGCCTGGCTGCCACCCTCTCGTGGCTTTGACTCAGCCAGCACTGGCAAGGCTTTGCAGCAGGCAGCTCTGTCCAGGATTTGAGAAGGAGTACGTCCCTGCACGGAGGTCTGTCACACCTGGTCCAAAAGGGAATCAATTCAGTAGCCAAGACACGGAAGCAACAGAAGTGTCCATTGACACGTGAGTCGAGAAAGAAGGCTGGTGCATATACACATACAACGGAATGTTATTCCTCCGTAAAAGAGAGCGCAGTCATGCCACTTGCAGCAACGTGGATGGACCCAGAGGCATCACACCGAGTGAAGGGAGTCAGACAGAGAAAGACAGGTTCTGTATTGCATCACTTATACGTGGAATCTAAGAGAACAATATAAATGAATTTATTGATCAAGCAGAAACGGACTCACAGAGATAGAAAACAGTCTCACTGTTACCAGAAGGGAAAGGGGTCGGGGAGAGATGAATTAGGAGTTTCAGGTTAACAGACACGCACTGCCAGACCAAGATGGGCTAACAGCAAGGTCCTACTGCACAGCACAGGGAACTGTATTCAGTACCTTGTAATAACCTATAATGGAAGAGAACCTGAAAGAACGCGTACAACTGAACCACTTTGCTCTACACAATATTGTAGATCATATACTTCAACTTCTAAAAAGAAAAAACAGGCAGCTGATGTGTGCAAGTAAGTCACATCAGCGAGAACACCAGGCGCCAGCGAAAAGTCAGGAGGAAAGGGATCCATTCGGCCTTGTGAACGCACTTCGCGCCTAAGTGGAGGCCGGTGGCTGTGGCCGCCGATGGTCTTTGTGTCATAGCAGTTGCCAGGCGGGGACCACGTCCTCCTCGCCTGCACGTGCTGGGGCCAGCTGTGGTGCCCCCCACAGGGAAGGTGGACGTGGGTGGCGTTGCATAAACGAGTCGTAAGGGAGCATGAGTGTCTGAGGGCCTTCGTGGATCCGAGGACCTAATGAACACATGTTTAGAGCGTGTGTGTGCGTGTGGGCCGGCTGCGGGCCTGCACCCTTAGAAACGGAGACGTGGGGCGTGCCTCCACCGGTCACTGCTGTGCCAAGCAGCGGAAGTGTCCGGCGGGGCAGCGGAAGTGTCCGGCGGGGAAGCGGAAGGGAAGAGCCTGGTGGCCCACGCTTCCTCCGGGCCCTGGGAACAGCCACCCCCAGCAGCGTCCGGGAGCAGGACCCCAGATGAGAGCAGCTAGTTCCACGGGGCACGGGCCCTCCCGCCCGGGCTTCTCCTGCGACGTCAGATTTACAGCCCTGTGAAAGCCCCCCGGGAGCGCCCCCGCAGTCAGAGGAGGGGGCGGACGGCCCTTCACGCCTGGAAGGGCTGCAGAGTGCCGGTGTCAGTGTCGACGTGAGCCCAGGCCGCCCCCAGCTGTGCGGCTTCCTGGACCGACTCGGAGCAAGGGTGAGGCCCGTGCCGTCGGCCAGCCTGTGGGAGTTTGGAAGCTGAGACCAGTGAGGAGGCCGCCGTTCACCGGCTGGACAGCGTGATGGAAAATGCGTCAGCTGAAGCTGGGGTGTGCTGCTCAGCAGACGTACCACGGGCTCATCGCACAACACACACAAGTGCCGGTCATTGCACCGCAGGCCTGGAAGTAATGTAGTGTGTCACTTACACGGCACTTTAAAAGAAATTACAAAACAAAACGCAGACCTCCATCGGTTCCTACTTCAGCCAGTGGCGGTTGTGGAAACAGCCTAGAGCTAGGGCTGGGTTCACACCCCCGATCCGCCACCCGGTCTTTGGTCGCGTAGCGACCAGCTATGTTTCTCTGAGGCCTGGTGAGAGAACGGAACTGGGACGTTTATGTGACGTGCTCAGCAGGGCCCCTGGTGAGTTCTGGGCACCACGGAGGAAGGGGCGTGAGACGGTTCTCACAGGGGAAAACCACCTTCGTGGCTTCCAAACCATTGGTGACAGCGGCCAGAGTGGACGACAGCGTTGCCGAGGGAGCACGGGGTGCATCTGGCCTCACCACAGCCGGTGCGTCCAGGCATCATCTCAGCCGGGCCCGAGGGAGGAGGCCCACAGCCCCGCATGCAGACGAGGAGCGAGGCTTGGGGCTCAAGCCACTGAGCAAGTCGGGGAGGCAGGCCTGGGGGAGGCCACGGAGCCCAGGGCCTCAGAGGCCCGCCGCCGCCGGGAAGGCTCGGCACAGCCGGGAGGAGCCGCAGCAGGACGGCCGCTGTGCGGATCTTCACCTGCCCGTCCTGGACGGGGAAGTGCCAGGGGAGGGGGTGGGAGGGGCGGAGCCAGGGCCCAGGAAGTTTAATTCACGGCTGGTTTTCCAAGTTTGTTTAATCTGTTACCAAGGGTCGCTGGCCAGGCTGGGGCCCCTCTCCAGCCGGCCGGTTCCCAGCGACTGTGCTTGGGAAGCGGGAGGAGTGCGCTTTCCAAGACTCCCAAGGATGAAGAGCTGCCGACGCGCGGCCTAGAGCTGCTCCCAGGACTCGGCTGTCTGCTCGCGGCCAGGGCTCCGGAAATTGCTCGCCCTGTGGCAGCTCTGCTCAGGGGGCCGTGTCCCTGGCCCAGCACTGCAGCCCTGGCGACGTCCCTGCACCTGCCGCACCATGTTTTGTGCTGGGATTTGATTCTAGTTGGTCAGTAAGAGGGAAGGTCCTTAACCCCACAGGAGGGGTCTTTGGTGGTCCCGTTGCTGAAGAAGTCAGTTTAAGCTTTAAGGAAGCTCTGACACATGTCGTGGAACGTTTCAATTTCTCTGAAAGCAAAATGCTGATTTTCAAGTCTTTCAAGAGAGGCTCAGTACATGCCCTCCACACACAAGCCACTGCAGCAGTGGGCTGTCCCGGACCCAGCCTTGCTCTCACTGAGGTGGGTGGCCGGGGAGGGGCACTCGTGGGGCCACCAGGGCCCCCGGCTTATGATCTCTCAACCACAACTGGTTGGACAACTTTTTTACACAATCACTTTTAAACGGTCATCCAAAAAACATTCCTGTTAGCTTTTACAGAAACAATTCTTTCTTCTTTTTACACTCATATAGCAAGTTTTGTGTGATTTGTTAATTCAAAAAATATTTAGCACCTCTCAAGTGTCTGACGCATTATGGTTAATTTACGTAATTACAACAGGCATGGATTGACTTGGGACAAACAAGCACACATGACTCTTGGTGAGCATGACTCTCCGGGGGGCCAGCACGGGCACTAGAGGGATGCCCACAAGATGTGAGGGTCCCAGAGCGCCACCTGCAGTGGGTGCTGGATGCCACAGAGGAGCCGGAGAGCCCACGTGAACGGCTCTGGCGAGGGGACACCAGTTACAGGGCTTTGTGTTGTCACCACCGTCAGCATCGCCATCACCGCCACCATCATTACTGTCGCCACCAAAACCACCACCGCCACCATCACCACCACCACCACCACCACTGAAATCACCATCGTCGCCACCCGAGTCGCACAGCTCTGCAGTGAGGAAGCGGGGGCTGGAGGACAGTTTGCTGTGACCACAGGACCCACAGTCTCTGCCTGGCCTCCTGTCTCAGGCTGCTGTCCCTCACTGGAAGGACTCTCAGGCTCCGAGCTCCTGAGCATCTGTCTTGTCTCTTGTCTTGAGCTTTGTCCCTCCCTGGCTCACACCTGCCCAACCAGGATCAAAGCCTGACCTGGCCTGAAATGGAAATGCCTGGATATCCCCGAGCCTCTAGAACGGGGTGTGGTGACAGCTGCGCTCAGGGCTAACACATACACACGCATGCACGTGCACACACACTCACTCACTCACACGTGTGCTCACACCAAACGGCTCCCTGGAACACACTCTCCTAAAGGGAACGCAGCGCATCTTCCCCCTCGTCTGTCCCCAGTCGTGGGCTCAATTCCGGTCGTGTTATAGGCACATAATAAGTCGTTGTTTAGCTGACATGACTAAAATAATGAGATTATCCTAAATAAGCATTTATAAAGTTAGATGTTCAAATAAGCAATAAGCATCTTTCAAAACACTGTTTTTGGAGAGTCCTTTGTCCGGCCCGACGATGGCCAAACACTCTGAAACTCCCTTGCTGTGAAGCAGGTGCCCCAGGAGCTGAATCAGACGTCAGATGTTCAGGGAGGCTGGCATGGCTCTCCCTGCCTCTGGACTGTCGTCTTGTGTCCCCACCGTGGAAGCAGGGCCCCTCGCCCTGCCAGGGCCTGGGCAGCCCTCCCAGAGGGGTGACTCAGCGTGTCCGTTCACAGAGCAGTGACTCTCACTGTCCCTGGGTCTTGGTGACCGAAGGTGTCACAAAGAACAAAAGCACACCACAGGCTGGGAGGCGCGTAAAGGAAATGTGAGGTGGGCTTGGCGCCACTCCAAGGGAGGAGTCAGTGTTCAGAACAGGCGTGTGGCCTGTGGGCAGATCGCCGCACCCAAGTGCTGGTCATCACCCACAGGCCACCGGCTGAGGGCTTTACGCGCCTGGGGATGACCCCACAAGGTCGGCGCCCAGGACCCGCTCACAGCTCAGCCGCGTCACCTGCGGACTGCGCCCAGGGCCAGCCAGGCCCGGGCTGTCACCGGCGGCTAGGGGCTTTGGGTGGCACTCGGGTCCTCGAGGGCCTCGGGCTCCTGCTGGCTTTTGGCCCTGTCCCCGGGGGCTTCCCGTCTCGGCTGTCCTCCTGAAATCCAAGAAAGGAGAGAGTATCTCAGCAAGACAGACGTTACGGGTTCACCTGCTGTAGTCTCAGAAGGGACATCCCACCCCCTTCGCCACGTTCTACTGGTTGCACGATGTCACGTAACGTAACCAGGGAGGTCCCATCCTTCCTTTTTGCCAGATTGTATTAGTGGGAAGCAAATCAGAGGTGAGGGCCACATGCAAGGGTGTGACACCGGGAGGTGGGGGTTCTTGGAGGCACCACTTGCTACTGGATGAAGTTTTCTTTACTCTTGCGTCTTGGGAGGGGCCAAAGGTGCCCACTTTAAAGATGCGTCTTTGGGAAGTGAGCGGCGGGTGGAGCCGGGAGTGCATGTGCGCGGCCCGCGGAGCTGGTGTCTGAGCAGGAGCTGCCGCCCTGCAGGCCCGAGGGCAACAGTCCCTGTGGTTCTCGTGACTGCTGGGGATGAGGTCAGAGACTCACCCCTGTGGCACCACGGCCCGGGCCCTTCCCATGTACTGGCCACGTTCTGACACACGGCTTGCGCTCACTGCCCTGGGCTCCAGACCACAGCTATTCGTTCAAATCTCCCTCGTCAACTCGAGCGTTCGCTCGGGGCACCTTTGTGCGGCTGATTCCAGCATCATGACTTGGTCCCTCTCCTTGCTGACCAGGAGCGTTTACTGACAGCAGCTCGGAGCAACGGCGTGGCCTGGAGCGTCGGTTACCCTGCCGCGCCCTTCCTGAATGCTTCCTGTGAAGCCAGAGCGTTCATGAGTGACATCACCAGTGAGCGACCCTCGGGGTCTGGTTTACCAGCCCGGGGCTCGTGGTCGGGGTGAATCCGCGTGCCGCTCGTGCGCAGGAGGGAAGGCAGCTCCCACGGCAGGTGCGGTGCTCCCAGCAGCCTGGTGACTTCGGGTGAGCCCAGTGAGCCTTCGTGTCCTCAGCCCTGAAATCAGGACAATGCTGCCTGGTTTCAGCTGAAGCCCTCCAGGGACCCCGGCCCGGTGGGGCTGGAGGTCACAGAGACCTTGCTGCCTGGCTCTGTCATCGGGACCCTCTCTGGCATCCCCGAGGGCATCACGGTCTCCGTCCCCGTGCCCGCCAGGGTCCCGCTGTCTCCCCGGCACCTGCGGGGATCAGGAACCACGGTCAGTAACGTTCACGGGTATCTGCTGTCAACATTTCCAGAGCCCCCGCCCCTCCCCTTCAGTGTCCGAGCAGCGCAGAGCTGCGATGAAGGGGTCCCTGCCCCCAGCTGCCACCCTCAGACCCCTCACCGAGGCTGCCGCTAACTTCGCTGACGGTGCAGGTTTTCGAGCACCGTAAGTCACTCGTTTTAGTCCACGTATGAATGTGGTACTTTCCATACTGGTATTAAAGCACTCATTTTCTCTGGTGCTTTATTTAATATTCACTATCAATTTTGCAGATTAACTTTAAGTGCATATTTTATACCAGCTGGTTGACTAAATTTCTTCAGATGTTACATTTCAAACCATCAATGTAAATTTGATATATCTGATTTCCTTGGGTACTTCAAACACCTAGTAAGGAAAACTTACAAATCTAACCAACAATGTCCTCCTGAGTAATTACACTGGACCTTGCCGCTGCCCCGCCCCACAAGCCCCGCCCCCTTTCCAGCCCAGGGGCTTCAAACTCTTACCACGGGTTCTGACCTGGCGGGCGTGCGGTGCCGAGCTGGACCCTGCTGATGGCGTGATCTGCCATGAGGACCCGCACACGTGCTGGGTTGATGGGCAATCCCCTCCTGGTAACCCCCCGACACTCCCACTGCGGCGCCCGCGGCGCCCTGGAGTCATGGCTGCTTCTCCGTGCTGCCCACCCAGTGGTACCACTGGCCGGCCGAGCCCTTTCGGCTCTCCCAGTCATCCTTTAAACCTTCTCACTTTCGGGAACAAGGGCTATGCCAGGCTCAGAGTGGCCCCTTCTGCAGCGGGAGCGCTGCAGCCCATGGGAATTCGGCCTGGTTTCGGGGTCGGGTGGGTGGGGCTGCAGGACCCAGGGGAGTTCTGGGGTCAGTGCCCGACCCGCTCCCTCCTGCGTCCGCTCCCCTTGGGCTTTGTCTTCTGTTCCAACGAAATAAAGACCCCAAGCCGTCCATGCCGCAGCAAACTGGTCAGCAGGCTGGGCAGCTGCTGGTCGTGCGGTGGGGGGGCGCCTGGGGGAAGGGCGCTGGCCTCTGGCAACCGCACGCCTGAGCCTGGCTGTCTGGGCTGCGCGCCCCCCCCACCAGGGCCTCAGAAACGTGGCGTGAGAGCCCGCGCTGTCAGTGGGTGAGAGCAGAGGGCATCTGTGGTGCGGCTGCCACGGCTGCACTGCTCCTGAGTCACAGGAGTAGGCGTTCGGAGAGGGGCCCTGGCTGCTAGAACAGAACGTGGGCACCACACACTGGGGGCTTCAAACCAAGGAGCTTACTTCTCTCGGCCCAGGTCAGGGTGCTGGGACATCGCGTGTCCAGTGAGGCCACTTCTGGTCCCCAGACGCTGTCCTCTCCCTGTGTCCTCGCCTGGAGGAAGGGGTGAAGGGCTCTCTGGGCCTCCTTCTGAAAGGACAATGACCTGGCACATGTGGGCCCCACCTCACAACCCATCACCTCCCACCACGTCACCACCACGTTGGGGTGGGACTTCCATGTGTGAACTGTGGGGAGGCAGACATCCAGTCTGTGTCAGTTTGGATGAGGTTGTGAGGGTGGGCCCCCTGAAGGGCTGGCGTCTTTATAGGAGGATGTTCCTGAGAGCTGGATCCCTGTCCCAGGCCTGAGGACACAGCGAGGGGGGGAGCCAGCTGCTGGACAGGAGGGGCCTCCCCAGGGCCCAGCCCACTGGCCGCCTGACCCAGGCTTCCGGCCTCCAGAGGATGAGAAGAGAAGGTCTGCCGTTTCAGCCCCGGCCGTGAAACTTGCTGTGGTGCCGAGCTCACAGGCCATGGTCTCCGGTCCTGGAGGGAGTCCCGGTGGCCTGGCTCTCTCCCTGGGACGTGCAGGGCCACCAGGTGGCCTGCGCCTCCCTCCACCCTCTCTTCTCTTGTCTGGGGAACGTGGGTCCTGGGCTCAGGGGAGCCTGAAGAGCGAGGCTCCGCTCAGGGCATCCTCTGCCTGAGAACCAGCAGCCCCACTGCAGACATGTGGCTGAGGGTGAATGGTGACCAGGGCCAGCATGGGGAGCGGGTCCAGGTGGGCAGGGCCAGCGGGGGGAGTGGGGCCGGGTGACCAGGGCTGGTGAGGGGAGCGGGGCCGGGTGGGCAGGGCCGTTTCCTCCTGGCCCTGTCTGGTAATCAGGCTTTGCCCTCGAGCAGAAAGTGTGAGGGTTGGACAGTGTTTGTCTTGGCAAGTGGTTTTACAGCCACTGCTGGTTGGTCGTGGCTGAGGCCCCTATGAAACGCATGACCTGGCATCTCTGTGGCGCAGGGACGTGGTGACAGAACTGGGGGGGACCTCATTTCTGTGCCACTGGGAAGCCATCTGTCCATGCACCCTGCGACCCAGGGTGGCCTTTAGAAACGGCATCATGGTCACTGCTCGTCACAAACACAGGTGGGGGCACGGCTTTAGGGGGGCAACCTGAGAGCCCGTTACACGAACCATTAGGTGAGTTCAGATGCACTGCATGTGAGGTGCCCACCACTCCAGACAAAACAACCGTAAGTTCCCCGAGTGTCTGAACACCAGCGACCACACCATGAGGGCAGATTCATTCTTTGTGTCAAGGCGTGACGGTGTGAGCACAGTGTATCCATAGCTACCCGCGCGCCCTGACCCATCACCCGCAGCGTCCGGATGCCACTGCTCCACCCGGCGGCACCTGGGCGTCTCGGGTGTCAGAGGAGGAGGGGTGCCTGCAGCTCCAGCCTGGGGAACCCACACTTCTGCTGCGGCACAGGGTGTGGTCACGTCCCTGGGAACAAAGCCTCCGCTGAGAGGAGACGCAGGGGCCAAGGTCTGGGGTCTGACGGGCCATCTGACCCACGCAGGTGGGGCCTGAACACCAGAGTGGATGGGGCTCCAGATGGAGCCCTCTGCATCTCTCGGGGGCCACTGACTTTGTGCCCGCGCTGGGTGGAAGGCGGGGACGCAGGACCACTGCACGCCACCCGCACGGCCCCTCCCACTGAGCCGCCAATCTGCAGGGATGAGTTAATGGGGCAGGAAGGGAGGACAGGATGTGAGACTTCCCGAGTGGCCGGGTGGCCGCACCACTGCCCTGTCCGGCCAGCGGCCGCCTCCCAGACCCCAGGCCCTCCCAGGACCAGCCACCAGGAGCTGAGGCTGAGGGGCGCCCGGCACAGAGGAAGGCCGGCCTGCTCGGTCTGACCCCACAGCCTCTGAATTGCACACCTGCTTTCTGTGTAAGCACTGACCTAAGCTGCTGCTGGAAAAGCACCTGCTTTGAGCCTTGCGTGGCCCGCAGCTCCCTGCCCTCAGAGCCGGGCATTCTTTGGGGTGTCCAGCATACCTCTTACCTCTCGGTCACCAGCGTCTCTTGGGGGAGCCAGGACCACCTGCTCGGGCACGCAGACCCCTTGACCCCCATCCTGTCTCCGCCCACCTCGTGCCCCCGCCTCTGCAGCAGCACTGGGGCCGCTGGTACCGGAAGACGACCTGGAGGCAGAGGGCGGAGAAGGGGAGGGACTGAGGCGGAAACTGTGCATCAGGTGGGCTCCCGGCCAGGCTCAGCAGGACAGCCTCCCGGAATCCGTGCGGAGGGAGCAGCAGGGACCTGCCTCACAGAAGCGGCACGTAACACCCACTGGATGTGAGCACAGGAGCAGGCAGGTGGGGGTGGAAATCCACAAGCCAGAGAGATGAAAATAAACGGAGCAGACGCGCTGAGCCTGTTTCCTCCGGGAGCAGCCCCTGGGGTGCCGGCCAGCGAGAGAGCCCCACGCTGCGTTAACTGTCCTGCACGAGCCCACCTGCCCCACGGAGCGTCATCCCCGACCCTCACCCCGGGGTGCGCAGAGGGCAGGGGCGCAGAGAGGGCGGCGTCTGGCAGGAAACAGGACCAGGTTCCTGGGATAGGACGCCTGGGGCTTGAGGACTTCCTCTCTGTCACCCCGACTTGTCCACCCTGCGTTTGGGGCATCCGACGGCACAGGGCGGGGCATGCTTCCTCTTTATCGGGCTGATAGACCTCCCACGGGGCCGCCTCTTCGTCTCTGCTGAGAGGAGGGCAGCCTGGGGTGCTCAGCGCTCCGGGCTCCGTTCCCCTCCCAGGAGGCCTCCTTCCGGGTCACCTGCTTGGCCTCTCCCCAGGCCCGTCCTGTGGCTCTTTCCCTATTTGTCACAACCCCGCGGTGTCCGACACACTGGCCGCCTGAGAATATTGCTGAGCTCACGGCACACTGAGGGCGGCCGGAGGTTTGGTCCTGTTCCTGCATCTCCAGCGAGTCCCCTCCCTGTCCCCCTGGACATGCCCTGGTGTTGTCCTGACCTGGGTCAGACCCTGGAAGGGAAAGCGTGAAAACTCAGACCCTGCGTCCCAGATGGGGCCCCTCCCAGGGGGTCTGTCCCAGGCTCCGTCCTCATCACTGTCCACATCCCACGGGCGGGAATGGAGCAGGACTTAGCAGCTTTTCCAGGTCACACAGCCATGAGGGGAGAAAGGCGGGTGCTGAGCCTGGGTCCAGCTTACCCTCGGCGCCCCTCATGTCCCCTCAGCGGGAGATGCTCCTGTTCTCAGGAGCCAGCCGGGGCACGCTGACCTCGTGCCTCACCGGCCACCCCTGCTGTCCCTGAATCCTCGCCCTCTGTGCCCCTCTGTGTCCTGCAGCCCTGCTGTGGGGTGAGACCCTCTGGGAAGGGCTCCTGCTCGCTGCCGGGACACAGGAAAGGCTCGTCTGCACACTCTGGAGTCTGAGGTTCCCCACCGGCCACTCTGGCCTTGGTGCTCACAGGACAGGACTCGCCCTGCCCGGCTGGCCCTGCATGTCTCCATCTGCGCAGGAATGTAGGCGCCTGGGAGACAGGAGCACGTGGTGGGGGGCCTGCCTGGCAGACCGGACAAGGTGGGCTCCATGGTGTCCTGCGTCAGCCCGTCGCTCAGGACTCTGCAGAGCCTCCGGGGAGAGCTCACAGGCACCCCGTTTTGTAGACAGGACAGTGGAGGCTGAGGGCCTCCAGCGCACTGTACAAGCCTGTGGTGAACAAGCCAGGTGCAGGACTGGAGCAGGGCTCTGGCCACTGCCCCCCAGGCCCGGAGCTGTGAGGCCTCCACTGGGCAAGCTCAGCTCCCCGAGTCCTGGGAGTGCCAGGGCTGGATATGTGGGCCCCTGGCAGTCCGATGTCTCTCATCAAGGTGTCTCTTCAGAGCGAGGGCCCTTCCAGACGCAGTGAAGGGCGCCGGGCAGATGAACAGAGTGTGTGAGTGGGTGGTGCTGTGTGCCGGGGGCCCAG
This sequence comes from Vicugna pacos, assembly GCF_048564905.1. Lineage (NCBI taxonomy): Eukaryota > Metazoa > Chordata > Mammalia > Artiodactyla > Camelidae > Vicugna > Vicugna pacos. The sequence goes on from NC_132994.1 coordinate 78,747,917, forward strand.
TGTTGCCTCCAGCCTGTCCCTCCGCCTGCCTTCCTTCTGGGAGTGTCTCCAGGCCTGGTCGAGGTTTCACTGCCGCCTTCCCAGACCCCTGCGTCCTGGGAGGCAAGAGCCTGGCTGCGTGCACAGGTGTGGCGCACAGGGATGAGGAGGGGTGGCCCGGCCCCAGGGCACCTCCTTCCGCTGCTCCTTCTGACGTCAGTCATGCAGGAAGCAAGGACCCTCCAACCCGCCGTGGCCCAGGCGCTGGTGTGGGCATACGTCCACTGCTGTCCTCTCTGCCTGTCTTCTCTGCCTCCTGTGGAGGACGTGGGATTGTACGGAGGGCGTCTGGGTGGCGTGGGGGCTCCAGCCACATTTGCTTTTATTTAGGGATTTCCTTTTCCATATCCTCGGCCAACTTGTGGCCAACCCAGCACCACCCTGGCCCGGGTCATCCCAGGATGGGTCGGGTGGGCGTGATGTCAGCTCCTCCCAGAGCGGTGTGCCCGTAGACGCTCTCAAAGTGCACAGTGGCAGGAGGAGCAGGTGGCAGAGATGTGCTCTGGGCCTGAGTCTCCCCTCTGCCACCCGCTGCCTGGTGAGGACAGCGTCCAGCCTGCCTCGGGGAGCACGGCTCTCAGCCCCTCTCTCCTACTGCAGACAGGACGACGACGTGGGCCTGGCCCTGGTCTGCGGCCTCCCCCATCTGCTCATGCCCACATGTCTCTCTGAGCCACACTCGCTCGCCAGCCCGAGCGCTTCCCCTGAGCTCTCGGAGCTGAGTGGCCTCAGGAAAGCAGGAAACCAGGGGAGGCTGCCAGCTCCACGGCCACACCCTGGCCTCTGCCCTGGTCAGCAGGGCAGCCTCCCTTCTCTGACCGCTGCTCTGACCTCGGGGAGCAGGGGCTTTCCAAGGAAGCCGCTTTCCTACCCTGCCCCATTGCCAGCCCTGAGCAATGACCTGGGTCTGCAGGTCACGGGGGCACCTGTTGGGCCCCACACAGCCTTGCCCGCCCCTGGCACCTCCCTCCACCTGCGAATGTGTGTTTTGGAGACGTGGGGCCGCCTGTCCTCAAATGCACGACTTCACTCATTGTTTCAGGAAGTGCCCACCCAGCGTCCACCCCTGCACAGCGCTGCTGGGCTGGGAGGAAGAGCCCAGCTGTGTCCCGGGAAAGCCGCCAGCCTGGGGGAGGTGGTCCTGGACCACAGGCGTCTGGCAGGTGGAGGGTGTTGGGGCCAGTGTGGGCGGCCCTGGAGGGGAACTCTGCCCTTGGCCAGCTCTGGGCCTCAGCGGGGGTCAGGAGACGCTCTTCTGACCAGGAGGAAGAGGGAACAGTGTCCTAGGAGCAGAGTCGTCTGCACACGAAGATGCAGGAAACTGTGGCAGGATAGAGACAGAGGGTGGGGATCGCGGGAACAGAGGGGAGGGCATGCGCGGGAGGTGGACAGTGGGAGAAGCTGGAGCTGCAGGTGCAGGCTCCCCTTGGCCACGGCCCACTGGACGGCCCAGGACGTGCTTGCAGCTGCTCCTCGACCGGGCGCTGGTTTTCAAGGTCCCTGCCTCGTGGATCTCTCTGCCCAGCGTAGGGACTGTGGCTGTGGGCGCAGCTGAGCCACGTTATAGCTGGGCAGTCCGGGGCCTCTCTGGGCGGGCTGAGCCCCGGCTGGGCGGACGCTGTCGAGACCCCTGTGCTCTCCCCGTGGGCGCTCAGTCCTGGGGAAACAGTGCTGCCGGGACAGGTGGGCCTCGGGGATCCACGGGGACAGCGGATGGAAAAGCAGACCCGAGAAGGGCACGACCCGGATTTGCAGCAGGAGGTTGGGCCTGGAGCCCCCCACCGTCCCCGCGTAGCCCAGAGCTCCGCAGAGCCACGGGGCCAGGTCTGGCCCTGCCCTGCCCGTGGCGTGGGCCCGGTGTCTGGGCCTGTCCTCTGCTGGTGCTCAGGACAGCTCCAGAGAAGGACTTTCATTCAGACGCTTCTCGTATTAAATGCTGTCTGAGACGCTGGTGGTGGTGAGGGGAAGGCAGCCTGGGCAAAGGGGCACCGTTTGGTCTGTCCCTGAATCCTGGAGTTCGGGGCCTTGGTGGCAAACTTGGCCTTAGCTGCAAATACCGCCTGTCCAGTCGCTGCTGCTGGGAGGGCGCCGCCACGACACCGCGCATGGCCCGTCCACAGGGAGCATCTGCAAGGGTGCATTTTCCAGGTTCTTCATCTGATTTGTTTTTCCAACGGAAAAAAAAGAAAAAAAGGCCAGGGAGGCGGGGCTGGGAGGAAATGGGAGGCAGGTGTAGGCCACCAGGCGTGACCCCGCAGCCCGGCTCCAGTAAGGTGATCGGCTGTCAGGGAAGAAAGCAGGCGAGTTTGCAGATCACAGGCGGTGCCGGCACGACAGCCCGGGAAGTGGCACCCTGAGCTCTGCCGGGAGTGGGCGGAGGTGGCCGGGCAGGTGATTTACAGCCTAGAGGGCTCCCCAGCACCGCATCCCCCAGCATGGCACCAAGACGGCGCGGGGAGGGACGCTGCGGGCTACGGGGCTGGCGGCTGGCTGGTGAGATGGAGGCCGGGCGGAGGAAGGTGAGCGGTGCCACCACCTGCGCCTGTTCTCCGGGTAGAAGGGCCCAGGTTGGAGGCAAGACGTCAAAACGGCACTTGAAGGACTTGTGACCCCGATTCCGTGAGAGTCGCTTCCTTTGGAGATGTGGAGCCAGAACAGCAGGAAGAAAGGCAGAGTGAGGTCCTCCAGAGGCGCAGAGAGAGGGGTGACATGGGGGCAGGGCAGCCGGCAGGCCTCCGGCAGCTGAAGCGGGCGGGGTGCCGGCTACCTCGACTGTGCCGCCTTTCAGAGAGGGGACAACCTGTTTCTGGGAGCCACCCGCCTTCCCTGGGGCCTCTGCTTAGCAGACGCATGCCTGGCCCAGCACAGCCCATCTGCATGCACCTCCGTGGGGGCCGCACTGTCACACCCAGCAGCTGTGGGACTGCACAGTCATGGGAGCCGTGCCCATGGTTCCAATGAAGACTGGCTGAGGGAGCGATTCTGGAAACAGACCCGACAGCTGGCGTGAGGAGCCAGGCACGCCAGAGCTAACTCACGGTGGGCCGAAACCAGAGGGTCCAGGCTGTCCCGGCGGCTGGTTGAGGAGACCGACGCCCTCGGGTGTCTGGGGTCTGGAACAGCTCCTGGGGGCGTATTGCAGCTGTGGCTCACAGCTGTGGCCTCTAGAAAATGCCTCTGATTGCTGGTTCACAAAGCGTGTTCCCGGAACTCTTGTGTTTGGAGATGTCCCTGCCGTCCTGAGAGAAGGGTGTCCCAGAGGAGCGGGAGGTGCTGGGCGTCACCAGCCTCTCTCAGAGACTCATGGCGCCAGCAGCTTACATCCAAAGGAGTTCGGATGCCTCGCCTTCTGGTGACCTGACTGCTTTAGTCCAGCATTTATGTCGCTATTTGGACCATAGAATCACTCCTCCCTCCACTTTTCTCAAAAGACTTACCACGAGCATCTCATGAACTAGTTCAGGATCACCTGCTCTAAGACCAATGTACTCTGCTGATGCTTAAAATGAGAAACTTCTACTTAGTTTTTTAAACATGTTTTTCCAATTTGAAAGTCAAAATTGAAAAATAATTTAATTTATATTTTGGGGATAGAATTTACATATTATATTAGTTTCTGGTGTACAACATAATTTAATTTTCATTTCAAATTAAATTTTTAAATTAAATTTAAAATTAACTCAATATTAATTTAATCTTTAAGGAAGTTAAAAAGCACAGAATGGTGTAGAGTGCAAAGTACTTCTTCCTAGCTGGTATCAAGGTTCTCCAGAGAAGCCAATAGGAGGGACTGTGTGTGTGTATCTACAGGTAGATGGGGGTGCAGACAGAAACAGAGAGACAGAGAGAGAGAGACACACAGGAACTATTTAAGAAATAAAGGCTTCAAAAAAAAAAAGGCAAAAGAAAGAAAGAATGGTACAAATTTTCCAAATATGATGAAGCCACTCGACAAACCCACAATAAACTAAATGAAAAGAAAAGTATGTCGTAATCACGTTGCTGAGAACCAGTGATGAAGTGACAGCCTTACCGGCCTCTGTCTAGAGAAGACACAACACGGACAGGAAACAGGCAGGGAGGACAGCACACTTGCCGTGAAGACAGCAGAAGCCAGAAAACAGCGAAGACGCACCTTTAAGAATAAGGCAGAGGTGAGCGAGACCCTAGTGAGCTAGGATTCTTTATCCAGAAAAAATACTTCCTGGAAAATAAAGTGAAATTTGTTTCAGTTGAGAGAACTCCCAGACCTGCACTGAAAGCTCTTCAAGGTATTGTTCCGTTACAGGAGTGTGCTCAGGTGAACATTTGGGTCTATGCAAACGAAGAATGCCAGATGTGGCACACCTGTGGGTGAGCAGGAACGCTATTTGTCTTAGTTTAAGCCTCTTGAGAAGTTAACTGGTGTTAATATGGTTGTGGTAGTTCTCTTGCAGTGTCAACAATAAACATAAAGTTAAAAATAAGATTTAAAAGATAATTACGTGAAGCAATAATGCTAACAGTGTATCATGGGATTTACAGGATTTATGGAGGTAAAATGTTCAACAGCAAGGACTGAAAGGGCAGGCAGTGTGAACGGGAAGCGCGCTTTTATGAGTTTATTGCCCCTGGATGAAGAGTTTTATTATTACTGGAAAGGAGACTTGGATACATTAAAATGAACATTGTCAACCTTGGGGCCACCCTAAAAAGCAAAGCAAGACACGTAGCTAATAAGCAAATTATGGATAAAAATGAGTACTTTTTGAAGCTCAAAGACAAGACAGGGAAGGAAGAATTCACCGAGAACAGATGGAACAATTAGGAAGCAAATAGCAAGGGGGTAGATTTAACCCAACCATGCTGGCACTCCCGTTAACTGGGACGCCTCTGACACACCAGATGAAAGTCAGACGTCTTCACGTTTCACAGGAAAACAGGCTCCTACAATTTGCATGGAGCTGAAAATAACCTAGAACAGCCAAAACAACTCTGAGACAGCACAAAGCTTGCGCCACCCCATTTCAAACCTTTCCGTAAAGCTGCTGGGATCGAGACAGCACTGGTGTGAGGGCGAGCATGGAGGCCCCCTGGGCGGAACTGCACGTCCTGAATTCGCCCACACGTTTATGGTTGGCTGGCTCTAGACAATGACACAAACGCCGTCCAACGGGGGCGGGCGGGCTCCTCGGCTAACGGTGCTGGTGGTTGGACAGCCACTTGCAGGAGGCTGAACACAGGCCTCTACACCGTGCGCAGCAGGCAGCTCGAAACGTCTGAGACCTGAGGTGTGAGAGCTAAGGCTGCAAAGCCCTCTAGGAGAGAACAGGAGAAAGTCTTTGTGACCTTGGTTTAGGCAAAGATTTCTGGTATGCCACAAAAGCATGATCCATGAAAGAGAAAAAAAATTAATTTGGCTTCATTACAATTAAAAACGACTGTTCTTTGAAACACACTGTTAAGAAAATACAATTTAAACAAAGTTGTAAGTTGGTAGAGAACATTTGAAAAACACACATTTATAAAAACAAGAATTGTATCCACAATCTATAAAGACCCTCGCTGGACGGGAGGGTCCAGCTCGAGGGCAGAGCACCTAAAGCAAGTAGACAAAGAAAGAAGTAAACAAACAGACGTAATTACCTCCCCCCAATTTTTTTTAAAAGCAAGGAATAAAGAACCTTTTTACTCACTAATAAGATAAACAACCTACTTCTTAAAAAGTGAGCAAAATATTTTAGCAGACGCCACTGAAAGAGCTAAACCGATGGAAATAAACATTTAAGACGCTTAACATCATTAAGGATCAGGAAAATTCGAATTAAAGCCACAGGCGACTACCCCATGCTCACTAGGAACGGGCAAGCTAAACCCTGAAAATCTGACAATGCCAAGCGTTGCTGAGGACGTGGAGTGGCTGGAATTTTCACATATTGTGGATGGAGATGCAAAATGGCACAGACGCTTTGGGAAGCAGTTAGTGTTTTTTTATAAAGTTAAACATACGCTCACCACACAACTCAGCAATCTCATCCCTAAATATTTCTGTAAGGGAATGAACACTTACGCTCAAACAGGTCTTGGCCTCCGACGTTGGCAGCAGCTCTGTCCGTCCTGCCCAGAGCCTGGCCGTCGTGCCGCTGGCCGTCGACTGCCAAGAGGCCTGCGCACACAGTGCATCCGTAAGACGGAACACTGCTCTACCAAACGCGAAGGAAGCAGGAAATGAGCTGCTAACCCTCGCAACAATGCTAACACAACTTAAAACATTCCTCTAAGTAGCATAAGCTGGACACAAACGACTGTGCGGAGCGATTCCATTTTCGGAGGATTTTGGACGAGGGAGCAGAAGTGACGGAAGGGTAGTCGTGGGGTCCAGGGCCGGGGAGGGACCTGCAGTCGGGGCGGGAGGGGACGTGAAGTGAGAAGAGCGCTCCACAGACTGGCTTCAGTGCTGATTTCAGGACGACAGCGAAGCTGCATTTCTGAAACTCTTTGAGTGTGGCCGTGAAGACGGCTGAGCTTCCTTACATACAAACTACCCCTGACAAAGCTGAGTTTTTAAAGCAGGAAACCCCGCAGGAATATGGCTTAGTCACAGGTTCACCATTAATTTACACCACTCACTCCTTCTGGGAACCACGATTCTTTCTGAATGAACCCAGGGACAGCCTTCAAGCCCGAGTTCAAGCTGAACCTCTTCACCCCTTCACTCCCTCCCACACGTGACCCGGCTAACGAACTTAGAGGTGATGGCTGAAACACTTAACAACCACTGTGATCAAACAGACAAACTCTCTCTGCAGTTTTGTCTCATAGAACCTCTCTGTCTGCCCCCCACCAATAGAATCTGTGGAACAAATGTTATACGTTGTAGCACAAATTGTTCATCCAATCACTCCAAAATTTTTCAATCCTTCTGATTTTCAGAATTTACTGGTGGCAAGTGTGATGTTGCTTGTTTGTTTGACAAGGTCCCCGTCAGAGGCTGACTTTATCCCAGGAGCTGCATCAAACTCTCCCCGGCAGCTTGTGAGGCAAACGGCCGTGGGGGCTGCGGCCCAGCGTGCCGCCAGCACTGCCCGTGCGTTGCCGCCTCACAGTGGCCACGCCAGCCCGGCCTGGCCCCCTCCGCAGCAGCTGCCAGGTGGCCCCACTGGTGACTTGTCTTCAGGAGCAGTTTCCCCCTTACCGTCTGGTGTGGAAACATCTTAACTTTTCGACAACCAGAGCGCCCAGGCTGGTGAGGAACCGCCTTGGGCGCCCCCCCCGCCACAGAGCCCTCAGCTGGGTGAGCTGCAGGGACGCCGACTCTCTCCACGTCTTCCTTCCGCCTTCTGTCCGCGCATGGCCTGGGGGTGCCGCATCAGCGCCTTCCGAATCCAGTCGGTCAGGTGTCTTCTTGGTCTGCACAGGGGACTGTCGCTACGCCTTGTGTCAGAAAACACGAGATGCACAAGAACTACCCCGGGAACAGGATAAAAGCAAGAAGGAAAAGGAAGACACAGATTGCTGAGTCTGTCATGGGGCAGATCTAGACAGAGGCGTCCTGGTTACCAAAGATTTATAGACCAAGGATAGGCAAAACAATCTTGAGAAAGAAGAACAAAGTTGGAAGGCTCCCAGTTCCTGATGTCAACTTATCACAAAGCTGCAGCTCCAGGTATTTGTACTCAGTGCAAGCACGAGGCACAGGTACAGACACAGAGACCAGCAGAACAGAGCAGAGCCCAGAAACCCGCCCACACAGCTGTCGTCCACGGCTGCATGACAAGGGCACCAAGATAAGGTAAGGGGGAAAAGACAATCTTTCCCAAAAATGGTGCTGTGACAACTGGACATCCACATGCAGAAAGATGGAACTAGACCTGTACCTCGTACCATAGACAAAAATTAGCTAAAAAGTGAATTGACAACCCTTAGAAGAAAACATAGGAGTAAATTTTCATAACCTTAGATTAAGAAATGAAATCTTAGATACACAAAAGAATGGAAAACAAAAGAAAAATAGATAAATTGTACTTCACAAAAGTAAAAAGCTTCTTTGTTTGAAAGGACACTCTCAAAGGGAAACGACAACCCACAGAATGAGAGAAAGTATTTGCAAATCATGCATCTTATAAAGAACAGAATTTATAGAATATACGTGGCTTACCTCACTTAGAATGACAATCTCCAGGTCCATCCATGTTGCTGTAAATGGCGTTATTTCATTCTTTTTTATGGCCGAGTAGTATTCCATTGTATAAATATACCACAACTTCTTTATCCAGTCATCTGTCAAGGGACATCTAGGTTGCTTCCATGTCTTTGCTGGTGTAAATAGTGCTGCTATGAACACTGGGGTGCAGGTGTCTTTTCAAATTAGAGTTCCCTCTAGATATATGCCCAGGAATGGGATTGCTGGACCATATGGTAAGTCTATTTTTAGTTTTTTGAGGAATCTCCATCCTGTCCTCCATAGTGACTGCACCAAAATGACTTCACCAGCAGTGTAGGAGGCTTCCCTTTCTCCACACTGTCTCCAGCATTTATTGTTCATGGACTTATGAATGATGGCCATTCTGACTGGTGTGAGGTGATACCTCATTGTGGTTTTGATTTGCATTTCTCTGACAATCAGTGATGTTGAACATTTTTTTTCATTTGTCTATTGGCCATTTGTATGTGTTCACTGGAGAAATGTTTATGTTGTCTGTGCATTTTTGGATTGTTTTTGTTGTTGATGTTGTTGTTAATTTGTATGAGTTGTTTATATATTCTGGCAATTAAGCCCTTGTCAGTCTCATCTTTTGCAGATATTTTCTCCCATCCCATAGGCTGTTTTTTTTTTGTTCTGTTTATGGTTTCCTTTGCTGTGCAAAAGCTTATAAGTTTAATTAGATCTCATTTATTTATTTTTCCTTTTATTTCAATTGCCAGGGTAGACTGCTCTAGGAGAACATTGCTGGGATGTATGTCAGATAATGTTTTGTCTATGTTTTCTTTTAGGAGGTTTACAGTGTCTTGTCTTATGTTCAAGTTTTAAAGCCAGTTTGAGTTTATTTTTGTGTAGGGAGTAAGGGAGTGTTCTAACTTCACTAATTTACATGTGACTGTCCAGTTTTCCCAGCACCACTTGCCTAAGAGGCTGTCTTTACTTCATTGTATATTCTTTCCTCCTTTGTTGAAGATTAGTTGACCATAGGTGTGTGGATTTATTTCTGGGCTCTCTGTTCTGTTCCATTGGTCCATATGTCTGCTTTTGTGCCAGTACCATGCTGTTTTGATTACTTTAGCTCTGTAGTATTGTCTGAAGTCTGGAAGGGTTATTCCCCCAGCTTCATTTTTTTTCTTCAGTATTGCTTTGGCAATTCTGGTTTTTTTGTGATTCCATATAAATTTTAGGATTATTTGTTCTAGTTCTTTGAAAAATATCCTGGGTAATTTGATAGAGATTGCATTAAATCTGTGGATTGTCTTTGGCAGTATGGCCATTTTAATGATATTGATTCTTCCAATCCAAGAGCATGGGATATCTTTCCGTTTCTTTAAGTCATCTTTAATTACCTTAATCAATGTCTTGTAGTTCTCTACATGTAAGTCTTTCACCTCCTTGGTCAGATTTATCCCCAAGTATTTAATTTTTTTGGATGTGATTTTAAAAGGGATTATTTCTTTACTTTCCTTTTCTGATATTTAATTATTAGTGTAAAGAAATGCAACTGATTTCTGTATGTTAATTTAATATACTGCCACCTTGCCGAATTTGTTTATCTGCTCAAGTAGTTTTTGTGTGGAGTTTTTAGAATTTTCTATGTATAGTATCATGTCATCCACATATAGTGACAATTTTACCTCTTCTCTTCCAATTTGGACCCCTTTTACTTCTTTTTCTTGTCTAATTGCTATGGCTAGAACTTCCAATACAATGTTGAATAGAAGTGGTGAGAGTGGGCATCCTTGTCTTTTTCCAGATTTTAGAGGGAAGGTTTTCAACTTTTCACTGTTGAGTATTTTGTTAGCTGTGGATTTCTGAATTGCACACTTTAAATGGGTGAATTATATAGCGTGTAAATCAGATCTCAAGAAAGTTGTTTAAAAAAAACTGTTGAATAACACTTGTTAAATTAAAACATATTTATAGACAGGAGTTTTTACAATTGTTTTTAAAAGAATACAAGTGTTCCACCAAATGTTAATGTGTCTTTTGCAAAAAAGGAGAAGAACTCTGTGCAAGAAAGATCAGGAAGTGCTGGTTAAAAATGCTAAAAAGATGTGTCTGGCGAGTTGTAAGTGAGTGTTTACTGTGCTGGTGTGGGGCTCCCCAGGGAAAGCCAGGTCTTTCTACAGAACGTGGTTTGGGTAGTTTTGCACAAAGACTTGTAAGATCCTGCGACCTGGAAGATGGAGGGGCTGCTTTGGTCCTCACTCTCTGTGAAGTTGGTTCTTGAAGCCAGGTGGGTTCCAGCCAGGTCAGAAATGGGTAGAGGGGCTGAGGGCACTGTCAGTGCAGGATGGAACCGGGCCTCCACTGTCCTGAGGATCTTGAGGTCTGGACCCCGTTCTACAGGGGCCCTGGGGCCTCTGAGAAGCTCCAAGAGCAGCGTTCTGTGGGTGGACCTTGTGAGGTGTCTGTTTTGGGGAAACATACTCCTGAAACCCAAGGGAAACTAACCAACGTCCCATTCCCCGCTGAGCCCCCCTTGCTTGGCTGAGGCCACCTCACCTGGTCCAGGGCTTCAGGTGGGAGGTGACACTGGGGCCCACATCTGTTGGTCATGCTGTGGAATTCAAACTTGATCAGTGTGTCTTCTCTTGGTTTGAAGCCAGGGTGGTGAGTTCCTCAATGTGCATTACCTCTTTGAGAAAAGTCGAAACAAGTACACAGAACCCGGACGTCCCAAGCAGAAGGCCTGGGGAGTGAGGATTCATCGGATTACAGACCCCTTTTCTTTTTTTCATTTTGTCAAAGATTCCTCTGAAATTCTGTTAAATGGAATTTCTAGGGCATGCCAAATGCTGTGGGGCCCCCAAGGGCAGCGTAATGGGAAGGTGTCTGGAGTGGGCTCGGGGAGCCCTTGGGCAGGTTCTGACCTAGCAGCTGCTGAACCACACCCTTCCTCTGTAGACGTCACCGCAGCTAGTCCCGTGTCTGCTCTCCACCTGCAGTTGGAGGAACCCAGGCAGCTTGAGCTCCTTTAGGTCAGGTCTGGGGGGACAGATGCCCCTTTCTGGACACAAGCCCTCTAGAGGGGAAGGCATGCACGGTGGGATCATCTTGCTGCCCTTGAAGTGCCACATCTGCATGGTCACTCTTTCTGCCTCCCTGCCCTGTCCCTGAGCCCCCATGACGTATGAGCCTCCCCTCACCGCCCTCCTGCCCTTCAGAGCCCGTCTTGCTGCACTTGAAGTGTTTACGGGGCCGCATGACCCTCCCCAAGGGTCTCACCACGAGGGTGAGTGGGGTGCTGTGCAGACAGGCATGCGGCAAAAAGGGGCAGAGTGAGTATGGTCTCTGTTGCAGCCGTGAAGATGGGTGGACTAAGCCTGCCAGGGCCAGGCCCCCATGTCCCTGAGTCCAGGCAAGCCTCCGGACTCGGGGGTGTCCATGCCAGCTCCACCCAACAAAGGTGGTTCCATCTCCAGTGGGTCAGCCAGTCTCCGAATCCATCGCTGACTGACCTCTCTGCTCTGGAGGGAAAACCCAAGACCCGAGGCTGGTGGGATCATTGGTCCAGGGGAGAGAGCTCCATCTCGGATTCCGGGTGGACCACCAATAAAAGCAGGGAGTGCAGACCCAGAAACAGACACTCAGAGCACAAGGCTCACCCACGTCCGCTGTGCGAGCTGGCTGCAAACTGTGGGGGCCCTGGTGGCCTCTGAGGACGTCTGCTAAATGGAGGTGTTTCAGAGTTTAACTGGATACGTCTCGAGTGTGTCCTAAACCACTATTAATGGAGTTCAGTTAAAGGGAATTCAATTTAAATCAATTTGGCAAAATTTTACTGAGTCCCCACTCCAGATAAAGTTCTGGAAAGCTCAGGACCAACAGCTCTTGGAGAAACGTGTGTGTTTGAATTTCAAGTGGTTGGTTTGGTATTAGGAGCAATGGAAATCCTGCTACCACTCATCCAAATAATCAGAATTAATTTAGGATTTGATGGTAAACAGAGTCAACGGGCAAGCAGGAAACATGGAGAAATCATTAACCATCTCGAGAAAAGCAGCTGCAGTTAACGCATGCTAAATTAAAAAATGACAAAAGGAACAGCTTTGTCTGGGGGGCTCAGTAACTCTGAAGCGTCAGTTAAAAGGTGTTTCCCGTGGCTCTGAAGACCTTTCACGCCCCTCGCCCGCCGTCGCTCTTCTGCGGGGCCTGGTGTCCGAGGGAGGAGAGCAGGGGCTGCCGTGACCGTGACCATGACCACGGAGGGAGGGATGGGGGTGCCGAGACCTCGTCAGAAGGCAGGAGGACCTCACCACTCGTTTTCTGAAATTCATTTTTAAAAATAAGCTTGAATGAAAAATCTCATTGTGCATTTTAGTTCCTGAACCCGAGGTGTTCTCCCCATGGAAGGTCAAGGTGGAGAGCCCTCAAGGTCCATCTGCTCCATCTGACAGATGACGGCGGGCCCAGCCTCCATCACCACCTTCCCGGCGGCACCTGGACTCCCTTCGAGAGCTGCGTGGCCCGCCGTGGATGGTCAAGCAGGGCACCCGGCACCCTCCCAGCCTGCTGTCAGCGGGCCGGCCCTCCAGGACTTGCTCTCCCGGGACACAGCAGCAGCGCCAGGGTCTCCGCGAGGCAAGACCGCCAGCAGCTGCGCAGGCGGGACGCTGAGACGCCCGCCTCCTGTCCTCCGAGCCCGTCCTTCCCAGACACCGGGCCCGCCTGGAAGCAGATTTTCCACCCATTTGGGCCTTGAGGGGCAGAAAGAGCCCCTTGGGATGTTGGAAACACTTCTGTGCTGACTGATGGCTTCCCAGGTGCGTGTGCACCTCACGCTGGTCAAGCTGCCCTCTCACTGGTCTTACTGTGTCATTTAAATGCGTTCATTCCCGGCACTTGTGCCTTGAGCCCGTGAATGCTGGGGCCGCGGGGTTAGCAGGGAGGGGAGGCTGGCTCAGCAGATCAGAGGTTCGGGTCTGGGGCCTCGGGCACCGTGCGGGTGAAGTGACCGCGAGGCAGACCCTGCAGGGACCGAGCCTCTCCCCTTCCCTCCAGGCTGGGACGGGCGGCAGACCACAGACTGCTTGTTTCAGATCCGCGCCTGTGTCCCTGGTCTCCACGCCAGGCTCTTGACAGCAGCCCTAATCCTTTTGCTTCTTTTTTCCAGCCTTTGGGAAATTCTCTCCATAAACCACATCCCTGCCAACCGTCAGTTGAAAGGAGAGGCGGTAGCCGGCCTCGCTCCTGTGAAGTGACTCCCTGAACGGTCGCCTCATCTGAGCTGGCCGGAGCCTGGTGTGGTCCCCACAGGCCACCCACCCGTGGACAGCGCGCCGGCCCCCTCGGGTTGCCCCCCATCTGGCCCCTTGTCTGCCTCCTCCTGTACCACCTGCCTGGCGCATCCTGAACGCAGGTGTGGGGGGAGGGGAACTGGCGGGGAGGGCAGGGCCCCAGGAGCGAAGGAGAACAACCCGCACACAGGCTCCACTGGCTCGCCAGCCTCACGGTCTCGGGGAGCGTCTGCGAGGGAGCTTGGTGAGGCCGGGGTGGAGGGCCGGGTGGGCACTCCCTGTCCCCCGTTTTCTCCACGGAGGACGTGAGCAGAGCTGGTGGGTATATCTTTGTTTACATACCCCCCCAGGCCCCCCAGGAGCCGCTGTAGTTTCTCATAAATCAGGACACAGTGCGGCATAAATTAGAATAAGGCCAGTTTTGCGCGTGGATGGTGGCCAGCGCTGCTTGATGGGCGGGGTGATTAATTACGTGCTGGTGGGAACAGGGGTCTCACTGAGACCTGGGCCCTCCCCCTGGCTCAGCTGGTGTCTTTGAAGGTTTCTGTCAGGCTGAGGGGGACGGCTCATCTGCAAACACTGCAGATCTGCTGCCTGACTGTCCAGGGCCCGTGTGGGGCCCAGGCCCCGCACAGCCCGGCGGGGCCCCCACTGTCTAGTGGCCTTGGTAGGTGCTGCCGTGCGGGCCCCGGGGGCTCGGAGACATGGAGAGGCTCCGTCCCCTCCTTCACTGCACGGAGCACAGGGGGCCAGGTCCACGGACCCCACTGCAGCCCTCAGTCCTGTGGCCACACACGCTCACTTCACTGCGCTGCTCTGACGCGCTGTCCTGTGTCTGGTTATGAGAATGGTCCTGGGACTTGGGAGAACTGCATCTTGAACCTGTCTTTCTCTGGCGCTCCACTGTGCCTGCCTCTAAGTGAGGTGGCTTCTGGACGGAAGCCTCTTGGCCTCCCTCAGGGACAGGCCCTCCCAGGGGGCAAGGAGTCTCTCTCATTCATGGGGTTTTGCTGTTGAACGCCATCTGCCTGCTTCCTGGGTGGCTGTGGTCTGTGACTGACGGCTGCCCGCGGCCTGGGCCCCGCACCCCGTGTTGTACCTGGAGGCTCAGGGGGCTCCCGTGGCCCTCAGCCTGGGCCTCCCGCCCCCTCCCTCTTTGCAGCCTCCTGGGCCCTACTTTTCCATCCTTGTCCTGGTGGTCTCAGGTGCCTGTCGGGTGCGCCCCAGCACAACGCCGGCCAGCCCCACCCCGTCTCCAACGGAGGGTAAGGGCTTGCTGTCCCACTCTGACGGGGACCGTGGGCTGGGCAGTCTAGCCGGGCGTGACCAGCTCCTCTGCGCTGGGTCTGGGTGGGAAGGCTCATCTGCCTGACTGGCCAGGACTTGACCAGGTTGTTCTGAGCTGGCCCTTCCTTCAGTGACACTTCCTGCTGCCCCGCACCCCCATCCACCACCCTCCCCAGCCCCCGGGACAGGGCTCCGGGGAGAAGGGCTCTCTCACGGGGGATGCAGGGAGCACCGAGAACAGAGGAGGCAGGGCTGAGTGGAGGGGAAGCTCGTCTTCAAAGGCACGGCCGGGCTGTACAGGACCTGGGGGTGAACATGAGTGGACACACATGTGACGGCCACAGAGGACAGAAGTTGGGTCCCAAGAGACTGGAGAGTAGGACCCTCCTCCTGCAAAGTGTGAGGCCAAGCAGAGCAGGCAGTGGCTCCGGGGTTCGTGCGTGTGGAAGGGGCAGCCACATGGGAGCAGGGAGAGGGTGTGGCAGACACGCCTCGCTGGTGACGTCCTTCCTCTGGGCTCTGTCGGTGGGCACATGGGTGCCCCTATGCCACTAACACACGTGCAGTGTCGGGAAGCAAGGGCCGCCGGGGAGCGGCGGTGCCCTCACCTGCTGGTCAGGGTCCTGCCCAGGCTCCCTGTCCCAAGGAGACCTCTTCACTGCTAGGAACGAATCTGAGATCTACCCCCAGGTGGTGGCCATGGCAGAAAGCTGGTGAAAAGTTGCAGCTGGAACCCACAAACCCCCTCAGCCCACGAATCGCCTGCCTAGCTCCTGGGTGGGCGGGTGGCAGCAGGTGTGATGGGGCTGGGAGGATCTCACTGGACGCTGGACGAGGTGGGAGGGCTCGGCTGCTGGCCCCATGCAGTGTCCAGCCAGCGAGCCCACAGGGAGTCCCAGGTGTCTGTGGGGGGCAGTGGGACACAGCCCAAGGTGTGGCCCCAAACCCGAGCCCGGGTGGGCAGCGCCTTCCAGGACATGCTGCAGCGCGTGTCTGGGACAGACCGTGAGAAGAGCTCCGTGTCTGCGGAGCCGAGGGTGGAGCGGGCTGTGTGTGGTGGGCCTGGGGCTGGGACCTGGGATCTCCCATGCGAGGCCCCATCTCCGCTGGGACCCTGAATCAGGGCCTGTGGGACCCAGCCACCAAGCGTGCGTGTACTGGGCATTCCCATGACGCAGGGCCCCGAGGAGCTGACAGAGGAATCGTGGGGGCAGGGAAACCGCTCATTTCAGAGTGAGCCCCACACTGCTCACTTTCCAGTGTCGCATTCCTTCTCCAGGAGCCGAGGCCGTGGGCATGGAGGTCGGGGTCCCTCAGGCCTGGCCTCTGGAAGGGGCTGCCCAGGGGACAGGTGGCTACGCTCAGCCCACACGCAGGCCACACCGCAACGGCTTCAGGACGGGGGAGGAGCAGAAATACAGTCAGGGCCTGGGCGTGGGGGCCTCAGACCCTCTGCCAAGTCTGCGGCTTACCCGCCCAGTCCTCCCAGAGGGTGCCGCCGCCCGGCCTCCCCTTGGGCCCCAGGGGAGTGCGAAGCCACTGCCATGTGCCCCTCCACCTTCACCCAGCCCCTCCAGGCTGGGGTCCAGGCCGGGGGACCCAGTCACCTTGGGGGATTCCTGAGCTGCACTGGCCTCTGCGGCCTGTTTTCCGTTCGTGTCATCTGTTAGTGACTCACCAGTTCACTGGGCGCCACACCAGTCTGCTGGCCGCCACCTGCCTGCGGGAGGCGTTGGGGAACCAGCGCCTGTCTGGGGCAGACGCTGCCAATGGTCAAGACCTCAGAGCCAGCGGAGCCGAGAGGCCGTGCTGGCGGAGACCAGCAGGGGGACGGCCAGCTGCGCTCGCGGAGCGGGGGACGCTGGGCCAACGGCAGCCGACAGCATCCCGTGGGTGGTTGGGGGGCTCCCGTGAGCTCCGTGCTGGGAGGGGCACCCCCAGTCCCTGGATCTGGGGGCAGCCGGCTGACCCCACGTCTCATGCGACTGCCTGGGCTTGTCAATTGCCGTAGATTTGGCTCCTTGACGCGTCACGGTTTTCTTTCATCTGTTTTACCTTCTCATCCTCTGGGACTAGGGTGACGCAGCAGCTGCACGGGGACATCAGGTAACAGACAACAGCAAACTAAAGACGGCAGGGGCAGGGTCTGCCAGAGGCCAGGCATCGCGCCGGGTGCCTGCCGGTCAGCTCGCCCCGTCCCAGAGCAGCCCTGGGAGGCCACGCCCCCACGGCTCACCGGTCGCTGCGTGAGGCGGCCGGGGGTCCCCGTGAGCAGAGTGCCTCCCACGTGCTCCGCCCTCAGACCTGGAGTGCTCTCCCCGGTCAGGTCCCTGCATCGCAGGGACCACTGGGCCACGTCCGCTCAGCAACCGCACCTATGCCCTCTTTCCTCACACCCCTCCCTGCAGCAAGGCCTGGGCTGACTGTAGTCTGGCCCACGAGCACCGGGCTGGGCAAGGGGGCCGGTGTCCTGTCCCGGCGGGGCCAGGCGGTGGGGCATCGGTGCCCAGCCGGCCCTCCCTGCCCCATTCCCAGAGCCTGTGACCTAGTACAGCATGCTTTGGCCACTCCACTCACTGTCTATGTCACATAACTTGCTTCATGTTGAAGGCAGAGCTGGACCACGTGGGCCCTGGGCCACCCTGCAGGAGGTCAACCGGCTGCCCAGCTGAGAGGCCGCCAGGACGGCCGACTCCCCACCTGCCTCCATGGCCTCTGTCTTCAAAGAAAAGGATATTTTAAGAAGAAAAAGAGATGAATCTGGGTGTCTTTGCTGGAAAGAAGTAGATGTTTTTAATTATGAGACAATAGTAGGAAGATTATCTTTGGAGAAGAAGTGGACTTGAAGCAGCCTTCTGAGGGTGAGTGGGGATTCGGTCACTTCGCTAGGCCCTGGCCCCAGGGCTTGGAGCCGCCCTCAGGCTCAGCAGCGCCCACCCTGCCAGTGGGTGTCCAGGTGGCAAGCTGGACGAGGGGGTCTGGACGCAGCCTGTGTGGGAGACAGAGGCGGGGCCCTTGTTCCCGAAGGCAAAGCGATCCCAGGAAGCCAGCAGCCAACAGGGGCGGGGGGCCAGGAGGACACCAGACCCATGCGTCCCCTAACAACAAGCCCAACGTAGGACTCACGAGCTCGACTCAGCAGCAAGCAGCTGGCGGGACCCAGCCCGGGAGCCCCAGGCGCTGCCGGCCACGAGAGCACAGGCCATCCCTCGTCTACCTGGACTGCTCCACCAGCAAAGACCGCACGACAGCTTCTGGGGGAGGCAGGAGGGTTGGCCCCAGGTGACCGTGTAGACGGGGTTTCTCCCACGTGACTGTGTAGACAGGTGTGGGTGTCGTCTATGTGACTGTGCAGTTGTGTGTGAACTCACACTACCTTCCTGCTTCACCTGTACTTTGCCATCTGCATTGGGCGCCCAGTCCTTCCAGCACAAGGACAACCACACCACCGGGCACACTTGGAGCAGGGCAGGAGAAGTGAGACCTGGAGACTGAGCGGGTTGAGTGAGGGTGTGATGCCTGCACAAAGCTGCACGCTGTTGGTCCCGGGGCGTCCTTCCTCCTGGCTGCGCTCATGGTCAGCTTCTCACTGTGAGGACACTGCTCCCCATGGTGCTTGAGACACTTCGAGCTGGTCCCTGACCCGGTGGCCCAGACCGTCCTCCCAAGTTCAGCACGGCCACCGAGAGGTAAGTCCCAGGGACTCGGATATGAGCACGGCCTACAGCCCCTGGATTTACACCTGTGCACGTGCGTGTGTGCAGACACACACTCAGAGGAGGGGAGGGGATAACACATCTATACGCACAC
This sequence comes from Vicugna pacos, assembly GCF_048564905.1. Classification (NCBI taxonomy): domain Eukaryota; kingdom Metazoa; phylum Chordata; class Mammalia; order Artiodactyla; family Camelidae; genus Vicugna; species Vicugna pacos. The sequence continues at coordinate 78,766,478 of NC_132994.1, forward strand.
ATGTGCAGACACACGCACAGACACATGCACACAGACACACACACGGACACACGGACACACGGACACCAGCCTGCAGGGGAATCCGGGCTTCCTGCTGTGTCTGGGCACCTTTACGCCAGGTCCTGTCCTGGGTGGGCCAGTCTGACGACCTGCAGGCAAAGGGAACCCCTTTCTCACGGTCCCAGGGTCTTTCTGTGGCATCCGCCCAACAAGCCTCCCGTCCCCATGCATGTCGCTCTTGCAGCATGTCCAGGGCCAGCGGAGGAAGTTGTCGTGAGCGTGTGAGTAACGGGACCCAGTGAGGAACTGCCCCGGGGACTCTGGGACTGGGCACCCTGGACGGCAGGTGGGAGGGTCAGCGGGCACAGGGAGTCTGCTTGCAGGGCTGCTCGCAGGGCTGCTCGCCACCCTCACCCCTCCTGACTCTGTGCACAGACTCTCAGGTGAACTGCGCGGTCCTGGGGTAGGGGCGGGGGCGGTTCCCGCCAGTCGTGCTGCACGCCCTGCGGCAGGTGGATCGGAAACGCGGGATTTGCGCATGGTCTGATTCCAACCCTCTGACCTCCTCCCTCTTCCTGTCACTCAGGGGACACTATAAACCTCCCACTATGTGAGCAGCACTGATCCTGGGCTCAGCATACAGAGGAGATGAGCAGGAGTGGTCTCAGAGCAGCGGGAACTGCCCGGTCGCTGCGCAAAAGGCTGCAGGAAGGAGACGCAGAAGGAACATAGCGAGCAGCGTGTTCCATGGGGCAGGGCAGCAGGTGAGCAGGCGGCCAGGACCTGCTGCGTCTGGATGGGACCCCGGGCTGCAGGGGACCCCGGGCTGCAGGAGGCCCTGGGCTGGTTCCCACAGAGAAATCTGCTCTTCGGTGAGTTGAGTGTCAGGACGGGGCCAGTGGGACAGCAGATGGGGGAGAACATGGTCCCAGCTGCCGGTCAGAGGCCACCGCTCTGTCCTGGGTCTCCTGCGTTGGTGGGGGCAGTGCCCAGGTCCCCAGCAGGGACCCATCTTCAGAGAAGCTTCAGCCCCACCCTGAGGACTGGGCTCTTCTCTGCAGCCCCCAAAGGCTCTGATGCCCAATTTCTGTCAAAAAAATTGCCTTTTAAAAAAGTGGGAAGTCGGCAAATACTGAGTGAATGAATGGGATGCCTGACACCCTTGTTTCTAGTGTTCTTTAGGTCAAGGACAGCATCGAAAAGACGTCTCAAAAACTCCGCAGGAAGTAAGTACAGGTGAAGGTACAAAGTCTTGCCTTGTTTGTCCTCCTGCTATTAAAGGATTAATGAATTCCTACATATTTAAGACGCTTTTTGAGAGAGCAGTTACCTGACTTTGTGCAAATTTAAACTTGCGAAGAATCAGTGGGGTCTTGCTGAGCTGCGCTCCCACCTCACGGCTGCAGGCCGTTTAACCAAAACATCACGGAGCCTTTCCCGCAAGGCGGCACTTGCGCCCGCCCTGAGCAGGCGGAGCCCACGGGGCGGGGCTCGGAGGCTCACCTGTGGCCCCGGGACTAGGAGGAGGCCCGCCGGCTGACTGCACACCTCGCGGAAGGGGCGGTGCGTGAGGCGTGGGGCCTGCCGTGCGGCTCCCGGGAGCCCCTGCAGGTCCTGCTAGCTATCGGCTCTAAATGCGATTCCAGTTTCTCTTACCCACAAAGACATGATGGACACATTTTCCAGTTGCAAATAACCTGTGTTCCCAGTGGCTTCATCTGCAGCCTGAGGGGAGGTGAGCGTGTGTGTGTGGGTCCAGCTCTGGGACTGGCCTGGTTTGCTGGAGCCACATCTCCAGACCCTCCCCCTGTGCTTGCTCAGTGGCGCTGGTCCCCTGCTGGCCCCACAGCTGCCCCGTCCGAGTCTGAGCTAGGAGACGCTGCCCGGACGCCGCCCCTCCTGGGCCCCTCTCCCTGCACAGGCCTCTTCCGTTTCCCACCAAGCGAGATGGCTGGGGGACGGATCCCTCCTCACACCAAACACAAAGCAAGATTCCAGATGCCCCAGGAGCAAAACACCAAATGACAAACACTCACTGCGGAAAAGAGGAGCCCAGGGAAACGGCCAGTTCCAGGTCAGACGGTCAGGGGGCTGCCAGGCTCCTGCCTCTCACCCGTGGGTAGGCGAGGCGATGGTGACCGCGGTGGACGGGACACCCTGAACGCTCAGGTCCCTGCGTTCACGGCAACACTGGAAACACAAATGGTGGCCCTGACGGTTGTCATCTGATGTTCTGAACGAATCAGCGCTCACAAAGCACCACTAGTAATACACTGGTATGATCAATGCAAGTAAACGACTGTAAGACTTGTAAATATATTAGAAGAGCCTTTCTTTGTAAGCAATATCAAAGGAATTATTAACCTTTTTTGAGGAAAAAATGCATAATTGGTGATTCTTGGAAGATGTCACTACAGCAAATTTTTTGAAATGGTAACAGATGAAGGTAAAGAAGGCAGCCTGAGTCTTGCCTTTCTCAGATGGAAGGCACTGCAGGGTGGACGGGCCCGGGCGGGCTCTGCTGCCCCTGAGCTCGGCGCGCCTTGCCGGTGGGCGCTGGGTCTCCGGGTCAGGGCCTGTGTCCCGCTTTCCAGCGCCTCCCCTGTGACCTCCGGGTGCCGGGTGTGGGGACGGCTCTGGTCTGTCCATGCTCCTCCTGCCAGCATCAGACCTTTCTGGATGCTGCCCCACGGCCTCCAGCTGCACCCGGGTCTTCAGACGCCTCTGCGGGTCCTGTCCGCGTGTGGCCCAGCTGATGGTTCCGCAAGTCCCTCAGTGTCATACACAGCCTTGGAGGGACTTCCAGAACGTCCCAGAGAATGCAGAGCAAAGACACAGGCTTTCCTGGGGAAACAGAGCTAGGGTCAGCGCAGAGAGAAGGCTGGCAGACCGGCCCAGGTCTCACAGGCCCCGGGGCAGGCACGTGGGGCCGGGTGACCTGTGCGATGCAGGGCCCTCCGTCCAGGGGCAGTTGAGAGTAGACGCAGCCCTCAGTCCCGGCTGAGCCCCCTGCCCCCTCCCACCCGCTCTCATCTCTCTCCACGATTCCTAGGTGAGAGTTTCCCTTTCAGCGTTGCTCTTAAAAAAGAATGAAAACAACTCAAAAATCCATGAGTGGAGAAACAAACTGTGGCGCAAATTACGGCCCATTCCACAGCCTTCACGATTAAACATCACAGAATCGTCACGATGGGCCTCGTCTAGGGCACTCTGAGGTCGCCTTCTCACACGCGGGTTTCTGTGTGGTCCACGTCTCGGTACTGTGCTGTGGGGGACCTCCGTGTGAAGCCCACCTCGGAGAACCCACATGGCCTGGTGCAGTTTTCTTGGTTCCTGAGACCAAGACCGAAGCCCGCCTGCCACTCTGGCCTGGACACAGTCTAGCAAGAGGTGTGTTTTCTGATCTGAGTCACTGGTCACTGCAGATGGAGGCCTGGAGTTCTTGCTGGAAAACTCCTGTGACCTTGGGTCCAGGCTCCTGCCTGAGGAAGGTCTCGCTGAGGGGAGTCTCGCTGAGGGGGTCGCCCTTGGTAGGGGTGCTTGACCTCCGCACACGCCCACCCCCAGCACGCTCTCCTGGCCCTGTGCTGGCCACAGGCCCGCCCAGGTGGTGTCCCCCTGGATAGGGGCTGAGGCCCAGGCAGGTCTCTGTGGACACAGAGGAGGAGGCAGGTGTGAGGCCCTCCTCTGGCCTCTGGCCTGGGCCACGACCTGGTCTGTGTCCCCAGCACCGGGCGATGGACATGCGGCAGGGGCAACCACCCTTTCCCGGGTGGCCCTCAAGGCTTGTCTTCGCTTAAAATGCCTGCAGTTTCCCAGGCAACCAGCGTTGACCAGGGGCTGAGCAGGCCCCGGGAGGCCAGAGGGGGCACGGGTGGACCCCGCCCCGGGCACTCAGTGCCTTCCCACCCCCGGCTGTGGGGCTGGGACAGCCGGGCCTGCTCTGCCCCAGGAGACCGGGAGGACTTGCAGGCCTTTGAAAGTGAGTGGCCAGTGGGGGGCCGGGCGGGAACGACAGCTGGTGAACTGTGGCCACCTCAGTGGAAGCACCAGCGGGAGGGGGAGGGAGGGATCCCCTGAGGTCAGACGCTGGAAGGCCAGCAAAGGCCCACGTGTTGTCATCACTCAAGGGCCCCCGGCGCCCTGGAGGGAGTGGAGGACACAGGACTGACCGCCTGGGAACACGAAACCGGCAGGAAGCTGTTGCAAGTGGTGGCTGCGTCCAGGGGGGATTTAGATCAAAGGCGTGCAGCTGCGAGGCCTTGGGGGCGGGAGAGGCCTCGCAGCCAGTGGGCTGGGCAGGGCTGCAGCAGCTGAGCGGGGGACGTGCCTCAGGGGCTGCCTGAGAGCCTCATCCCTGGAGTGCGTCCTGCTGCCCGAGGGTCCCTGGTGCACGCAGGCGGCTTCGTTCCCCCAGTAGCCGCTCAGGCCGGACGCCCCAGGCCCCCCACCCCCTGGCCTGGGGGCCATGAGTTTGGGTCCCGGGGTGGTGGTCTCCTTCCGGGAGGACTGAAGTTCCCTTTAGAAGCAGCCTCAGGCTCAAGGAGGCAGAGTCCTGGGCGGGCGAGGGGGCGTCGGGGCAGGAAGGACCCAGTCACCCCCTCAGGGCCTGGTTCTGGCCTCTGTGAAACCGGCTAATCGGGAGGCATCAAGTGACCGCCTCCGGCCTCCCGGGAGCAGAGAGCCGGGGGTGAGGCGTGAGAGGAGGCTCAGGGCCGAGCCACCAGGCAAACCCAGCTCTCTGCTGGGGCCACAACAGCAGGAGGGTTAGAGGGAGACGGGGCCCTTGCCATCTCTGCCGCAGCAGACGAGGCCCGAGGCTCGGCAAGTGCCTGTGTCTGTAAGGAGGAGCTCACAGCACCGTTGCAAGAGTCACATAAGGTGGCGAGTCCACCCTCAGGGCCCTGTGGGAAGCGGCAGGGCTGATGGCCTGGCAAGGCCACACCTGGCCCACGGTTTCCACCAGGCAGAGTGTCTGGGGAACTTTGTGACAAATGGATATCTGCCCCAGGGCAAGAGGGGCAGCCAGAGCCCAGGCTGGAGTTGGGATGTGAAAGGTGGGGGAATGTGGCGGGAGAGCACGTGGGGAGGGGCTCCAGGCTGGGGCTCCCTCTGGGTCTGCACTCAGGGGCCTGGGGTCCAGGCAGGGGATGGAAGGCCAGACGAGGGGTGGACACATGGCGTGGAGGCTCCCACTGGTTCTCGCAGGGCCGGCAGAGGCCGCGGGGAGACCCCTGCCCGGTGGTCCCGGGATAAGCCCTGGGGTCTGGGAGACTCGAGGCAGCTGCAGATAGATGTCAAGACCCCATCGCAGACCAGACATGAAGCCGAGGCCCGGTGCCGTTGGTCTCGCTGGGCAGGGTCCACCCCACCCTTCCAGATGTGGACTGCGGTGAAAGAGTGGTGACCCTCCGTGCCGTTCCAGGCCGCGACAGAGCACAGCAGGGAACTGTGGCCTCAGTTTGGTTTGGACGTTGAAGTCACACAGCAGAGAGTAGCTGCGAAAGAGCCAGGCCGGCCGAGGTCCACCGCGGGCGGGCGCTGAGCGAGGCCGGGCCTCGGAGCCGACCAGAGAGGGCTCGCCCCGCGTCACTCGCGCCACGTGAGACTTCGGTTTCTGCAGCTCAACATCTTTGACATGGAGAAAGGAGCTCCTCTCCTCCCAGCGCCTTGGTGCGTCAGGCCGGTTTTCAGACTCGGGCCCGTTCCCTTCGGGAAGAACCACTGAGCGGATCTGACCTCAGGGAGGTCCCAAAACAGCGCCCCCAGCTCCTCCAAAGCAGGGAATGTGGATGCAGCGACAAAGAGACCAAACAGTAGAAAATTCCAAAGGAGCGGGTGGGCTGCCTGGGGGGCAGAGGGGTCCCAACAACCAGTCACAGGCCCCCTCCCGGCTGGGCGCCTTGCTGGGGGCTGGTCCATGCTGTGTCCACCAGACTGGTCTGAGCCTCAGGGCGGGGCCCTGGGAGGGGTCCCGGCTTCTGGAGGGCGGGGCCGTGTGTCCATGCAGGGGAGCTCGGTGCTGCTCAACTTTGAAATCCACCTTTGCTGGGGTCCCGCGGGTGAGGGGTGGGCTCAGAACCCCACCGGGTGGCAGAGATGGAGTCCTGAGACCTCGTGTCCTCGTTCTCCACATCCTGGGTCCTGGGGTTTTCAGGAAGTGAGGCCACCCAGGGGCTCGGGCCCCCCGGCCCCTCAGTGGCCATCACGGCTGCCCAGTGCTTTCCCAAGCCGGGGAGCAGCTGGCGTGAGAGCCAGAGGAGGGCCGGCCCCGCTGCCCCCAACCTACAGCCGTTCAGGACTCGCCGGCTCCTCCCATCCCACTCTATCCGAAACCCACGCCCCAGAAAGCCGTGCAGGCAGCCCCACCCTAGAGTGTCCCATCCCCAGAGAGGCGTGTGGCCACGGGCACGCGACTCAGGCCAGCCCTCTGCCGCACGGCTCCTCCTCACCTGGCCCCTTCCTCACGCGCAGCGGGGCCGCAGCCCCCCTCAGGCCTGGGCAGGGCTGGGCCTTGGGCCAGCAACCCGTAGGCAGGGGTGCTGTGTGTGCTTTTCAGAAGGATTTTCTGACTCTGTCCCTTCTGAACCCAGGAAAGAAAAGCAGCCTCACATTCATCTTCTTCCGGGGAAACTCCTGCAGCCTTGCGCCCCGCCTGCCCTCTGGCTGTGCTCTTCGTGGGGAGAGGGCCGGGGCTGGGCCTCCCTGCCCAAGTTCCTCCGACCGTGAAACGGAGCTGCTGCCGGGCCTGGGGCCCACATGGTGGCCCTGGGGCCCCACCAAGTCTCCGAATGCAAGGGACCCAGCCCGACCGCCTCCCCGAGGCGAGGAGGTGGCAGGACCCAGACAAACTGAGCAGGCCGTGTCCGTGGGGGTCCTCTGCTCCGGCCCGCTGTCCTCTCAGCCTGATGGTCGAGCCCAGCCAGAGAGCCGCCTTGCCTGCAGACACGCCTCCCCCCTGCGCCCCAGGCTGCGTCCACCTGGGCGTCACCCACGCACTCTGACCACAGGGCCCTCACCAGAGCGCTGTCCCCTCCCTCCCACCTCCCTCCTCCTGCTGAGCCCACAGTCATCCTGGGTCTGTCCTCCCCTCTTCTCACCCCTGGCCTGGTAGCACCCTCAGCCAGGCGTTTCTGGGGGAATTGCGTCTTTAAGGCCAAGCATGGTGTCTTGACAGTGCTGTTAAATGGGGAAAAAGTCCTTGTCAACAGTGGTGCAAGAACTTTGTGGGTGGTGATGTCAGTCCCTTGTCCACTGACAGCAGTGACCCAGCCTCTTCCCGGCCCCGCCTGGAGGCGTGCTGGTTTTGCCACTCGGCTTACGCCTCCAAAACACCTCCCACCACCCTGGCCGCTCTGACCGCTCCCCTGAGAGAAGAGAGGGCCGGTGGGGCTCAGCCAGCGTGTGGAGCAGGTGAAGCCGCCCCAGTAGGCAAGCTACAGCCTCCAAGACGGCAGCCTCTGTCTGTCCAAGCCAAGTGGGAAACAAAGAACAAAAAGCCAGTGTCACCGGCCCCTGGGCAGAAGCTCGTGCAGGCCTGTGCGGGGCCAACGCTGGAGCAGAGGGCCTCTGGGCGCGGCGCCGGGTCTGTAGCCGAGTTAAAGTCAGCAGTTCCCAAAGGAAGTGGCGACTTCTTCAAGGGCCACTCGCCCGGCGGCCCGTACCTCCTGATGCCCTTCCTCGACCAGTGGAGCAGAGCCTCCCCCAGGCTCTCGTGGCCCCGACGGGCCACGGAGCCTCAGCCCAGTGTGCCTTCTGCTGGGTGGAGCGCTGCTCCGCGGGTTTCCATAGCCTGTAAGTCATTTTCCTTTGAGTCAGGCCTGTGTGGGTGCTAGAGTATATTCGCTTTTATTTACGCTGCTGTATTAAGAACAGATGGGGCATCGGTCGGTCCTTTGGTTCTTTGAGGTTACAGACAAAGCCATTGAAAGGCCTTTTTAATGTTTTTTAATTAAAGCTCCTATGGTGGTTAAAGATGTGCTGAAGAGGGTTGTGTAAATCAAAAGGAATAACAGCAAAAACAAAACAACAACACCAAAAGGAAACCCATGAATGGGTGTCACGACTCACTTGCTCTGTGAACCAGCGCGGCGGACGGGGGCTCCAAGCAGAAACTGTCGGCTGAGCGTCCCATGTCTGGCACCTACACACCCCGTAACCTGGGGACCTCAGTTTCTCCTCTGTAAAATGGAGAACATGATCTTTCACAGGGCTATTTGGGCGTTTAAGAGATGATGTCCATCTAAAAGGAAAGAAAGCTTTTAGATACAAAATTAGGCTAGAAATGACGCAGAAGGGCTTGGCACATTGTTAGTGTTCGATGAATGTTGCTTACAGTTACTCCCAGTAAAACCAATGCAAGTATTATGTTTGCTTAAAAATTGTTGAATGTCCGACCCACAAAAATTACCATCAGAACTAATGAACGTATTCAGCCAAGTTTCAGGATGTGAAATCAACACACAAAAAACAGTTGCATTTCTATACTAACAGCAAACAATCCAAAGAGGAAATAAAGAAATACCTACTTACAATGTCATCAAAAAGGAATAAAATACCTAGGAATACGCTTCGACAAGGAGGGAAAAGTCTTGTACCCTTAAGACTAAAAAATGTTGCGAGAAGAAAGTGAAGACGACCTCCATAAGTGGAAAGGCATTTGTGTCCGTGGGTCAGAGAAACTGACGCTGTGAAAACGCCAGTGCTGCCCACGTCACCCGCAGGTTAGACACAGTCTCTGTCGGAATCCCCGCGGTATTTTTGTGAAAATAGAAAAATCCATCCTAAAATTCAGACAGAACTTCAAGGAACCCAAATAGCTGGAACAATTTTGAAAAAGAACCAAGCTGGAGGTCTCACACTTCCTGATTTCAACACTTATTACAAACATACAGCAACCAAAACAGAGTGGCGCTGGCGCAAAGGCGGACGTAGACCCGCGGAGCGGAGCAGAGACCACAGGGCTGAATCCTGAGCATGCGGTCACATGACCTCGACGGGGGCGCCAACATGACTCAGTGGGAAAGGAAGGTCTCTTCAGCAAATGGTCTGGGGAAACAGGACATCCAAGTGCAAAGGAAAAGTCTGGTTCTAACCTTACTCCATATGCAAAAGGTAACTCAAATTAATCAAAAACATAAATATAAGAGCCCAAATTGTAAACTCCTAGAAGGAAACATGGAGTAAAGGACATTGGATTTGGCAAGAATTTCCTGGATGTCACACCAAAAGCGCAGGCAACAGAAGTGAAAACAGAGCTGCTGGATTTCATCAAAAGTAAAAAATTTTCCGTCAAACGTTAGTGTCGACACAGTGAAGGGCAGGCTGCACAGTGAGAGGAAGTACCTGCGAAATCTACACCTAGTGGAGAGTCCAGGTCCAGAACGTACAAAGAACACCTGTAGCTCGGTGACAACCGCAAAGTGGACAAGGGACCTGAATTGACTTTTCTCCAGAGAAGACATACAACTGGCCAACAGATGCACGAAAAGATGCTCAGCACCACGCATCACCAGGGAAGCGCAGACCAGATCCTCAGGGAGACACCACCGCGGCTGTCAGGGCGCTTGCTGTAAAGGCAGACGGACAAGCCGACCAGAGAATGACGAGTGTTGATGACAGTGTGGAGGAACTGGAATCGTGCAGTGTTGGTGCAATTGAAAATGGTGCAGATTCTATGGAAAACTGTACTGTGGTTTCTTGGAAAATAAAACATAGAATTACCATATGATCCAGCAATTCCACTGCTGGGCGTATACCCAAAAGAAATGAGAGCAGGGTCTCAAAAAGACACCGGTACACCCGTATGCAGAGCGGCATTGTTCACTGTTGCTAGAACACGGAAGCAGCCCACGTGCCCTCTGACAGGTGAGAGGAGAAGCGCTTGTGGTCTGCGCACACAATGGAACACCACCCAGGGATGTCGAAGGGGAAGGACTTCAGAAACAAAGAAACTCAAGGGAGAGAGATCAGGTTGTGGTTACCAGCGGCGGGGGTGGGGAGGGGGTTGGATGAAGGTGGTCAGAAGGCACGATTTCAGCTACGAGACAAAGAAGCACACATGAGGAGCACTGCTGGCTGCTGCATATGAACGTCGCTGAGAGCGCGAAGCCCAGTGCTCGACACAAGCAGAAAGCAGTTCTTTCGCACCCCTACGAGGCGACGAATTTCTCTAAGCCTTCCGGTCCTCGCCCCGTGATGTGTGCGAGTCAGACCATGCAGCTGTCCACCCTGAACCCCGTGTATGTGTCAGTTACAGCTCCACCAACCCAGAAGGGAAAAGTAGAGACATAATGGAAAAACGCAAAGGAAGGAGATTCTGCGATACGCTGCAACACGGACAGACCCGAGGACACTGCGCCCAGTGAAACTAGCCGTTCACAAGCAAACAGCCGCCGCAGACCTGCACCCGTGCAGCTGCCTCGGTCAGTCAGTTCCACAGTCAGAAGGTGGACCGACATTTGCAGGGGCTGAGGGGGCGCAGGGAGCTGCGTTTCATGCAGTTTCAGGTCTGCAAGAGGAAGGCTGGGGATCAGCCACACAGCAACGTGAGTGTGCTCAGCATCCCTGACCTGTGCACGTAGAAATGGACGGGATGGTTTATGTTAAGCTTTTTTTCGTTTGTTTTTTAACCACAATAAAAGAAATGACTCAGTGCCTGTGATAGGGACCGGGTGCACATGATGGAAAATCGCTCCTGTCTTCAGGGACTCCCCCTGAGTTCTGGGCGAGGCGATCTCGCTGCTTTCAGGCACCTCGTGTCCCGCGGAGACCAGGCCTGCTGGAGGACGTGGGCCCCCGGTGACAAAGCCACTCAGGTCAGGACAGTGCTGGGATGGGGCACCCACACCGCAGGCTGGCGTTCCCTCCACTAAGTCTGACAGTCTGCACGGAGAAGGGAGCAGGGGCGCCGCCGTGCGTGTGACTTGCTGCTTTCCGGGCACTACGTTCAATTCAGGGCCAACCTCAGGGGCGGGCGACCAGGACCAGCAGGACCCACGCCTCATCTAACAGCTGGTGTCATGTAGTTTTTGAACTAGGAGCCCTGCATCTTTTTTTTCTTTTTTGCACTTGGCCCTGCAAATTTTACAGCTGGTCCTGATTAGATTTCTGCTCTATCTGGAAGGAGCAACACCGTGAAGAGGAGGAATCCGCACATCCTGGGCGTCCTAACAGGCTTTTGTCCCTGCGGGGCATCGGCCAGCGTCTGGAGATGTTTTCGGCTGTCCCAGTGCTGCCCACACCCTGCCGCGCCCGGGCCAGCCCTGACCAGTGACCCGGTCCCCCAGGATCACTGTGTCCAGGTCCAGACCCTGGACTCCAGCAAGTGGGTTATGCAGGCGGCCTTGGAACCACCTTGTGAAGTGGAAAGATCCCTCAGCCTTGTCCCAGAAAGCTCTCCCAGCCTCAGGGGAGGCTGAGATCTTACCCGAGCCTGGCAGAAAGAAGTCCCGCTGGACATGGACCCCGAAGCCCGCCCTTCACAGGCCTCCGTGTGCAGACAGAACGGTCCCCTGGCCTGGGCTGGTGGCAAGGCTGGCCCGTCCTGTGTCTCAGGCCTGTTTCCACGAGAGGGCATCCAGGCCCTCCTTTTGGAGGGAAGGGCTGGCCGGGCGGGTGGGGCTGCCTCCGCCCCGATGCTGCGTCCCCGGGGGACTGGGATCCTGGAGGAGAATCACCAGCACTGTAGGCTCTGTGCTACGATCGACTTTAGAATCAGAACTTCGCACGTGTGACCAGCAGATGGTCCCAGCCAGCCAATGGGCCAGGTGCCTCAACGAGCCTCAGCCCCACGTCAAGCCCCCGAGGTGCCTGGGGCGGCCCAGGAGGGCGTCTCTGCGGAGTGGCAGCCCCAGTCAAGGCGGTGCCTCAGGCGAGAAGTGGGGGGGCTGCGTGGATGTTGGCATGACAAGGCCACCACCTGGGCGGTCCCGGCTCCCTCCCTCCGCTCTGGAGGGACCTGCTGCTGTCTTCTGTTTTGTTCTTAGAGGGGCGTGGGGGAGGCTCCTGCTGCGCTTGCAGCTAAGTGGCAAGTCTGTGCTCAGAACAGACGTCGTCTCTATCGCCACCTCAGCCACTCCAGGACTTTCTCAGATGACTCCTTGACACAAGCTGACGCCTCCCCTGGTCGCACCACCGAGGCCCCGCTCCTCAGGGGACGAAGAGCCCGAGCCCTTCTCCCAGAGACTGCTTATCAGCTGTCAGCGTGGTGTTTGCTCTCAGCCTCTTCTCACGTGCGTGTGCCGTGCGCGGTGACAGGGAGATGCCGACCTGACTGCCCGGCGCTGCACAGCCCTGCCGGAGGGGCAGGGGCCCCAGGAGAGGCCGACGGCGTCGGGGCCTGCGGTCTCGGCAGGGGTACCTGAACCCGCCGGGGTGGAGCCTCCCAGAACTGAGGCTGGTGGGCCCGAAACACCGGAGACGCAGCCCCACGGCTTGGCGGCTCCAGGCCTGACAGGTGTGTTCTCCGCAGTTTTCGGTGGCAGGGCTCCGCCCAACCCTGTGGACACACCGGACAAGTCATTTCCTCAGAATATTTGTCTCCAGGTGTCCTGCTCCCATGCCTGCCGGCTTGGTCCTCGGAGGAGCGTGGCTGCGAAGAGGGAAGGGAATCCGCCTCCTCAGTGTCGCCTTCTGGGGCCCCTTGAAGGGACTCAGGGGTGTTCAGCCAGAGATCTGGGGACCCTCGTGTGGCGTCCACGGCAACTCCTTCGTCGGACCACCGCCCGTGTCCACCGTGATGTGTGACTAAGGTGGCTTTTCCCGTTTTCAGCTCCATGGGGTGTTGGGATTTCCTCTGCTGAGCAGGAAGACCTTGATGAGGAAGAGTCACAGCTGGTGAGAGTCCACAGGGAGACAGCACGGCCCTGCGTGCAGACGTCGCGGAGGAAGGGACGCAAGGCTGGTGCCAGGGCCTCACTCTCTGCACTTACCAAGTGTCAGGAAAGGAAAGAAACTGCCGGAATCCGGGGAGTCAGTGGGTGGTGGAGACTGCGTGCATCGCCGCCGGGATGCCAGCACCTGCAGGGAGCTCTCTGCCCCAGCCCGTTCCCTGGTGGACGGTAGATTGTCGTTAAAACTGACCTCCACAGCTGGGCAGCCTCCCCTCGGGTATTGCTCAGATCTCTGAACATGTAATAAACACATAATTACGGCTTTTAAAATTAAATCTGTTCATGCATTGAATTAAAGACCATAATAAAAAGTTATTTTAAACAAGATTAATGTCCCACTTTCTTTTAGATTTAAATAGAGAATTTTGGGAAATTTTTGAATGAATCCTTAAAAAGTGTTAAATCAGACTGTAGCATCTTAACAGCTGCAAACGTTCAGTTGCAATAGAAGGTACCAATTTTTTCATTGGTATTTCACGAGTTATCTGTGAACAAAAATATTCTGGCATCAAGTATACTTCTCCTCCTTGTAATCTATGTCCTGTGCCCCAAAATGGCCAAATTCAGACCTTCCAGAATATAAACTTCATGAGAACAAGAATCTTGCTATTCAGAAATGTCGTCTCAGTGCCTAAAACAGTGCTTAATACCTAACAGCTACTCAGGAGGTGTTATTACACGAGTAAGTACACCCCCACACCCCCCACGGGGCTCGTCTCTTGGCACCTGGGAGGAGCAGAGAGTGCACACAGCCTGCCCCGCCCACGGTGTGCAGACCTCTGTGGCCGCAGGTGGCTCTTTGCCTTCTCTCTGCAGTCTGTCCTAAGAGAAATGCAACCACAGAGTCGTTCCTGATGTGCTACCGTGTGAAACCTGCCTCGCTCCGCAGGCTGGGAGGTTCGATCCCTGTTGGTTACAGCACACCCCCAGGAAGACTCTGAGGAGCCCGCGGCAGTGCTGGGGTGCGGGGCAGGGTTTTCCTCCCCAAGTGCTGCGCACTTGTGTTTTCTCACTTACGTCACTGCGTACACACGGCCTTGTGTTAAGGCGCTGACCTATTTGATGAAGAAGCTGTTGGCGCTTCTCTCTGGGGGCCGGGCCCTCTCAGAGGTCAGCAGCCCCGTCTGACCCCAAGCCGTGAGCACCAGGTCCCCAGTTTCCTGGAAGGACTCAGAGTTCCCTGGCTTGGTCATCGGACTCACAGAGTCTGAGACTCAGCAAGTGCCCGGAGGAGGACAGCTGCCCACTGCCGGCCACACGGCCCCCCTCAGGGACTCACAGGCACACCGGGAGGGCAGCTAGGGGCACAGACATCACAGGCCACAGGCGAGGGGCTCTGGCTGCCCTGAGGCGTCCCTGACGAGGAAGCTGCTCCCTTCCCCCGAGGCCTCCCAGAGGACATTCCGAATCCGCTGCTGGCAGACAAACAACACTCTGGTCCTGCCAACAGGGCAGAGAAGAGGCCGGATGCCAGCGAGCAGGCAACACCTCGGGGTGGAGAAGGGAGAGCCCTTTGGTTCAATCCTTCTTCATGGACGACACGGCGTGGAGTTCCCACAGCCCCACATCCGGAGAGAGGAGGAGGAGCGGACACGGTCCATGCACACCTAGCGACCGGAGGCACGACCTCGCGGCCGGTGCGGGGCCACAGGGGCCTGCGTCGTCCCTAGTGAGGACGTCCCCACGTCCGGGGACAGCCAGGACGACGTGGCTCCCAGGACACAGGCACACACCCAGAGCGGCACCAGCAGAGGCTGCAGCTGGCACTGAGGGCCTGTTTACTTGGGCGGTCAGTGAGCCCCATCGGACCACAAGGACAGGTGCTCCACCACCAGAAACTAGGGAAGGATGGAGTCTCTCCCCTCAGGACCGGATCCAGGTCGGCTGTCACTCCTCGGAGACTTCCAAGCAGCCACTGCTGCCACCTCTTCCTTCTCACACCCGAGAGGAAGGCTGCAGGATCCGAGAGCTGCAGCGAGACTGTAAGCCCAGGTGAAAGCACCGTGATGGGCCCGTGAACGGACCGCCCCCGGAGGCAGAGCGGCGTCTAGTCTTGCCAGGAGGCGCCACGAGGATAAATTTTAAATATAGGGTCTTGGTTGAAAATCAAGTGTGACAGAGACTTGGAGAAAACACAACACCGTGAGCCGTGAGTAGCCGCCAGTAAGACCGCCGGGTTTGCACTCTGGCCCTGGCACCTCCCGACTGTGACGCGGGCTCGCCAGTTACCATCTCTGTGGGCTCAGCTTCCTAGCCGTGAAATTCTGGGGGTCGATGTGCTTGCGCCACAGGCCAGCTGGGAGAGTGAACTTGGCTGCGGGGGCGCGCACGTCGCAGACGCGCAGCCAGGATTTGTTATAAAACAGTCTCACCCCTGGAGGAGTCGGTTAGATCACGATGAACGTAGACACCGAGGCCCCTTCCTTAGGAGGCGCTGTCGGAGGCCGGGCCTCGCCTCGCAGCACACCAGGCGGGAAGGGCGCCCAGCGTGAGCTCGCGCTGCTGCTCGACAGCAAGGCCTGAGTGTGGACGTTTGACAGAGCAACGCTGCCAGAAAGAAATCTCACCATTCCTCGAAATGGCAGCCAGTTTCTACTTACTAACTTGGGGTTTTAGGGAATTCCCTCAGAGACCCAGTGCCCTGTTTTCCTCAAATTACCTCCATTCAGCTATTCGTGCTGTGAACCGTGTAAACTGGCCACTAGGTCAAAGCACTGTGACTCATACAGCTTCTCTTAACTTCCCTAGAGAACCAGAGAGGAACAGAAAGTCACCTTCTCACCCAAAACTCCCTTTTCCCCTGTCCTTGCTGTAGCTCAGGTGTTGTGTGGGGTTCAGGGCGCCCAGGCACAGGCGCAGGTCTTTGCCCTGCGGTCCTCACGGGCCGGGCCGGTTTGAGGGCGGGCGAGTGAGCCCGGCCGTGTGAGTCAGGTCCCTCGAGGGCCGCCCTGCTGAAAGAGAGGAGGCCCGGCCCGGGGCCAGGGGGAGGCGGGTTCTGAGGGTGGGGGAGGGGAGGGAGGGCTTTCCGGCGGGAAAGCGTGTGCCCAGGTTGAGGGTGAGGGAGAGTCTCGAATTCGGGCCCGTGAGAGGTTCCGCGAGGCTGAGGGCAGCTTCATGAGGACGGTGGGGAAGCTGAGGGGGGTGTGGGACTGGGTGCAGGCAGGTCACGGACCTCACTCTCGGCCTGAGGGCCTCCGGGAGCCACTGGAGTTTACTGGGTTGAGAAGAGGCAGGACTGGGTTTCAGGCCCAAGCGCCCCTCCAACAGCAGCATGAATTACATTGTGAGGCGACAGGATAGGCGGGCGATGGGAGGCTGAAGCAAACGGGCTAAGATGGGGGCCAGGGAGAGGTGCTGGGGCGGCGGGTGGCCCCGAGGCACCAACGCCCAGGGCACAGGTGGCCCCCCCAACGCCCACCCCCAGTGAACACCCTCCCTCCCGCCAGTGGCTCTGGGATGTCATCACCAAGGCTGCCAGTCCAGCCAACCAAGAGGTAAGAGGCCCCGCTGGGCACACCTCCGACCAAGGGCTGCACTGGGGCCCAGCTGTCAGCCCCCAATCCTCCAGGGGCGCCCGGCACCCCAGGGCCCTGCGAGCACCGCTCTGCGCAGCCTGGCCACCCCCACCTAAGCCAAGTCCTCCTGTTTAACAGCCTCTGTGTCACCTTCACGACACGTGGGGCGAAGTGCGATGCTGCATTTGGACATGTGGTTGCTTTACATTTAGTTTCCTACAGACTGAGTCTGCCGGGCAGGACTGCGGAGCCCCAGGCCCAGTGCCGGCTCCCAGCAGTAGCCCAGGAAGCATTTGTGGGACATCGAAGTCAGGACGGTGGCGAGACGGAGACTAGGGGCTTCCGGGTCTCTGGGGCCGGGGTGCCGTGTCCCTCAGCCTGTGCGGGACGGGGCGGGGGCTTCCGGGACGCTTGGTGCAGCCCTGCAGCCATGTCCACAAGGACCTGGCCCCAGTCCACCCCTTGCCGCTGCCACCAAGCAGAGAGTCCCTGGGACTCACGGCCCCACTCACGGCCCTCAGGGGCCATTGGTCCCTCCGAGGTGGGGACGTGGCACTCGGCACTAAGAAAGGAAAACCAGGGCCTGTGGGCCCACAAGTCCACGGAAACGTGTGCCCACGTTTCCACGTCAGTGCTCTTTGGTGACAGTGGCTGCAGTTGAGCCGCAGGACAGAGCTGGGCTGACCACTTCCTGTCCCACGTCCTGCGAACTCGGGCTGATTCTCAACTTACAGATGAAGACGTGGAGGCTTGGGTGAGGGCAGAGTTCAGACGGTTGGTTAATTCAGCTCTGTCGGACCCCAGAGCCTGAGCCGCAAACGCCCTGCAGGCTCCAGAGGTTGAGGACGTGCCCACCCCCGGCCGGAGACGAGAAAACCAGACCAAGGGCAGCTGAGAGCCTGATCAAAGTTCCACGAGGAAGGTGGGTCAGGATCCGAGAGCCTCCCTCCCTCCTCCTTCCTTCCTTCCCTCATTAATGAAACAAACATAAAAACCAGCGAGTGCGAAACATCGTGCTGCGAGGGGACCAGGAAAGCCCTCCAGAAGCCAGGAGTGACGGGGCCATTTCCCCTTCGGGGGCAAGAGTTCGGGCGCGGCACTCCTAGCAGAGGAAGAGAGGAAGCAGTCAACGGGACTGTCAGAAGGGACTTTATGTTCTAAATGTCTGCACTTAGCAAATTAATGCCTTTACATGTGATTACGACGTTCACAAGGAAATTGCAAGATTTAGAACCGCATCAGTTCACACTGTTCTTCTGGCAGCGGCGCCTGACCGGGAGACGCACGTTCACCAAAGCACCTACCTTTATGGAACAGCAGAGGCGGCATCTCTCTGCTTGTTACCGCGTTCTGTGATAGAAGGGAAAACCACGTCTGGAACAAACATCGCAGATCAGAATCTGAGTGTCTTCTTAAGTGTCAGGCCCAGGCTACAGGGCACTGCTGCACCCAGCCCCCTCCCCCCACGAGCGGGGTCCCAGGGCTGGTGATGTCGCCCCGGGGCAGAGTCCAGCAGGGCCAAATGCTTCCCCCCGACGGCGCCTCGTCTCCGACGCTGCCGTTCAGCCTAGTGGCCAGCGGAGCAGTCAGAGCCCTGGGCGCTGCTGCTGCCTGGCCTGCGCACGTCGGGTCCAAGGGGGTTGTGTGTTTGGAGAGGGGGCCTGAGACCATGGAGGGGGCAGCACCAAGGCACTGAACCACCGCCACAGGGGCCAGGTCAGAGCCCGCAGGAAGGCTTGTGGGGGAGGGCCAGCCGTTCCCCAAACACCACCTGGCCTTCCCTCTCGACTGCTTGGAAACACCCCCGTTTGGGAGAGAGACTGTCTCTGGAGCCCAGGCAGCGAAGTGGGGACGAGGCACAGGGCTTGTGGGAGGGCGCGCGGAGATGCCCCCTCTCCAGTGGACCTGGGACGGTGCAGACAGTGCAGAACCTGAGACCGGTTCCGCACACTCCCGGTGCCATCTGCGGGGCAGAGGGTGGGCACTGACAGGTTGTGGAGACATTGAGATGACTCACTTCGGTCTGCTTGCAGGGGTTTCCAGCACAGCTCTCCCGCTGCACCGTCTCCGAGCTAACAGTCAGATTCTGCCCCGTCCTGTCTTTCTCACCACTGCCCCTCCCCATGTCCACCCACTCGTCCACCCATCCGCCCCTGCAGCCAGGGGTGCTTCTGTACGTCCACCTGCCTGTCCCTGTGTCCATCAGCCTGTCCAACACAAATTTACGGACCACTTACCGTGAGCAGGCCAGGCTGCTGAGGACACAGCAGGGGCCTTCCCCAGCCTTGGGCTCAGTTCCTGGGAGTGCCGACGCGGGCTGGCTTGCTCCGACGCTGGGTGCACGGGGCACCCTGAGGAGGGAGACTGGGGAGGCCCTTCTGGGTCAGGCGGCTGCTGGGATGTGGCCAGAGTCGACAGTCAGCCTCTGCAGGTGATGGGAAGGCTCAGAAGAACGAGAAGCAGCGAGGCCTGGCTGTGGGAGCCGCCCTCTGCCTGCCTGCCCCCTCCGCTCTGCCGGGCCCCCATCCTCCCCACCTTCTCCTGGGTGGGGGCTCCCAGCACTTGTCGTGGCTGCAGGAGGAATGCAATGTGGAGCACAGGGAGATGCTGCAGGCGCTTGTCTGGAAGCTGTACATCGTTTCCCCAGAAGCCGCCGTGTGCAAACAGCCCTCCACGGCCCAGAGACGGCCTCTGCACACAGCAAGGGCAGGTCCAGGAGGCCACGTGCCGGGGTGCAGACAGACCCCCCGACAACACACGATGAAGCCGCCAGGTCGACCTCGCCCGGGGACGCCACCAGGGCCGAGCAGGTATCACCGAACGTGGCAGGGATGGTGGGGTTCCGTGGGCACCTGCAGGAGGAGACGCTGTGGACCCCTGGTGCCTCCTGCCCCACAAAATGTGCTCCACAAAATGACATCAACAGAGGTCCCCCTACTCACCGTCACCTTGTGGCTCAAAGCAGTTGATAACGGCTCTCGAGTCCCAGCCGAGCGTGAATGTCCAGAGCTGAGCAGGAGCTCCCTGGTAACAGTCTCTTTGCTTCTGAGACTTGGACGAACCACGTGTCGGGTCAGGTGGGCACTTTTCTCCCCACCTGCTGGGCAAGGAAAGGGAGGCTCAGAGCCACATGGCCCACAAGTAGTGAGAGGGACCGAGGTCTTCTGATGCCAAATGTGGGGCACCAGCTCTTCATGCGGGTGGACTTGTGGTCTGCGGCTCCGCTCTCTCTTGTGCTCCAGGCTCTGAGCAGCCCTGGGCTCTCCGGCTTCCCAGCCACAGGCAGGGACAGCTGGGGGCCTGGGTCAGCTCGCTGCTCTGTGGGGTCAGGTCACCCTGCTGAGGCTCTGACCTGACCATCGGAACCGGGCCTCCCGCTGGCCTTGTGCTCACAGCTGGGGTCCCCCTGCGACAGGTCTTTGTTCTGCATTTTGGGGAGCACAACTTCACTCCTGAACTCGGGGTGCACTGCCCTACGGGTGGGCTCTTGGGTCATCTGGCTTTGGGCCTTTCCTGCTGTGAGCTGCTGGGCCTGTCCCCTTGAGGTGGAGGTGGGCCCCTCACCAGGACCACCCTCCTGGGTGCCCCCTGTGCTATGGTGGGCTAGGGGCTGGCAGGCTCAAGAACGTGGCACTTCTTGCCACTCCTCTGCCCCCAAACCCTCCCTCCTCTCCCACAGGCTCTGTGGCAGCTGTGGGGCATGGCCACTGCTGAATCCCCGTGGGTTGACATGTACACTCAGCGTGGGCATCAGTCCAACCAGTCCTAACCTGAGTCCTTGGTCATTGGCCGGGAGGACAGGTCTGCGTTACTGTGAGGGGCCAGGGGCCGGCAGCCCTGGTCTGGAGGCCTCCAGGTGCAGGGAGAAGCTTTCCCAGGGGCAGCCCCTCCTGGGGGGTGCGGTGGCTGCCCACATGGCCTGCGCTCACAGCACCAGGGGCTGAGCATCTCTGCAGGACTGATCCCACAGCAGCAACGCCGGCAGCAGGCTCAGGCCGCCGTCACAGGTGAGGGGTCCAGGCGTGCACGCAGCCGGCTGGTTGGTTAGGACACACCCCGCAGACTCCTGGATGCCGTAAACCAACGCCGGTGGTGCCTCGAGTGTGTGGAACGCTCCACCCTTCAAAATGCCTTCACGTTCCCCGACCTCCTGCACACGCTCCTCCCTGCACCTCATGTCAGCCGCCGTCCTCCCGGCAAACCCGTGCAGCAGTGAGATCAGTGTCTCTTATCTTTGAATTGAGACTGAGGCTCGGTGAGTGTGTGGCACACCCAGGCCACACGCCCGCAGCTGTGGTGCGCAGACCGACGTAGTGGCCCCAGCTTTCCTTCTACCTCTGGGCCTGGTGACTGAACATGTCCTTCTGTGGTGGCATGGAACCCAAGCACCCGTGGCACCCTGGTCTCACCACCGCCACCTGCAGTGGTCTCACCTGCTTGGCCGAGTCTGGGAGGAGGTGGGGACACCCGCCCTGAGCGGCGGTGCGTGGCATCCACCCACATGCAGGCTTGGGGAGGAGTGGTCTCTGCTTCCACGGACGGGCCTCACAGAGGAGGGGATGCTGGAGTTAGGACGTTCCACAGGTTACCGAGGGCATCCACACCCGCCTCGGGAAGATGGTTTAAGATGTCTCTCCTGGGGAAAAAAAACTGTTATAAACACATAGCTTACACTCTGCTTACATTCCCAGCAGATCACTGCCAGTATCCAGCTGTCAGTGTCATTAGTCTAGGCCTGTAATGGAGCTAAACAAGCGAATTTCACAAAATGTGCATTTTGCACAGAGCTGTGCTTCAGTCGACACTTTCTGTTGAAGACCTGGATTCAGACAGAAAGTGGATCTTGTACAAACTAAGACTAGTAAGTTTTCGCCGTGTTTTTTTCAGCTGGGACATTAGCTAGTTGTTACATGCAGTCATACATCCATAAACTGTGGACTCGCTCGATAAGGGACAGACAGACAGACAGATGGGTGAGAAGAGGGATCGCCATGAAGGCAGTAAAAGCCCGCACCTCCCCCTGCAGCCTCCAGACAGAACTCAGCAGATTCACAGAGGGAGAAGCACCACACAGCTCAACAGTGGGGGCCGCCCGGTGGGGACAGCGGGAGACGGGGATGGAGAGAGACAGGGAGGTGGAGACGGGGCAGAGGGAGAGCCTGTCCGCCCCAGCCTGGAGCGAGGGACCGAGTCCCTCGGCCCCTCTCCGCTTCCTCCAGGCCCACGGGCTCTCCTCACGGCTCAGGGACCGGGAACAAGCCCCCCACGCCTGCAGCCATGGCCACGGGAGGACATGCAGTGGCCATATGGCACGGGGACCTGGGGGCATGTCTTGGTTACCCCAGTCCTCGTGTGGGGCCAACCAGTGGCCTCCTCTCTAAGGGACTGGAGGACAAACCCGCAGCTAGACCCCACGGGGACACACTTCTCTGGCAGGGGTCCGTCTGCTTCGCCTGCTCTGGAAGCTTCTAGGCGCTGTGGGGAGCAGCAGGTCAGGCCCAGCCCTCTCCACGCTGAGAGCCAGGCTCTCCGGTGGCGTGGTCCTCAGCAGCTCCTGGAGCGAGCCCGGGAGTCATGCGGTGTTTCACGAGAACAGCTCCTGCTCACAAGGGTCTTGCGTCCAAGCTCAGAAGAGACAGGCCCGGCCCCGCCCCTGAGAAGTGACAGGAGAAGTTGGGAGAGTTGGAGCATTAACGGCCCCGCAGACGTTTCCAGAGACAAGGCAGGCAGGCAGGCGGCCGGCTGCGCGGCTTCGTCTAAAGACCCGGCCGGGAGCACACGCCCCATCCAGCTCTGCCGGCTCCCGCACCTGTGTCCCTGGCCCCGAATGCAGTGCTGCCAAGCTTTCGGCTGGACACTGGAATCACTGTGAGGCTTTAAAAATGCCCCTGGGCCTCCCCCCGGTGTGGACCTGCAGACGGACTGGAGTCTAGGCCCAGCTCAGAGCCCCCGGGTCTGAGGCCAGGGCCAGAGCCAAGTCCTTCCTCTCTGAGCCCTGGCTGGCCCCCTGAGTCTCCCACCCACCACCCTGCAAACACCACCACCACCAGTTGTAACAGCAAAGCACCCGCACAGCTGCCCGCCTGCCGTGCTGGGTCACACGCGACCCTGGAAGCCCTCTGTTGTCCATGTGAAAAACGCTTCAGACTGCTTCCCTGTGGCCTGGGCAGGATGCTCCCCCCCGGAAACTTCCCACCCGGCAACTCCTGCAAAGACTGTGACTCAGGGTCTGCGGTCGCCACTTCCCAGGGCCCCACACACAGCAAGCGAGGGTCGGACACGCCCCACTCCCGATCCAGAATCGGGCGTCTGCAGGATGCACATGGATGTCACCGTGCATGCGTGGGTGCACAAACGCACGCACACATACATGCACACACAGGTACATCAGCACACGAGCACACGCCCATGCGTGCTCACACACGAACTGCGTCTCCTTGCGTCACCTGGTGGGCGGGGCCTCCCTGCAGCCCCTCCCTGTGCCCCTCACATCCCACCCCAGGCTCCTGGGCAGGGGGTGGGGGGTCTCCGGGTTTTCACCCCATGTTGGTGGGTGGCCGGCTCCCCACGTCTCCTTCTTTGAAGAGGACCTGCAGGGCGCTTCCAAAGAGGCTGGCGGTTCAGGAACACGAGCCCGTGGCAGCCCTCCACCCTCCAGGCCAGGGCAGCCCTGCCCCTCCCTCCCTGCCTCTGGAGGCAGGGCCAGAACAGGGCCTCGGCCACCAGAGCCCTGCCCTCCTCCAACGCTTAATTTTCGGGAACCAGCTTGTTTTGTGATGTGGTAACAGCCTCCGATCACACAGCCTGGACGCCCAGTAAATATTTACAGGCTGGCTGACAGGCGTTCGTCTGGGTGCAGCTGGCCTGCTGGGGGCGGGCGCGGGGCCAGCCCAGCCCACGGCGCGCCTCCGAGGGGCCTGGGCACCCTGGCTTGTTCTCTGCAAACAAAGCATTGCAGCCAAACAAAAACAATCGCTTCCCTGAGCCCTCCACCGCCGGGAGGGCGAAGGGCGCTGGATCCCCTGCGGCGCCCGCTAGCTCGGACCGGCCCCTCCTCATGGCCCACAGGCCCCGTTTCTGAACGTGTTCTGCTTTCACAGTGTTACGTCTCCCACCTCCCGCGTGTCCAGTGAGCAGATCTCACCTGTGAGCTGTGGAGATGGAGCGGCTCCCCTCTGTGAGGCTGGGGTAGCCCCGAGGGGGGGGGGCTCCATGCAGGAGGACGCTGGGCCCCCGAGCTGCCAGCCGGCCTGGTTTGCAGCCGCCTTGTGCCAGGACAGCTGCAGCACCTGTGCGTTCAGACGGGGCGAGAAGCATTGGCCACGGTGATGCCACGTGGGCCAAGATTCACGCCACGATTCTCTGGCAGTGGGTCCTCCGAGGTCAGTGGTCATGGGCCAAATCCAGCCCCTGGGTTTGCACATCCTGGGAGCAAAAAATGACTCTCACACTCTCTATCAGTAGAGAAAACAAAAAAGAAGAAATGTGTTTTGTGACACATGAGAATAAAGTGAAATTCAAATTTCGAATTCGTAAGTGAAGTTGTGTTGGAACTCAGCCCTCTCCTCACAGACGGGTGTGGGCTTCTCGCCACAGCAGCAGGCCCCACAGAGCTGCCACCTGCCATCCTGCCTCCCAGCCCCCAGCTCAAGTCCCAGGCCAGCCTGTGTGGATGACCCTGGATCTGGGTCATGAGCGGCCCCAGAGCCGTCCCCCCGACCACAGGCACACCTCACAGACACCGCTTCCTGCAGAGTGAAGGCTCGTGACGACTTCGCGTCCAGCACATCTATCAGCACCATTTTTCCAGCTGCGTCTGCTCACTTTGTGTCTCTGTGTCACATGCTGGTAAGTCTCATGACATTAAACGTTTTCATTGTTATCACATTTGCTAGGACTTGGTGTCCCCACCATGGCTCCCTCGAGGCTCAGACGATGGGTGGCACGTTTCACAACAAGATAAAGGTGTGCGCACTGTGTTTAGACGTGATGCCCTTGCACACCTCAGAGACGCAGTACAGTGCAGACATCACTTTTGTGTCACTGGGAAACCGAGGGTCTCCTGTGACTTGCTTTAAAGCAGTATTCGCTGTACGGTGGTGGTCTCCACACAAAATCAGGGAAGTTCTCTCATCTGCCTGCGCCAGGACGCCGGCGCTTCCCTGCCCACGACGTCAGCGCCTGGTCCTCAGGCCCTCGCCAGGGGCCGGGACTCACAGCAGCGAAGGGACCTGGGGCCCTCCGGCCACAGCTGTGGGAGCCAGCCCTCGTCACAGTCACTTTCCCTGCACCTGGGTTCTGTTCCTCTGGGGAACCTAGACTCACACAGGAGATGAAAAAGGTGACGTGAGGCCACAGGGGCCCTGATCGGACAGGATGGTGCCTTGTAAGGAGGGGCGGCATCTCCTCACATGTGTGCACATCAGGGAACGTTATTAGAAACACAGAGAAAAAGATATGTCTGCCTTAGTGGCTGCCCCTCCACAATGGATGGGCAAACAGATGGAGCCTCTAAGTCCATCAGGCCGATTTCTCCTCCCCCAGAAGCAAGGCGTCCGGCTCCTGCTGCCACGGGGGTCCCACATCCAGGCTGGGGCCAGACCGGGAGTCAGGGAGTGGCTAGCTGCAGCCAGGCCCCACGAGAGGCCCCTGGGGTTGAGGAGGGCTGCCAACCGGAACCCCGCGGTCCACAGGGCCTTCCTTGAGCTGGTGAAGGTGAGTCCTGCTGTGCCCCGGGGCCCCCGAAGCCCATCTTAGAGGCCCCCGGCCCGGGGTGACGGGCAGCTCTTGTTGGCGCAAATTTCTTCCAAGCTGAGCTCCTCCGTGTTCATCCTGGTTGGTCAAGGCATCACCGACGTGCAGCTTAGCTGAGAACAGGCCCATGTCCTGTGTCCTGGGTCAAGAGCCCTCCCCGGCCTTGAGCTCAGGGTCTGGAAGCAGCTGGTCTCCCTCCTCTGGGCCGAGTGCAGCCTGGGCTCTGTAGGGTCAGAGAAGGACAACGTGGGTGCCGTCCCCCAGCAGGGCGTGACGTGGACGCAGCGAGCCAGGACCCAGTCATGCTGCCTCTGCTGCCAACTCCCGGGCCCAGCGCTTCTATCGTGTGAGCCCTGCCCGTGGTGACCAGAGCAAAATAAGACAGATGTGGTGCCGAGAAGCTGGGTGCGGCTGTAACCAACCCTCACGGAGGGGAAGCAGCCTGGGACCTGGGCGACGGGCAAAGGCCGGAGCTGTTCTGAGGCGCATGTTAGAAATACAGACATGAAAGGAGACTTTGGTGAGACTCAGAAAGAAAAGAGGAAAGCTGGAGAAAGCCTCCGTCTTCTGGGAGAACACAGAGACGGAACGACAGAACGGGTGGTGGTGGGAGCGCGGACTGAGCCAGCACAGAAGACGCATGAAGCAAAGGAGAGCAGCTTCACAGGCTGCCGTCGGTGTGGCCTCCCTGGGCAGGTGGGGAGCCTCCCCCCGTGAAGCCTCGCCCCACGAGTGACAGAGGACACGGCAGCAAACGCACCTCGGCAGAGCCCGTACGAGACCCAGGGCCCCAGGAGCACGCCCGGCGCCGTCCTGTGTGCTGATGGGCTGAGTGGCGGGTGAGCTGGTCTGGCCCCCATTTCACAGCCCGGCCCACCCTCAGGCCCAGACGAAGACCACGCCTGTGGCGGACGTGGCCTGGAAGCAGATCCTGCCGCTCCGCCCAGAACCTTCTGCACGGCAGCTGCCCCGCCTTCGGGCTGGCCCACCTCCCCTTCCCACTCTGGCCCTCTTGGCACGAACATGGCCTAGAACCCTTCGCACCCCAGGCAGTGACCCCAGGGAGTCAGAGTGGAGGTTGGAGGAGACGTGCATTTGTAAGTTTTCGGTGGGCGGGACCGCGCCGCCAAACGTGTAACCACACCCAATGGCACGTCTGCGTCAGGGCTCAGTCATCTCCGTCTACTGGGCAGAGTCCAAGTCCAACGGGCGCCTTGACCGCCAGCGCCTTCCCGGATCAGAGGGTTTTCATGCGCTGCCGCTGTCAAAGGCATCTGCTGTTTCGGGTTCTTGTGTACAGGCTTGACCCGGCCCTTCTTTTTCACTCATGGACTCTTCACGGTCGTAAATGCTCTCCTAGGATTTATTACAAAATTCCGTCAATTTTGAGTGGTTAAAACAGGTCTTAAGCACTAAACACTTTCTTTAAATTGACCCACTGTTAAAGATTATTATAAAGCTTATTTAAATATGACCTTTAATAATATTCACGTAAGTTTCTCATTTAGCAAGTGATATACAGTTTTATTTGCGTTCAACTAATAATATAAGAAAAATCCACGCTTCATCGGTAAGTTTACACTACGGTGCCGTACCGAGGGGCTGGATGTACCTTGAAGTGGGAGTCTCTCATGCGATGTGCCCTCAAGCTAGGAGTCAAAGGTTCAGAGCTTTAAAAAGCCCAGCAGACCTGCTTCTCTGTGGGCCACATCTTGGCCCTACGTGACGTGAAGGACTGGGGACACCACAGGGAGCTCTTCTGTGCAAACACACTTTGATGGTGTGAGGCCTGTGGTATCTGGAAATGAAACGTGGAATCGATGACAACTGTCCTTGAGCTCTCCTTTTCTTGAGACTGGCAGGGGGTCCCGCTGCCTCCATCCTGACATGTTTGCTGTACAGGGATTTTGGTAAATGGAGGCCACGCGGTGGTCATCCTGAAGTTCACCTGCAGACTTGCTCCAGTCTTCTAAATGCCTGTCAGCTTTTCTTATGCATCCTGAGCAACCACTATCAAGTTAAATGAAACAATACACAACTGCCAGAGAAACTCTAAAACTGAGTAAAGTGAAGATGGCCCTGTGGTAGAGGTGGCCCCCTGCCCTGCATGAAGATCTCTGAAATGACTGGCCCGCACACACTCATCTGATCCCCAAGAACCTCT
The DNA here is from genome assembly GCF_048564905.1 of Vicugna pacos. Lineage (NCBI taxonomy): Eukaryota > Metazoa > Chordata > Mammalia > Artiodactyla > Camelidae > Vicugna > Vicugna pacos. Next base: position 78,793,804 of record NC_132994.1, read on the forward strand.
GCACTTTGAGGCTTTCAAACTGGCCCCTTAAAGGGGCCAGTTTCCTTTTTAAAAAGGGATATATATATATATATATAAATATTAAAATGGTTATTTCTTGATTTTTAAGAGGAGATTGAGAAAGCCGTCTTATCTCCTTTAGCACCTTGGCCCCTTAGTACTCGGGATGCATCACCCTGACTCATTCATTCATCACCATCGTCCAGCTCCTGCTCTCCTGGGGGTTTGCAGACGCCTCCGAGGCACAGGACTTTCTCACGCCTGGTTAGAGCACAGCTGTAATGCTGAGCGTGGGCGTCGTGCGAGTGAGGAGAGGCCACGCCCTGGGAACCATGCCGCCTGCCCTGACACCACAGTCCAGCAGCCCCAGCAGAAACCCACCACCCACGCCCTCTGTTCCTCCTTCCAGCACCTTCCGTCCCATTGGCTTTAATGTGGGTCACCTTTCAGCTCCTCGGGGTCATGTTCTTTTGACCTTCACCACCTGCCATGGGAGCCCAGGAGGAGGACACTGGGGCTCCCAGGATGTCCCTCCCCTCCACGCGGGACCCTTCCCGAGGGGAAGTAGGTCCGGGCGAGCTGCTTCTCCGTCACACCCTCTCCATGCTACTCCTATCTGAGGTTCTGTTTCAGTTCTGTGATTTCTCTCATGGCTAATCCTCCAAAGCTTTCCAATCTTCTAATTTTTCAGCAAATGGGACATTATGAAAGTCTTGTTTATCTCAGCCAAATATCTACATTAAAACTTTCCAATCCAGAAACAAGGATTTTGGCACCTTCGTGGTTGCACGAGACAGCGGGTTCTTCTCAGTAGCGCCGAGAAGCTGCTTCCTGCCACGTTGCCGCTGTTAGGAGGGGACGGATGAGCCCAGGCTGTCCCTGTGCGAGCTGAGGAGCCTCTCATCAGGCGAGGGGCGGCCCACAGGGTGCTCTGCTCACTGGCCACCAAGGGGCGGCCCTTAGGTCACTGCACATCCAGCCTCCGAGAGCTGGCACTGGCTGGAACCGTCCTGGGGACAAGGCACGTGCCAGTCCCGGAGCTGGGATGGGTCAGCTCAAAACGTGGAAGCAAAAGGTCCGCTCTTCTGCATGGAAGCTTTTGCTGAAGGGCTTGGAGGTCAGTGTCGGAGGAACAAGGGCAGCATCTCTGCTGCCCCCAGAGGCGTCCACGGGCGAGACAGGCCTGCCGAACCAGCGTCCTTGGAGGACACCCACACTCAGGGGTGGCTGGCAGCGTGGCCTGTGCTGTGGCCGAGGCGAGTGAAGCCAGGGCGCAGAGAGGGACTCGGGGCTCTGTCTTGGGTGCAGAGTAGGCACTGAGGGGCCTTAATAAGGGGAGCTGGGAGGAGAAGCACTCTCAGCCGTCACTCTGGCTGCAGCCTGGAGATTGTTGGAGACGCGGGGAGAGGAAGGGGAGCTTGGCTCCACACGTGGCAGAGGGCGCGTGGCGGGGCTCCACGTGGGAGCTCTCTGAGGAGAGGTGGGTGGAGCTGGGGTCCTGTGCTGATGCGAGGCTGTGGCGAGAAAAGCACCCCCCACCATTGGTCCTGATCGTGTGGGCCGGAGTGATGGCCTGTGTGTCAGGGATGTCACTTGGGCTTCATTGAACGTGGCACTGGTAAGTAAATACGTAAGTCAAAATAGCAACAAATCTGCCTTTGACAGGGTGCGCGCTGGGACTGCAGGGAAGCTTTGTGCAGGAGGAAGGGAGACCGCGTGGGGAAGCGTCAGCTCCAGGAAGAGGCGCCAGGGGCAGAGCTTCTAGGGACGGATCCATCCACCGTGCCAGGTCCCATCCCACCTCCAGTGGCAGGGCATCGTCTGGATGGATGGGTCTGGCAAGGACAAGGCCCCCTCTAACCTGCAGATGCGCCCGCGGTGACACCTGTGGAGGTGGCAGGATGCCCTCGAGAACTCTGGCTGCCAAGAGCTCCCGGGCCCATCCCCAGGCTGACTTTCCACCAAGAAAGTTCCCCATTAGGGTTTTGAGGGATGAGCTTGCCAAGGGCTGAGTGGAGGGGAGGAGCCCACACTTCCCGGGGCCTCGATCCAGGCCCTGCACCCACATCACTGCTCCCGCACCCCTGGGAGAAGGCATTCTCGGCGGCCCTGTTTTAGGGTTGAAGACACTGACCTGCTTCTGTGTGTGGTCCTGCACGTTCCCTCCTCCGCCTGCTTCCCAGAGGACAGGCCAGTGTGACGTGACAAAGCCAGTTAACAGAGATCTGTCGTGGTTGTCAAAGTGGCAAAGCATCCAAACAAGAAGTCTCTGTTCTTCTGTGTCCACGAGCCATCCCCCAAGCACGGCGTCCCTGTGTCCGTCTGCTCCAGCCTCCAAACAAATACTGCAGATCAGGAGCGTGAACAAAACAAACGGCCCCTTCACGGTCCTGGAGGCTGGAACAAGACCAGGTCGTCAGCCGGGTGGTCCCTCGGAGGCCTTTCTGCTTGGCGTGTGGACGGCCGTCCTCACCCAGGTCCTCAGAGGAAGTCCCTCCTTGAGCACGTGTGTCCTGGTCTCCTCTCCTCAGCAGGGCTCCCGTCACACTGGATCGGGTCCCCCAGTGACCACTCACCTTCTTAAAGACTGTCTCAGGACACCGCCACATGGCGAGGTCCCGGGGAAGAGGGCGCCTGCTTAGGGACCGGCAGACGCACTGCAGCCCCCTGCGACTAGAGCCCGGAGACTCCGCCTGCTGCCCAGACCTTCTCCAGCCCCAGAGCTGCGCTGGCTCCACGTGGACAGGCCTCGAGGCACCCCCTCCTCAGGAGCGTCAGGATGCCATGGCAGCGGTGCAGAAGGAGCCCCAAGCACCACACACAAGGGCTTTAAGCCAGTCAAAACAAGAGAGACGAGGGTCTGGCATCTTCAGGAAAGATGAGCATTAATTTCTGCCCTGTTTCCTGGCAAGAGTCTACATTTCTGGAAGCAGAAAGGAGTGAGAATGAGGAAGACTGGCCATAAAAGGACTTGTGAGGGAGAAAGACCGGTTTCATGTGTGAGCTTGGGGTGAGGATGAGGTGAGGTGAGATGAGGATGAGGATTAGGTGAAGTGAGATGAGGATGAGGATGAGGTGAAGTGAGATGAGGATGAGGTGAAGATGAGGTGAGAATAAGGTGAGGATGAGGATGAGGTGAGATGAGGATGAGGTGAAGTGAGATGAGTTGAGGATGAGGTGAGGATGAAGTGAAGATGAGGTAAGGTGAGATGAGGATGAGGTGAGGTGAGGATGAGGTGAGAATAAGGTGAAGATGAGGGTGAGGTGAGGACAAGGTGAGGTGAGGATGAGGTGAGATGAGGATGAGGTGAAGTGAAGATGAGGTGAGATGAGGATGAGGTGAAGTGAGATGAGTTGAGGATGAGGTGAGGATGAGGTGAAGATGAGGTAAGGTGAGATGAGGATGAGGTGAGGTGAGATGAGGATGAGGTGAGGTGAAGATGAGGTGAGAATAAGGTGAGGATGAGGATGAGATGAGGACAAGGTGAGGTGAGGATGAGGTGAGGATGAGGGTGAGGTGAGATGAGGATGAGGTGAGGTGAGAATGAGGTGAGGATGAGGTTTAGGTGAGATGAGGATGAGGTGAAGTGAGATGAGTTGAGGATGAGGTGAGGACAAGGTGAGGTGAGGATGAGGTGAGTTGAGGATGAGGTGAGGTGAGGATGAGGTGAGGATGAGGATGAGGTGAGGTGAGGATGAGGTGAAGATGAGGATGAGGATGAGGTGAGATGAGGATGAGGGTGAGGTGAGATGAGGATGAGGTGAGATGAGAATGAGGTGAGGATGAGGTTTAGGTGAGATGAGGATGAGGTGAAGTGAGATGAGTTGAGGATGAGGTGAGGACAAGGTGAGGTGAGGGTGAGGTGAGATGAGGATGAGGTGAGATGAGGATGAGGTGAGATGAGGATGAGGTGAGGACAAGGTGAGGTGAGGATGAGGTGAGATGAGGATGAGGTGAGATGAGGATGAGGTGAGGTGAGGATGAGGTGAGGATGAGGTTTAGGTGAGATGAGGATGAGGTGAAGTGAGATGAGTTGAGGATGAGGTGAGGTGAGGATGAGGTGAGGATGAGGATGAGGTGAGGTGAGGATGAGGTGAAGATGAGGATGAGGATGAGGTGAGATGAGGATGAGGTGAGGTGAGGATGAGGTGAGGATGAGGTTTAGGTGAGATGAGGATGAGGTGAAGTGAGATGAGTTGAGGATGAGGTGAGGTGAGGATGAGGTGAAGATGAGGATGAGGATGAGGTGAGATGAGGATGAGGGTGAGGTGAGATGAGGATGAGGTGAGGTGAGGATGAGGTGAGGTGAGGATGAGGTGAGGTGAGATGAGGATGAGGATGAGGTGAGATGAGGATGAGGTGAGGTGAGGTGAGGATGAGGTGAGGTGAGATGAGATGAAGATGAGGTGAGGTGAGGATAAGAATGAGGTGAGATGAGGTGAGGATGATGTGAGAATAAGGTGAGGATGAGGATGAGGTGAAGTGATGTAAGGTGAGGATGAGATAATGTTAGGTGAGACGAGGTGAAGTGAGGTGAGGTGAGGATGAGATGAGGTGACATGAGGTAAGAATGAGGCAAGGTGAGGTGATATGAAGTGAGGCGAGGTGAAGTTGCAGTGTAGACAGCGGTGGGTTGCGTCAGTGAACTGGGGTTGATGTGAGCATCGTGGACACAGGAACAAATGCACAAACAGGGCCTCTTCCCATGGCGCGTGGTGGCCTCCCACCCGGGCGGGAGCTGGAGAGTTGCAGACTCCTGGGCCACTCCGGTGGTTGGAGGTCAGCTAGGACCATCCAGCCTCAACCTTAGGGCAGAAAGCGCAGGTTAAACAAGCCCTTCGGGGACCAGTTAGCCTCCAGCCAGCTCATTTCCCTCCAGACCCCGGGGAGGGGGTGCGGGGCGGCTTTTGCTGCGGATGGGACTCTGCGTCCCCAGGGGACTGGAGTCCAGAATGTGAGGAGGGAAATGAGGGCGACTGGTGACAAGCGCAGCTGGCCGAGCAGAGGGAGCCCTGTGAGAACAGGTGAGAACATGGAAGACAGATCCAGAGCCCGGACGCGGGGCCGGAGGAAAACACTGTCACCAGTTCCAAGGGGTGAGCGCAGGGCTGCCCCACTGGCCACAGGGGACCCAGCCAGGACCCAGCTTGATGCCAGTTTCCCACAGAAAGAAGGCTGGCTACTCACGGGTTCCCCGGACAGAGACTTTAGTCATTTCAGGAAAGTTCCGGGGCGCTAGGGGCCAGCTGTTGCCCAGTGCAGGGGCCCGAGGGCAAGTCAGCGCTCCATCTGGCTGCGGTCTGCACCGTGGCTGGAAGTGAGGGAATTCCGAGAGCGGGAAGCCCAATTACACGGTTCCACAGATGACCGGGAAACAAGAAGCAAGTCCTGGACATTCCCAATCTGAGATCTTGCAAAAGTTGCTGTTACAAATACATGATTCACCAGTTCCGTCCTGAAATCATGGCCATGTGTTTACTTATCATCCCCCCACCCACTGCAAGATCAGAGGGAAAAAATGCCTTGTGTATCCCTTTCCCATCACAATTTTATGATTAAAAGAAATGGCACATAATTGAAAGGAAGGGAGGGAAAGAAAGAATTGATCTGGAACAAAAAGAAAAAGAAGGGAAAAAACCACCTTTCTGAGTTTGCTTAAAACTATTAAAGTGACTGAGGGGGGAAACCCTGACCTGAAGATGCTGACAGACACCAGGCACGTCAGGGTTCAGGCTGGAGGAAGAGGAAGCTCTGAGACCCAGACCAGTGACGTTCCGGAACCCTGACAGGAGTTTCCTGGAGGGAGTGTCTGGTCCTAGTGTACACGTCAGCCTGGACACGGTCTGCATTTCTCACGGTAATCTTGGTTGACTTTTTAATATTGTAAAAGCACTACATGTTGCTTGCAGAAAAACAAAACAAAACAAAACAAGATGCAGATCAATAATGAAGAGAATTAAGAATAGTCCTGTAAGCTTCGTGCCCAGAAGGGACGACTGCAAGGCTCTTTCGAGACCTTTCTGTATGTCTGGCTATCCATCCATCTCTCCACCCGTCCATCCATCTGTCCGTCGTCTCCCATCATCTGTGGACACAAACACGTGTGTATATGCAGTGAGCGCGGGACCTTTAGCAATGGGGAGCTGCACGTGTAACGTGTGAGCTGAGTCTTCTCTCCGAGATGCAGCGGCAGCAGTGGCCACTGTGCACCCGGCCCTGCCCCATGGCTCTGTCTGCCGAACACTCACGGCCCCCAGGTGCTGTCACCACCCGCCTTGCGGTGGCCCAGAGAAGCTGTGCCGTAGCCAGGGTCACACGGGATTTGTGGTGGGGCTGGAGCTGGCCCGCAGGCAGCCGCCCCGGACTCTGGGGTCTAGCCGTCTTCAGGCATCGTTATGACACTGGATGACTCGACAGTATCTCATCAGACCCATTTGCCATGATTTTTTTAAATGTTTATTTTTCTTGTTTCAAAATTTTCCCTATTACAAAGCTTACTGCAATGGACGTCTTATAGCCAAATGTTTGTCTACAAGCTAAGTGATTTCCCCCCCAGTACTAGCAGTTCATCCCCTGGATGGACGGTCTGGACACCTTGGAGTGTCTGGAGTAAGTGCGGCCCAGCTGCTGCCCAGAGGGGAGGGTGTCCCTCCCCTCCCCTGGCCCCGCCTCAATCTGGAAACGTGGTTCTTTTGGGGGAAAAGCAGCAGCCGGCCAGGCAAACACGGTCGTTCCTGCTCTAAACCTCCGTGGAGAGGCCCTCTGCGTGGCCTGTCTGAAGACAGATCTAATTTTAAGAGTCTCTCAGAGTATCTGCTAGGATGTTGTCCGACTCGGGAACTTTGTGTCGCGATTCCCTCTCCAGCAGTCTGGGTGCAGCTAATACTGCAGAGACTCCAGGCAGAGCGGGAGGCTTCTCTTCCCTTGGGGGTGTGGCTGTCGAGGACGGAGCCTCCGTTAGGGCTCCGGGGGACGGGGAGGAAAGCTGACCTCAGCTTGCTTGGCCTCCAGAGGAGTTTGGGAATTGGACATGCACTTTGGTCAGGGCACAGACTCCGGCCGGAGCCAGCTCCGCTGGCCTCAGGGCCCAGCACACGCGTCCCCGCCTGCAAAGACCAGGACACTCGAGCGGCGCTAGTCTTAGATGCGCACGGGGGCCAGCACTTGGCGCTGAGACTCCCGCAGTCAGTGCCTCTCCCGGCCTCAGTCCCTGAGCCCACAGGGCCTTGCGGGCGGTGACACAGGAGCTCGTGAGGTGGCACGAGGCCCTGCCCCTCAGGGGGCAGTGCGAATCCTCGCCCCCTAGAGCTCTAGGGGTGTGCAGGCCAGCTCACGGGGCGTCCTGGAGGGAGGACGTGGGCCGGGGGTCCTGGTGGAGAGAGGCTTTCTGCTCCGACACCCGCCGGGCCCAAGCAGGGAGCAGGAGGCACACTGAGACCCCGCCACAGCCCCTCATGTGCAGAAGGCGAAAAGACCAGAGGGGACGCTGTACCTTCAGGGGGAAACGGCTTCTCCTCCAGATCCTTCATGGGCCTGAGTGCTTTCCTGTCAAATTTCCTTGGCCTCAGAGCACAGAATGTCCCAGGAGGGGCTTAGGTCCCTGGGTGGGGACCGAGCTCCTAGCTGGGAGGCACCGGACGCTCTGCGTGTCTGCAGAGCTCCAGGGTCCCAGGGGCCTTGGCCAGGCTTTCCGTGTGCACTCCTCCTTGGTGGCCAGTACGACTAGGGGTTGTCCCCTCCAGCCTGGCTCAACTGAGTCAAGGTGTCCTTGTGGAGATGAGAGTCAGCCTGCCCTGGAGGTACTGGCCGGCGGCCCGCTGAGCCCAGGCAGGTAAACTGTGGTCTGAGGCACACAGAGCCTCCTTCTGTCTGCTGACTTTGTTCACGATGTCTTGTCTCTCGGGACAGGACATGCCGAGGGCGTCCTGGGCTGGCTCTGGCAAGTCAAGGGGCAGAGGGTCTGGCGCCCCACACCTTCCCTGAGAGGGAGCCCCACGGTCAGCCACACCCTGGTCACAGCTGGATGCCCGGTGGCAGGTGTGGAGGGTCTGGCCGAGCTCGCTCCTGGCCACACGGACAGGAGACTGGACCCAGGACCTGATACCCTCACCGGGTGTGAGCCGGTTGCAGGAGCCTGACATGGGGCCCAGAGCAGGCAGCCTTCCACTGTCATTTCCAGACCGTGTGTGGCCAGTTCTCTTTCTGTTCCGGCTCTGATGCCTGCATTGGAGGAACAGGATATGCCCTGCGGGGCTGCGGGGACGAGGGAGCGGAGGACAGACCTGCGTCCGGGTTTGGTTTAGTTCCTGGGACTGAAGCCGCTGCCCACTCTCGGCTGGTCCTGGTCAGGTAGCAAGAAGCGTCCCTACCCCCAGTTCTCAGCTGCAGCTGCTGCCGGGTAACCTCCAGCCTGAGGGCCGACAGCAGAAGAGATGGAGTCGGGGGGCAGATAACCCCTTATAAATAATCAAGATCTGTGCAGATCTCTGCCATGTACTTCTTAGAGCTGGTGTGAAAACACTAATTAATCTTCACTTTGGATTAAAGATACATTCAGTCTCTGGCGGGTTAAATGCACAGCATGAGCAGCTCATACAGTCCACGCTTGTCTCTGTGACGCCAGATTCAGGGCACGCGAAGCAAAGTAGAAAATAGTTTTGAAACCTGACAGAAGCACCTCATTTCTATCTCCCTCCCTCCGAGGATTTCGGCAACCTTGGAAGATAATAAGCTACAAGGCACCGAGCACATGTGTGCTGCTCCAGGCGGGAGTCCACTTGTCGTTTCACCCGAGAAGGCCCTGTTGTTGCCGTCTTACGACTGAGGCTCGGAGCTGTGAACTGTTGGCTGATTCCCTTTAGCAGGTGGCGGGTGTTACCTGGGTGACTGGAAAACATGCGGCGACAGCTACCACACCCGAGGGCAGCCGTGCGCTGACGTGGTGCGTGCCCACCGTTACTCCCCAGAGCTCCGGGGGCGCAGGACCACACACGACTTCACGGTTACCGTCCGGCGTCCGGAGGAGGCCACCGAGGAGACAAGGGGTGTATCCACAGCCGCGAAGCAAGCTAGTGGTGAAGTCAGGACTGCACAGAGCACTAGGCAAGGGGACGGGATCTCATCCCAGGTTGGTGGCGGCCTTGGCCTGGGACCACAAGCTCTGAGGAAGTCCGTCCAGACTTGACATGGAGGGCAGGTAGGTGTGACCTGCCCCTCTTTGGGCAGAACTGGAGATTTGAGATTTGTCTACACATCATCGTACTGTCCACACCCCGCCCTCCTGCCTCCCCTGGCCCACAGCATCCTCCCGCCACTGCACGTGAGGTCAGAACCTCCCGGGAGTTCTGCTCGAAGCACAATTAGACTGTCCTGTCTGCTGGCCACAGAGAGAGGAAGTCGGACAACCCTGCACCGGAGGCTGATGCCCTTAGACCCACATGCTGGTTCCTATCCCAGAACCTAGCTGGAAGCCCCCTGAGGCACCTCCGACGGGAGGGGCGCAGAGCGTCCCGGCTGGGCTGCGGTGGGGAGCACACCGGGGGGCCGCCCTCGTCCCAGCAGGGCCACGCTCACCACAACCCCACGCCCTAGGCTGGGGCGGCGTGCCTGGTGGGGAGCACTCACTTCCCATTTTAACCCTTTTGGGATTTCTTTCTTTTTTTATGCTAATTTATTTGTTTGTATAATATAAAAAATCAAGCATAAGTTACTTAAAATAAGACAAGTGTTTAAGTTGCCAAAACTGCATTAATGTTCCCAACCTGCTCTTGGCAGAATGGTTTCCGCCCGTGGGGCCAGCCTGAGGCGCAGCGGGACCCCTCGGCCGCACACAACCCACCGTCGCCTGAGGCCGCTAAGTCTTCTTCCTCTGTCATCAGGAGCACAGCTCACTCTCGGGTCGGGGGAGGGGTGGGGGGGAGGAGGCCCTGAGGGTGGCCAAGAGCCTCTGGGTCAGGACAGGAGCAGCCGGCGAGGTAGCCGTGGTCCCAGCTCCCCTTGTCAGCAGTGGAGCAACTGTCACTGTGTCTTCAATTCTGAATACACCCTGCAGAGTGGGTGCTGCTGGCCCCACTTCACTGCAGAAACTTCTGCTGGTGATGCCGACAGCCCCCCGTCCTCAGACTCAGGCTCATCTGCAGGTCGAGCTTGTGGGCAGAGCTGCCACCATACGGCCCGAGAGGAGTGTCTGGGCACCGGAACAGCTGTGCCCTCCAGGTTTCAGGCCAGCCCAACGTTCTTTCGACTTCACCGGCCCCAGCCTCTGGTGCAGAGCCGTGCAGGGAGCACTTCAGTATGGGCTGGTGGTGGGCAGGGGAGGGCACGCTGGGTCCCCTGAAAGCCAAGGCTGCTCTCACTTGAGAAGGGGGATGAGCCAGCCAGAGGCGACCATGGGTTGGACACCGGGGCAGTGGAGACAGGGACGGTCACTCAGCCAAGACTCATAGAGCTGCCCCAGCCAGATGGGGCAGAAACAGCACAGCCTTCCTGCACGGCTGGCCAGCGGCCGCGGGACGGCAGGAGAGGCTCCCCAGGGTGGCCCTGCTGACCCTGGCCAGGGGTGAGGGGCTGACGGGGCCCCAGGACAAAGACCCAGAAAGAAAATCGGGCTAGGTGAAGAGGGTGGATGGGAGCAGCCCCCGGCTGGCCCTTCCCCTCCTGGACGAGCGGTCAGCCGGTCCCTCTCTGGCAGGGAGGCTCCCCCTCGCTACAGCCATCCTCGTAAATCTGCCAGCTGACGACAGCGGGCTGAGGACTGGGGCCTGGGGACTTGAGTGATCTTCCTTCTGCTCGAGCCCCTCCCCAGTGGGGGGCTGAGCAGGGCAGCCCTCGACCCCCAACCTGCTGCAGGGCAGACAGCTCGTCCATCCTCTCCTGCCAGGCCCCAGAGAGCCACTGTGAGGCCCAGGGAAGAACCTGGGAAAGGGGAGGTGCCTGCCATGTTTTATGGTCTGTCCTCGGCCTCTGGGGGCCTGTAATCCCAGCGTCCCACCCTCAATGTCCACCACAGCTGAGCAAACACCCGGGGGCCCGGGCTGGGGGCATGGAGCTCGCAGAGTACAGCCACACTGGGACCAAACCCCTCAGGCCCCTGGGCCTCTCGATGCCACAGGCCTGGACCCCACCCATGGCCCCTCTCTCTGCTGGGCAGTTTGGGGATAGTGGTGGGTTCCCCATTAAGGCCAGGCTGTGGGGTCACCAGTGAGCCCCAGCCTCAGCCCTCCTGGTGCACATGGGCCCCAGGACCCTTCTCTGCCCGCGACGGGCCACGTTCCACAGCGACACTGCTGCATGTGGACCTCCTGGCCGGCCTCCACCCCCGGGGATGTGCCCCTGAGGGGCTTGGCGGACACACAGGAGCACGAGGCGGCTTCTCAAGCACTCAGCCCAGCAGGCGTCCGAGGACTCGGGCTCAGAACCACACACCCTCCTGTGAAAATCCAGGGTTTGCTCGGAGTGAAGTCATGGGAGACGGGGCCCGAGCAGTTCCAGGCCGGGGGGGCCCTCTGGCCACACCCCCAACCTCTCCTGGCTCTTGAGGCTCAAAAGGACCGCGTGGTGCCCCCCAGAGCAAGCAGCACTGGGGACGTCTGACGTCCGCCCGTCCCGGGCCCTTGTCTTCCAGCTTCTACTCTGCTCTCTGCCGCTCCCTCACAGCTCCTTCTTGCTGGCCAACAGGCCTGGAGAGAACCCACAGGGGCCCCTCCCCTCTGGGAACACAGGGCACTGCCCGCCTGGCCACAGAGCGGCGGCACTAGGAGGGCAGCCGCCCCCAGAGCTCACCCCCCCGACACTCTGAGCGTCTCCCGCCCTCTGGGCCCAGGCTGGTCCCTGACGGTCTGCAGCTGCGAGCAGGTCAGAGGCCTGGCCCTGGGAGGGGCAGGGGGTCACAGGCCTGCGGAGCAGAAGGAGCGAGCCAGTGAGTTTGCTGGATTGCCCAGGGGAGAGGCGTCCACCCGTCAGCACAACTGGGTTTAGACCGCAAGGTCCCCACCACGTGCGGTGGTCTTGGGATGAGACCAGGATGGGGCTGGGGGGCAGCACCTGGATCCGGCCTAGACCTGCAGGCGGACCTGCGGCCCCAGCGCTTGGGCTCAGCTCCCGACACAGCAAGGCCTTCAAGGGGCCTTAGACGCTCCAAGCCCTGCAGTCTGCTCCGGGTGTTGACCTTCCTGGAGGCGAGGACTGCAGAGGTCCCCACGCACACTCTCCCCAGAAGGGTGGCCACGTGTGCGTGTGCTGTGCCTGGGACGCCTGGTCTGTTTGCTTCCTTTTCTAGTCCCCTGTGTGTGTGTGTGTGAGTGTGTGTGTGAGGCGTCTATGTGTCTGAGGGTGGGTGTGTCTGAGGGTGGGTGTGTCTGAGTGTGTGTGTGTGTCTGGGTGTCTGAGTGTGTGAATGTGTGTGTCTGTGTCTGAGAGTGTCTGCGTGTGTGTCTGAGTGTCTGTGTATGTGTCTGGGGGTGGGTGCGTCTGAGTGTGCGTGAGCATATGGGTGAGTGTATTTGTAGCTGAGACACTTTCTGTCTCTGCTGTGTTTCCAGGGTCCTTAGGGGGTGACGCTGTGACATTCTAACACGTGAGCATTTGGAATCGGCAGCAGAGCCACCTCCAGCCAGGACCACCCATCAACAAACCACATGAAGCCTCCGCCCTTCCAGAGAGACCCCTTTCTCCTGTGACTGTTGGGGGTTTAAACAGAAGAGCAGGTAGACAGGCCCCGACCTGGGCAGGTGAATCCAGAGCCGGGCTGAGAGCCTGGCTGGAATCGGGCCAACATCAGTGCCCGCAAGGACCCTCCTGCACTGTGAGACAGGGCACCATGCCTGCCCCCAGAACCTGGGCTAAGGAGTTCTGTCCGTGAGGCCCACGTGGAGTGCCGGCCTACGTGGCATCTCTAGGTGTCACGACGGGGTGAGGACCCTGCATGTGCTCAGCTGCGCTTCTGCATGAGCCACTACCTGCGTGTCGTCACCTCTGGCTGATGGGAGAGCTCCCTCCTCCAGCAGCTGCTAATGTGCCTGTTGGCTCCGTCATACCCTCGCCGGCCTCTGTGCCGTCTCTGTTTGTCCAAGTCATGGCCCGTTAACCCCTGCGGCCTTGCGGCCCTGGCAGCCAGGCTGAGGCCCACCGTGGGGCTGGGTGCTGTCGCTCCCAGAAGTGGTCTTGCTGGGAACACCGGAAGCAGGAGGACTTCCCTGGGCCAGAGCCGCCGGAGCCTGGCTGCCCTGTGGAGCACCACACAGGAATGCAGCCGCTGCATCGGGAAGGGGCTGCTGCGGCCCAAGCTCTAACGAGGGGAGGAGGGGCTCCGGTAAGCCTGCTGCCCGGTGCGGGGCGAGGGCTGCTCTGTGAGTGCTCAGGAGGATGGATGGCCTGGGCATGGCCGGAATGCTGGGGCACTGCAGCCAGTTCTCGCTGTGCTGCCTCCTCAGCCCACGAAGTCCTCATCACTTGGTTCCTTCCACCAAACCGTCATCAGCCTTCCGGTCCCACCAAACCCAAGTCCACAGGGCAGGCCAGGCAGGGCCCCCCATCCTGTCCTACACGGTCCCTTCCGGCCCGCAGGGCCCCACCCAGGAACTTGCGGACGCTCAGGAAGGTCAGGGTGGCACTCCTTCCCTAGACACACTTGGACAGCGCTCTCTGGAGGCCTCCCACCAGAGAAGAGGGCGGCTCAGGGGCCCTGCTGAGAAGACTGGGCCCCCATCTTCCTCACGCCCCTGCTGCCCTCTCCCTCGCTTACTCAGGGGGACATCACGGTTTGTCACACTCTTTCCTTTGATCTGAAACCCTCTGTGGGGAATCCCAAGGAGATTCGTCACAGCTGGTCCTCCCAGCTCTGCTGTCCTGCGAGCTGCCTCTCCCATCGGGAGAGGGTCTTGCCATTGACTGCGGAGGAGGGCTGCGGGGCACCCCCCGCAGCTGACCCAGCCCCTAAACTGCGGCCTCCCTGGGGGCTGGCGCCACCACGGGCCACACGGAGGACCAGGCCCGGTGTACCCATCCATGCGTGCGGAGACCACACCTGGGAAGGTGCCTTTCCTGTGTCTGCGGACGCCCCAGCTTGCAGGAGCCACAGTTGGTCCCGGCCGACAGTGCCCTCTGCTGCTGGGGTCTGTGTCCAGGCAGAGGACCCCTGGAAACGGAGGGCCTTGCTCAGATACCGCTGCCGTAGAAGGCGCTGCAGAGGCGTGTGGCATGAGGCAGCGCTGGGAGCGGTGGTGCCGCCAGTCTGCTCTCTTGTGGCTCCTGAGCTCTTCACCAGTGTGGAAGTGCTCACTTACCCCAAGGACACGTCCCGTGCACCATCACCTGCCCCAGCGCACACGGAGGCGCCCCATCAGGAACTCGGCTCTGGGAACAGGGCCCCGGGGGGGAACGGCCCCCACGCACTTACACCCTGTGCCCTTGGGGTGGGTGCTGTCTGAGCGCCCCTGCCCTACCCCTTCCAGCAAAGTCCTCACTGGGCCTTTTGGCCCTGGACATGCCGGGACCCAGCGGGAAGCCCTGCTCTGAGTCCTCTGCCCAGCCTGAGTCACAGGCCTCAACAGCCTCAGTCAGGGCTGAGTGTTTGCTCAGATCTCCTCGGCCCACCCTGCTGCAGGGAACCTAGAGGCTTCCACCCCTGCAGGGCACCTTCCCCGGGGCCGCCAGGCTGCTGGGCCCTGCACTGGACATCCTGGCCGTCAGTGACTGAGTCTGGCCTGCTCACACCTTCGACATGGGTCAGACCAGGCCATAGGGAACTGCGAAGGCCTGGGACCTGGAAGAAAATCAGGGCCACCCATGGCTGGACAGCATCCCCCAAATTCAGCTTATCCCCGGAACCTCAGCTCGCTCCGTATCTGGAAATCAGGCATCATGGGTGTAAGTAGTCCAGTGAGGCCACCATGGAGTAAGTGGGCCTAACCCGAGGGCTGGTGTCCTTACAAGAGGGGAGACAGACACCGAGGAGGGGCCAGGAGACGCATCACAAGCTGGAGAACCGCTCATCTGGCTGGGGACACCGATGCCCGGAGACGGACACCCAGACTGAGAGGGTGCATTCCTGTTGTTTACACCCGATTGGTGGCATTCCTTACAGCATCTGGGGGAAACTGCAGCCCCCACCGCAGCGAATACTGTCTCTCAGCCTCCTAGAGAGGCCCTGGAACTGTACCCCATCTCACAGCCTCTCGGGCCCCCGGTCAGGCCCCCACCAGGAGTCCCTGCTTGTTGGCTCCCTCGAGGGCCAGGGGCCCTGTTCTGCCCCCACCCAGGGATGCTCGCCGGCGAGGTGCGCTCCACAGACAGGCCTACGGGGGCCCACGGAGGGAACACAGCGGCAGCCCAGACAGAGACCAGGTCTGGAGAGAGAACTGCAGCAGGTCTGAAGGCTGCTTTCTGGAGCTCAGTTAGTCCTGGATTTCCTAGGGCACTCAGAAGCTCCGTGACCAGCTGGCCGAGGCCAGACGAGTCCAGCGCGAGGCTGCACCGAGACGGTCCAGGCTCCAGCCGCGGCTTTACGGTTGAGCCCGATGCTCCGCGTGCTCTCTGCCTGACTCCCAGCAAGCAGCTCGAGCTCACTGTCCCAGCTCCACGACAGTCACTTCTGAAGGCAGTTTTAGGGCGTTTAACATGATGGACAACAACCAGACTTACTCAAAGTGTATAATTTGATGAGTTTCGACAAACGCTGCACCTGTGACTTCAACAGCACAACCTGCAGGCTGAACCTGCACGCTACCCACAAGGCTCCCTCTGTCCTTCCTCCGTCCTCCGCCCACTCCCCCAGGCCACCCCCCACCGTCTCTGTGCTGTCACCATGAGTCACTTCACTTTGCCCTCCACAGACGCGGATGCAGGTGGAACCAGGCAGCGTGCCCTCTCCCTGCCTGACTTCGCTCGGCTTAATGCCACTGAGGGATGCTGTTCCCTCATCGCACCGTGGCTGATTCCTCTGTGCGCTGAGTAGAGTTCCCTGGCGTGGATTGCACACCTGTCCACGCATGCGCGTGTCCTGGACACTGGGGTGTGTCAGTGTTTAGCTACTACAGGTGAGAGTGCTGTGTTTATACACAAACACTTTCACAGACAAACACTTAAATTCCTTTCGGGTGGATACCGGGAGCAAGTGACTGGGTCACGTGGGAGACACATGTCAACATGCTGAGGCACAGGCAAACGTCTTCCACAGTGTTTGCACCATCTTGTGTCCTCGGTGTGCATGAGGGCTGCCCGGCCCACTGGCCCCCGGTGTGGCGGCCTCCGGTCTTCGCCCTCTGGTGTGCGCTGCGCGGGCTGAACACGACTCCTGTGATGTCTGGTGGTGCTCAGTCTTTCTGTGTGGCTCTTTGACACGCACACATCACAGTTGCAGAGGCTGTGAGGCCTCCTCAGGGCTTGAGATCAACGTGGCATCGAGTCAGCCCCCAGAACCGGGCCAACGGGAGGAGCCGCAGCCCCAAGCTAACCGGGTACCATCTCAACAGCTGCTCGAAACACGCTTTCCTTTGGCTTTAAAGGCCTGTTGGCCATTGCTCAAGGCAGACCGACTGGTTATTAAACGCGATGGATGGAAGGCTGGCCACCGTATAGCCAGACATACTTCTTTGGCCAGAAAAACCTCAAGAAACGTGTTTCTGATCGGCAACCAGCATTAATGCAGCAGCAATGACGACCGTCCCACTAAACCACAACGCAGCGCCCGCCCCGGGAGCCTATGTGTCCCTTTGGAGGCTGGCGGTGGGGAGCGGCCGCAGGCTCCCCTCAGCTCTGCTCCAGTCTGCCCCCCGGGCCGTGACTGCAGGGCCATCGGGAGGGGTCAGGGCCCGTCAGAGCTGGGTACAAAGAACCCCGCTGGGCTTAGTTGCTCCCGGACCCTGGGTTAAGACCGTCAGACTTGGGGAGGCGTGGAGGGAGGGAAGGCGGGAGGAGCTCGCCTGGCGCCCCGTCCCCTGGGCTGTCTTGGTTGGAGACCAAACGTCTGACATCGGAGGGGTGTTTCAGGGTCTCAGGAAGATCCCCTCAGATTGTCTCCGGAAACGGCTCCCGTCCATCTCCCAACTCCTTCCACACACTGCTCACTTCAGCCGGTGAGTCCCCAGTCACACACTACGGGACCCCCCCCAACATACATGAAACACACATTCACTCACATGACATGTATTTATATGCATGGCGTGAATTCACACACAACACATGTTCACAGCACACAATCACAGGCATGACACGTGTTTACATGGGACACACATTTACACACACAACACACGTCATGCAAGACACATTTACACATGACACACAGCCACATGCATAACACGTTCACACACGACACGTGTTTGCACATGATGCATGCTGGCACACGTGACACACATTCACACATGACACATGTTTACACACAACACACGTTGCGCAAGTTCACACACATTTACATGCATCGTTCATAAACACGTTTACACACACCCCATGCCCAGGTGTGTATTTACACACACGTGCCCATGTATAAAACACAGAACCTACGACGACTGCAGACATGTGGGCGGTTGTCGGCACCTCCCAGTGGCCAGCCTGCTCGAGTCAAGCCCCCTGGACGGCCAGTCTGCATTGACTACTGCTTCCGGCCGTAACCTGGTCCTGGTGGCCAAGGTCGTGCAGAGCAGACCAGGCGTGACTCTGGCCTTTGTTCAGAGCTTCAGGATCAAGCTGCCCTCCACTGCTGTCCCTGGAGTGGTCAGGCAGACACTGTTATCCTTCAGAACAGCCGATTCCCAGTTAAAATCGCTTTTTATTGAACACCTGCCTTGGGATAAATCCTATTTTAGCAATTTGTGGGTTATTAGCATTATTTCATTATTCATCTCGGTAAACTTTGAGAAGAGGGTGCAAGTCGTGGGGCACTTTTGGGGCAGGATTTCCCTGTGGAGGTCTCACTCCGCAGTGGTCCAGAGACGGCTCTGACGTCCAGGCTGCACCTTCTCAATACCTTTCGGGATCGTCGGCTAACAAACCACACGGAATTACCTAGAGAGCTTTGGGGCTCTGAAAACGACTCCCCTTTGGTGAACTGTGATGGAGGAATAGTCACTTGAACACCTTGTTCAGTCTTCTGACTCCGATTTTGCAAATGAGAAAATCACATTGTGGGGAGGACACAGGACTGGCAGTTCAGTGACAGGGACCATGAGCGCCTTGACCCACCTGCTCGTCCTCCAGAACTCCCAGCCCCGTGGTCAGAGCGGGTGGGGACGGGGTCAGGGAGAAAAATCAGGAAGGTGCCCTTTAGACATGACAGGGGCCCTCCTCCAGACTCCAGCTCGTGAACCCGGGCGCCCAGCTTAGCTCGTGCTGTCGGGGGGACGGAGCAGGGCGTCCCAGGCTGTCGGCAGTCAGGGAATGAGGGCTGCGGACACAGCTGCAGGGTGGTCGTGGAGCTGGCCACGCCCGGCGGCGTCAGAGCCGGAAGGGCTCTCTGCCGGGGGGGGGGTCACCCTGATGGCCCCGCAGGGCAGTCACCACCCCTCCCTGTGCGAAGGCAAGACAGACCCCCACTGTGGGCCCGTGGACCCTGGGCGGCAGGGGTCTCCCCTCCTGTGTCCAGGGGAAGAGGGGATGGGGGAGAATGGAGGCGGTGCTGCGGCGCAGGGTGGAGAATCGGGAGGGTCTGCAGAGGAGAACCCTGGAAGGGAGCATGGGAGGGCCCGGTCCGGCCAGAGCCGGCAGACTCCTGGAGCAGGATGAAACCGGGCACCCCTCAGTGCCCCCCCGCCCCCACTCTGTCCGCCCCGCCCTCGGCCGAGCTCAGGGTGAGAGGCGGGGCTCCTCCTCCTGCCTCAAGGTTCTGGTCTCTTTCCCACGCCTCCCTTGGGGAAGACACCTTGGGACTAACTTAGATCCGTACGGTGTCCTGGGTTTTGAATTCTGGACCAGGCAGGAATGTTTTTGAGCCTGATCTGGTTCATTCTTAAGAGAAAACAAAACTCAGTTTGCTGTTTTGAAATATTCCTTCATAAGCATCCATGAAGCACTTAGAAGCCACTCGTGGGGGTGGGGGGGCAGGACCGCAGATGCAGGCTGGATCCCCGCCCCCGCCCCCACCCAGAGGCCCCTGGAGGGGCCTGTGCCCAGAGCCGTGGGGGGTCCGGGGGCTCGCCCCGCTCCTTCTCCAGGCTCCTGAAGTCTGGGTGGTCTCGGGGGTCGTGCCCACCTGGAGGTGAGGAAGCGGGTCCTGAGATGACTTCACACCACGGAAGCCTTGGGAGAGTCCGGGAGGGGCTGTGCTGGGGTAAGAGATGGCTGGTCTTGCCTGCTGCCCTGGGTTCCTGCCCCGACGCCGGCCTCCAGCCTCGGCCTCGCAGGCCACCTCCTTGGGGGCTCTCTCCCCCGCCACCAGGCCAGAGTGCACCCGAGGACTCTGGCCGCCAGGTGCCTCACGCAGCAGGACCACGGCGTCGCAGCCCCACAACTGTGCCATCTGGAACCTACCTTCTCCTTGGTTAGTCTAGACTTAACTGTAACTTGAATGTGAATCACTGGCACTGGCTACACATGAAGGATTGAGGTCAGCTTTTTTTCCCTTTACTTTTTATTTTTTATTGAATTGTAGTCCAGAAGTTGACACAACATTGTAAACTGACTATAATTCGGTTGAGGTCAGCTTCAACACAGAGTCTATCGCGTCATTGAGGATAAAGGTGTGGCCACCCTAGCCTACTGAAGCCCTCCCCTTCCGTCCCATCAGCACACCGCCAGGACTGTCCCCTCCGCTACGCCTGCTACTAGAGAAAACACGGGAAACTGAGCGTCCCGCCTGCCTGCCAGCGGTGCTGTCCCCAGACCCGACGGGGAGGCTCCTCCGTCCCGTGGGAACGCGCCTCGGCCGGCGTCTGGGTTGAAGGTGCGACCTTCCTCGGAGCCCTGCTGAGCTGCGACCGCGGGGAGGCCCAGGTTCCATGCAAGTTCGCTTCGATGCCCGCTGCGAGAGCACGCAAGTTCTTCTCTATTTTCCCATTTTCACTTTGGTTTTGCTTTTGCTGTTTGAAGCATAATTTCACATCTGTTGAGCAGAATAATAAAATTGGAGGCTGTGTCCTTCGTGTGTGTGTGTTTATTTCTGTAGTAGCTCATCCCCGTCGCAGGCTACACAAACACCAGCCCGGCGCGAGGTCGGGTGGGCTGCTCAGCCTCCTTGCCGGCGGTGGGAGTGCAGGAAGGCAGCTCCAGGAGATGGGGAGCGGGGACCGGGGAGACCCGCCCGTCCCGCTAGGCCCATGGCTGCAAGCTGGGAGGAAGCCAGGACCTCGGCCTCCCGGCAGAGCTGAAGGATGCGGGCTGGGGGCAGCGGCTCTGGGACCTATGCCCGGGAAGTGACACAGGTGCCACCGTGGTGTCTCCAGAGGAAGCCCCCCACCCCAGCCCCCCGCCTCCTCTGTGAGCCTGAGCAACAGGGGCTCTGGCCAGGGGCTCTGGCCGCCTGCCCTCGTCCATGGCCCACCAGTGGCCACACCAGCAGGAGGCACCTCCATGGGCTGGCCCCAGACAGAGCCTCCAGGATGCTGCCTGCTCATCTGTCAGTCTGGAGTGCTGTCTGCTCATGGCACAGCCCCGTCCCCACGCGGGAGATATCCACCTGCCTTAGCCCTGGACACAGCCCTGCCCGGCCAGGGTTGGAACACACTGCCTCGCTGGCTTAGGCTGCCTTCCAGGTCCACACGGGCTGTACCCAGGATGGAACGGTGGACTGGAAGCTGCGACAGGTGGAGGGATGTGGCTGGGGAGGGAGAGAACCAGGGTGACGTGGGGGAGGGAGAGACATGGGGGGACGTGGTGAGGGAGGGAGGGAGAGGCGTGGGGGGACGTGGTGAGGGAGGGAGAGGCATGGGGGGAAGTGGTGAGGGAGGGAGAGGCGTGGGGGGAAGTGGTGAGGGAGGGAGAGACGTGGGGGGAGTGGTGAGGGAGGGAGAGACTTGGGGGGACGTGGTGAGGGAGGGAGGGAGAGGCGTGGGGGGACGTGGTGAGGGAGGGAGAGGCGTGGGGGGACGTGGTGAGGGAGGGAGAGACGTGGGGGGACGTGGTGAGGGAGGGAGGGAGAGGCGTGGGGGGACGTGGTGAGGGAGGGAGAGGCATGGGGGGAAGTGGTGAGGGAGGGAGAGGCGTGGGGGGAAGTGGTGAGGGAGGGAGAGACGTGGGGGGAGTGGTGAGGGAGGGAGAGACTTGGGGGGACGTGGTGAGGGAGGGAGGGAGAGGCGTGGGGGGACGTGGTGAGGGAGGGAGGGGCGTGGGGGGACGTGGTGAGGGAGGGAGAGACGTGGGGGGACGTGGTGGGGAGGATGGAGTGGAGGGGAGCCCGCGTGGCCCTGGTGGACACACCCTCAGAGCCCAGCAGACCCAGGGCCCTGGACAGCCGGCCCGGAGCCTCGGTGGAGGACACAGGGCGGCTGCCGTTCTCAGAAGTCGGTCCGAGTAGCCTGCTGGCCGAGGGCAGCGTGCTCTCCAGGCACGGCTTTCATGAGGTCCCTGTGAGGGAGCAGGGGCGGCCCCACTGCACAGATGGCTCATTGTCCCCCTGACACCTGCCATCTGCTTGTTTGTCTAAATGATGCTGGAGGGGCAGGGGGCTCCCAGGCTGCTGCCCAGGCCCCTCCCGCCCGCAGCGACCTCCTGACCCCGGGGCCAGACAGGTCCACGGAGCTTGTTCCTCCAGCTCAGGGGTGGCTCCTCCTGCGTCCCAGCCTCTCCCGGCGCCGGTGCTGGTGCCGATGCTGGGGCAGCGGGGGCGGGGGCAGGAGGGAGGAAGAGAGACAGGAGAGCCCTCTCCGGCCCCCGGCTCTGGCCAGGCTGAAAGCTCATTTCCGAGGTGCGTCCCTGACACCCTTTAAGGAAGAGACTGTCACCTGAGGGGCTCCAGCAGGGAACCGGGCAGGGCCTCAGGTCTGTGACGGGAAGGCCTGTGTTGAAGCCGAAGTTGTAGAAAGTGGACGAAGGTCCAGGAATCTGCCCCTCAGTCCCAGGCGCTGTCCAGAGACAGCCAGTGGGGCTGGGCGGCTGCTGCCCGTGGCGTCTGGGCCGAAACTGAAACAAGCCAGGCGGCACAGGGAGGCGCAGCCTGAAGGGCGCTGTCCCCAGGCTCACGCCGCCAGCCCAGCGGGCTCGGCGGGCTCGGCCGCCTTGCCTACTGGGCTGCCCCTCGACTGCAGCCCCAGGGCCCTAAGAGGGCAGGCTGCAGGAACGCGTGGCCCCTGGGGTCACAGTGCCTCTCTGTCCCGGGGCCTGGGCCCCCGCAGGGGCTCCTCCCTGGAAGGGAACCCTCTCCTGTCCTCCTGGGAGCACAGGGCCTCCCGCTGCAGCCACCACCATCCAGTGACCGGCACAGACCCTCGTCCACGTCCTTCTCTGCATGTCAGCCGTGGGCGGCGGCCGCATTGCTGGCGTTGGGCCCAGCCTGGCTCAGACTGAGCTGGGCTTCTCAGCGGACACACACTGACCTTGCTGGTGTCCCCACGAGACACACACGGTTTTCTCTCCCGGCTTGTCGGACGAGGAAGGGCAGAGGTAAGTAGCTCGCCCGGGAGGCCTGGGGCGACCAGCAGGGCCCGCTCCGCTGCTGCAGCAGTTCCCGGGGGCAGGCGGCCCCCTTGCCCCAGGGATGACTCCCTGCTCCCAGCACCGGACCTCGTCAGCAAGCCCTCTCCCCCCTTCCTTAGTCCCTGGGCCGTTTCGGTCCGTCTCGTGGAGAACACAGAGGCCTCTACAGTGGGCCCTGCTGGGTTAGGCAGGCGTTTCTTCCACACCTGCCTCACGAGCAGGAGGGAAGCTGTCAGGCACAGAACAGGGACCGTTCGTACAAGGGCGGCAAGTTTACACGTGAAGAGTGAAGTGATTTCCCCCATCTTTGCACCAGTGGTTTGTTTTGTGGGTATTTGATGAGGACTGTTCGGGGCGGGACATTCGAGTGGCCGATTTGCGTCACAGTTTCTAGGACCAGCGTTGTCCTGGACCTGGCGCGTCAGTGAGGAGCCGGCTGGCAGCCGTGGTCTTCTGGCCTAAGGGCCGGCTTCCAGAGACATTATCCCCCCCAGAGCACAAAGAGCCCTGCTCTGCCTCTGGACACGGTGCGGGCAGCACGGTGCTGGCCGCCCCGCACGAGGGCGTGAGGCAGCCCGCTCACACTCGCTTCTCACGGCTCCCACTGCTCCTGAGCTGCTGACCACCTGCCCCCCGCACCGTCCTCCGGACCAGCCGCCTCCCGCCTCACCCTCCACCCTGTGCCTCCCTCTCCAACTCTACCCATCCTGGGCCTGTCAGACCCCGACGCCAGCCTCCTGTCCCTCTCGAGTCAGGGCTTCCACGCCCTTTGAACACAAGGTTTATGGTCTCTGCTCCCTTCCTGATCCGTCCCCACCCACAGTGATGTTCTCGAGAGCAGGGCCCTGCCTGAACACGGAAGCCGCGCATAGTGCCGGCGCCACGACTACTTCCAGCGAACGTGTTGAACAAAAGAATGAAGGAGTGACTCAGTGTCCTCTCCTGTCTTCTTGTCCAAGAATAAGAGGCACTGGGTAAAAATCTTCTGGAATTTTCCATTCCTGGCCTCTCACAGGATCATTGTCCTGGGGGCTGGGGGACCTACTTTTCCTCCTCAGGCCCTAGACTTCAGGGCGAGGCTACTGTAGTGACACAGCTGCGAATTAATCTTGCCACTTGCTGAAAACAGAATTCCACCGAGAACGTTTCAGAAATCGCTGATGACGGACAGCGTCGCTAGCCCCCTTTGCATTTTTCAGTTAAGTGTTTCCAATTGTCTTAGCACTAATTCCCTGCATTTGCAGAAGAACAAGCGTGTGCATCTCACACAGAAAGCCACGAGAAACCTGGTCCCCGCCGCAGCCCAGGGCCAACCAGCATGTGGGAGGCGGGAGGCGGCCAACCGGCGGGCGTGTCGAGGGCCAGCTGGGTGCCCGGGGACAGGGGACGCGGGCTGGATGGAGGAGAGAGGGCTGCGTGCCTTCATGACCCCAGAAGAGCGTCAGTTTCCGGGGAGAAAGGACCTTCGTGGTCCTCATTCAGCCAGTGAGCTGGTCCACCCTCTCACCCACCCTGCCGGACACTGCTGGGAGCCCCCACTGCGGGCCTGGGGCTCTGCCCGGGGCCTGGGGCTCTGCCCGGGGCGTGAGAAAGACCACGATGCGCAGAGCATGCGCCTAGTCCTCAGGGGCTTCCAGTCTAGTCGAAAGACAAGAGAGAATGAAGTTGATAATTAAACGTTCACTTGCACGAGACGCACCGTCAATGCTGCAGGGCCAGCCAGACAGGGTGGGAGGGCAAGCAGAGTCAGGAGAGCTTTTACGGAGAGGTGGGCCTGGACGCGACCCCGCAGCGGACAGGACGAGGAGGCTGAGGTCGGGGCCTGGCTCTGTCAGCGCCCCTCGCCCGGGCCACCTCCGTGCTGTCGTGCTGGATGGGCGCCCCCCGTGCTGGTGGCTCCGGGTGGTCCCGCCTGCACCTGTTGCCCTGAGTCATGACCTAAGCCCCTCTGCCCTGGTGCCACGCACGTCCACTGTCAGCTCCCGCCACGCTTAGAGCAGGACCCCTGCTCTGTGGCCTGGCAGGAGGGGTGGCCTGACTACTGAGACAGCCACCTAGGGTTCCTGGATCTCGGCTCATCTCAGTTCCACTGGCAGGACCCTGTGCAGAGCCGCAGCCCAGTTGGGTCTGACTGGAGAGGCCCTGCCGCTTCCAGGAACGTACCTTCTGCTGGAGGCCCTGGCTCTGGGCCGCAGGGGTGGCCCACCTTGGGCTGCTTGAAGGCCAGCTCCCCACTTGCCCATTCCAACCCCCTCCAACCTGGCTTCACAGCCCCCAATCTTGGGGCAGAGGGGCTGTTTCCAAACTTACCCCACCAGTGCCCCAGCACACCAGGCCTCACCCTCCATGGCCCCATCCCACTGAAACCTCAAGGTCACCTTTCCAATTATGTCTGGGGGAGTGGCCACTGCCACCTCCGAAACAGCCCCAGGAGTCACACCACGCCTGCACTTCTGCAGTTTGGGGACTTGGCAGAAATTGGTGGGGGGGGTCCCTCACCCCAGGCAGGTGATCAAGCTGAGGACCCGTCACTCCAGACGGAAAAGTCTCTGTGTGCGTCTGTCAGGATTGGGGATTAGGCGCATGGTGGCTAAAACTACAGCTTAAAACCTCACGGAGAACATGGATTGGGAGACGACCTGAACTGGAGGAGGGAACGTCTGCTTTGCCTTCTATCGGAAACAACTGTGTTCTTCCAAGAGTGACAGAAATGCAGCGGGTGTTTCAGGAACCGGGTCCCTTGGGCTTTACTCAGAGCTGCTCTGATGCCTGTCAGTTTTCCGTGTCTGTGTCACGAGCTGCCACACACTCAGGGGCACTTCTGCGGCGCAGCTGGGCCCTCGTTCACCAGCTGCAGTGACAGTGTGGACGGGCGGTGGGGGCCTCATCTGGAGGCCCTGGTGCAGAAGGACCCCTTCTCAGCACCTCAGCTTGGCAGGGCCATCTCCTTGCAGCTGTGGGGCGAGGGACCTGGCTCCTCACTGCCCCTGGAGGCACCCTCGCCTCCTTGCTGCGTGGTTTTCCCCATCGTGGCTGCACACGGCCCATCGCCCTGCACGGTGGGAGCGAGTCACTGTGGGAGCACGCTCTCTGCGAGGGGCTCACACCAGGAGCTGGGCCCAGGGGAAGCCTCCTGGGCCTCAACCAGACACGCAGGTCTGGAGTGGACGGGGGACAGCTGGCCTCGCACCTGCAGGATCCTGGCCTGAGCTCCCTCGCGATGGTCTGCTGTTTCCACACCAGAAGGCGGGGGTGCGATCAACTCTGCCTCCTCTTTAATAATGAACGGAGCATCTGCAGCTGCCCAGGCGGCAGTGGCTTTTGCTTTAAATCTCTAATTCTTCATTCGAAACGAGCATCTCGGTGGAAACTGCAGAGTCTTCCAGGGTGTCTTCAACACTCACAGAAACTACGGAACGAGAGCTTTCTCCCGACCTCTTACTTCTGGTCGGGCCTGAACTTGTCTGTTTTCGTCCCCATCCCAGGACTTCCTCCCTGCCAGCCGCCTCCTGGCGAGGTCCCCGCCAGCCACAGGGAAGCTTCGTTCTGTGCTTGCCCCGCGCCCCTCCCGCCCTCCCCACAGCCTCGGCTCCGTCCTGCCGCACCTTCCTAATCCTCGTGTCATCTCGACCGTTTGCAGGGTCCCCCTCTCAGCACTTCCTGTCTGTCAACACTTCTCTGTGGACCGTCTTTGGGTTCGAACATTAATTCTGCTCCCTGGTCGCCTTCCAGTCTTATCATGACGCCCCTGCCTTCAGGCTGCGGCTGTTTCCAGCTCTCTCACCTACGCTGATTGTGCTGAACAGGAAATAAGCCTTCTTACTCGTCCACTATCGGCCTTGCCATCACCCTGGCCTTTTCCTGTTCTGAATAAAGTTTGTTACGTCTCCACTGTGCCCTTTCCCCATTTCCCTGCCTTCACAAAGTTAATTGCAACCTTTAACATCAAACAGTCTGAAAAAACACGCTTTCTGCATTTCATATTCCACCACATCCGTCCTTCTCCGTAAAAATGTTACTGTGAGTTAGCGTCCCTCCTTTCCCTTCCTGGCACTGTGAACCAGGAAGCGGTCCCCACCACCGCTCTGCGGGGATCGGAACCCTGCCTTGGCTCGCTCCCGGCTGGCTCTGCCACCAGCCCTGTCTCAGCCGCTGCGGGCTCCAGGCGCTTCTTTGAGCTAACTTCTCAGACACCCACCGTCAGAGAAAAGCTCTCTGCCCCGTGGGCTGGGCAAGGGCTGTGTGTCATCTCTCAGAAAACACGGGCTGGGGCGGGGGTGCCCGTGGAAAATGAAGGTGGGGCTGGGGAGTGAGGTTAGTGTGCGGCCCTCAGATCACAGCACAGCTGACAGGCCCCTTCCACCCCCTGGGGGCTCCAGGAGGGGGGCTGCTGCAGGGTCTGCGTGTGGGGCAGACACTCCAAGGGCACCCACTCTGCGGTCAAGCAGGACCGGAGGGAGGCCCCAGAGCTGCCGCAGAGCCCAGGTCAGGGGCGGCCACACAGGCAGAGCCCCATCTCCAGGGAGAAACCCACCGTGGAGACCTCCAGGGGACAGCTGGGATGCAGGAGCTCACCACTGTGCTTCTGCCGGTGGTCATGAAGGTGCAGCCCCACTTAATTCCCTCAGCAATGCCCCAGACCCTGTCCCAGAGGCATGAAGAGCTCCCCAAGTTCACGTAGCAAAGTCGGCGTCCCAGGACTTAACAGGTGTATCTGTGCCCCGATCCTGGAGGGATGGGTGTCTGAGCCTCTCCTGGACGCTCGCCACCTGAGGGACAAGAGGCACCCTGGTTCCGACCCTGGGGAGGCCCTGCAAGGTCCCTGGCCCAGACCTGTGGGGGTGCAGACCTGTGGGGGTGGGGACCCAGGCCCATGGAGGTGCAGGCCTGTGAGGAACCAGACCTGTGGGGGTGCAGACCTGTGGTACCTTCTGGAATCAGCTCACCTACAGCAGTGATGTGCCCCTTGCTGCTCAGCCTGGTTTGCACAAACCCTACAGAATTCCTGAAGGTGACAGACCTGGAGGGTGCTCCTGTAGCTCCGTCTAAACAGAAAACCACCGGAGAAAGGGAGTCAGGGTGGGGGCACTATTTATGGGCGAACGCCAGCAAGTAACGTCCGTTTGGGGGCCGTGCTGCTGCCCAAGAGTCCAGCGGAGCCCTCGGGCTTGAGGGGCTCGGGGGCCGAGCTGGGCACTGGGCGTCCAGGGGTGAAGTCGTGTGCCGTTGAGGACACACGCGTTGTGTCCTTTAACCATCAGCCAGCTCAGCGCCGACAGATGTTACAAATGCAGGTGTCAATGGCCTTGTTTTTGGATGAGGTCCAAAAGCTGGAGGGCATCCCTCAGGGCCGTGCGGCTGGTCAGGGGGAGCAGAGGTCCGGGGGGGTGGCAGCCCCACTCCTCGCTCTCTGTCCGCCTGGTGGAAGCACCCACCCTGGGGAGCCATCTCGTCCTGGTCTAAGCCCAGACACGGGCGGCACTGACACCGAGGACGATGACCGCACAGCAAGAACGCTCTCAAGCTTTTCCCACACGCCCCCGAGGTGGAGCAGCCCAGAAGCCCCTCTGAGGGAGGAGGAAGCCGTCCAGCCTGTCCCTGGCCCGCCAGGCTCCTCCAGAGGCCTGGACCGCACTGATGGGTGGAGAGGGGCCATGGGACAAGCAGAGGGAGGGAGCAGAGAACCGTGGCTGCCGGGGTCAGCGAGGGGCGCTGTGTCCTCAGCAGAGGTGGGGTGGGGCCCGAGGCCAGCAGGAAGTCCTGGGGGGTGCGTGGCGCAGGCCCGGCACGAGGAGGACCTGTTTCTGCTCCATGTGTGGAGCTGAGTCCTGGGGTCAGACCCTGAGGAGCAGCCCTTCCTCTCATGCCCAGGGCGCCTACACGAGGCTGGTGGTGGAGGACCTTTTGTGGACCTGTGGGAAGGCTGGCGCCCACTCATCCTGGGTGGGAGGTTTGGAAAGGCCACTGGCCCCTCTGAGAGCGGGGCTCCTCCCCTGAGTAACCCCAGGGCCTCTGATGGGGGATGTGCAAGCCATGAGGGAGAGCCCAGCCCCTCTGCCACCTCCCTGGGGTGGACACGCAGCCCACGGGGCTCCTGGGCTCGCCCGCTCGCCTCTCCTCTCCAAAGAGACCTTAGGAAAAAGACTGCCTTTTCAGGCGGGAGAGCAGGGTGGGCAAGGGGAACAGGCCCCGCAAAGGGTGAGCGGGGTCCCCAGACAGGCCTCGGGGCCTCCTCCTGACCCAGGAGCCGGCACCTTTCCCACGGGTGGATCAGCTCCCAGCACACCCTCCTCATCCTCTCACTGTCCACCCCACTGACCGCCTGACTGCCTGTCCCCCGTCCCCCCGCTTCGGGCTCCCTGTCAGAGAGCGGCTGAGTTCTTGTCAGCTCTTGTTAGGAAGCCTACGCTTTGATTTTGACGTCACCAAGTCTCCCCTGAAACAGTCAGCCTTGATTGTGCCTTGGACTTGGCACATGGCATTCTCCCGAGGGCAGCACGTGCACCTCTGCAGGGAAGCCAAGACGCAGGCCCCTTCGTCTGGTCAGGAGACGCGGCCACGCGCACACAGGGCGTTGTGACGGAGGCCGGCAGGGTGCTTGTGCCCTCGGCAGCAGCTTAATCACCATCCTCCTCACAGTGAGGGGTCATCTCCCTACCCCTCCAGGGGAGCTGGGTGGGGGTGGCCACCTGCCCTCGTCCGCTGTGCGTTCATAGAAGATGAGCAACGACTGCACTTGAAGGAACCCTGCTATCAACCAGGGGAAAAGACTATTTTTTGTAGCATGTGAATTCAGCTTTTATGACTAAATGACTGCTTAAATCTGAAAACTCTAATCATTACCATTTGCTTCCTAAAAATAGCTGTCTCCTTAGTCCATATTTAGAACAGAAAACACTGTGCTTGGAAAGCTCTGCTGCCCCGCGGAAGGCGTCTCTCCCCAGAGTCCGGCATCCCTGTCTGGCAGTGGCCACTTAACCCCTTCCTGGCTGCAGACCAGCTCTTTGCTCCTCTCTCTGCGTCTTGGCAAATCCTGAGCAGGGAGACAGATGAGAGTCATACACCAGTGGCCAAGGGCTGAGGGCAGCTCCTCAGAACCAGCAGATGGAGGACATCCAGGCCTTCCTGGGTGTCGGTTTCCCACAGGCACCGGGAGGCCCTGGGCGCCCCAGCCGCCCTGGTATGTCTGCCCAGCTGGAGAGTGAGCTCCTGGCAGCAGGGCTGGGGGTGGGGGACAGAGGGTCCTGCACAGAGGCCCCTCCCCACCCGAGCATGTGCCATGGAGGTGCGAGCAGCCTGAGTGTGGAGTTGTCCCCGAACCCCCGACGTGCAGGTTACGCACGCCTTCCTTGGGGCCAGGCTGTCCCCTTCCTCATGGCAGCTGGAGTGGCCATCCACACCTGACACTTTCCCAGGAAACAGAGCAAGTGCTGACTCAGAGGGGTGACTCAGTCGCTCTGGAACCCACTCCAGTTGAGCCCGCGTCTTCCTGGCAGGGCAGAGGAAGCCCAGGGCCCGGCCACAACCCATCCCAGGGAGGGGAGGCGGGGCTGCAGGGACAGAGTCAGGCCCGCCTGGCGTGGCGGGTAGTGGCAGGCCTAGGCCGGTGCACCAGCTGCAGCCGCCCCAGGCATCCCCGGGAGGCGGCAGCACCCCGGTCTTGGATGTCAGTAGCTGTGCAGGCCAGGCCTTCGCCAGCATGGAGGGCCTCACCAGCAGGCGCTGGCGGGGATTTAATCCTGCTCTTGCCCTTCCCACCCGTCCTGGAACTTCAGGTGCTTCTAAGTGTGCAGAATCGTAGTGCGTTTCTGCCCTTCTCACAAGCCCGTTGGAGGGGATGCCATGGCTCAAGGGTGCTGGTGGGGACGTGAGACTCAGGGGCAGAGACGAAGCTTCCATCCGAGGCTGGAAGACTGCCCTGCTGAGACCATTGGCCTTATCTGGTGCCCGTTCCCCAGGCCTCACCCTGCCCGTGACGCAGAGGCCACACCCGCACATGTATACCTATAACGCGTTACAGGCGAGGACCCCAAGCCTAGGGAGCTGGGTCCTCTGTGACACACCTGCCGTCTGCTCTCCAGGCCCACAACCTCCTCGCGAAGAAAGGCAGTCAGAGCTTCTGCTCACCAGACCGTTGGAGAACTGTCTCTCAACTTATCAAATGGTGGCTTTCGATCTCACAGTGAAACACCAGCCTGCAGGCATGAACAGGGAGCTGGTTAAAGAGTCAAGTCCCACCCTGTGAGGGACTGAGGTACACACGTGAGGCGAGTAGCAGCATGTCGAAAACGTATGTTTAATGCCTGGAAAAGTCATCAGAAATACTTCGAAGTGGAAACATAGGGTCCACTTCAGAGAGAGAAAAGCTGTGCATGCAAGTGTAGGAAACGAGCAAAATGAGAGCCTTGCTTATCTGGGTAGTGGGTTTCCGTGTGATGTCTGCCGTTCCTCTTTTGCTTGTCTACAAATTTTACGTGTGGCTACAGTATAAGAAGGTGCATCATTTTGGGAAAAGCTGGGAAATGGGTGGATGTCTTTAACGACAGGTGATGGTTCTTGCACGAGGGTGGAGGAGGCCCTGAGCACGGGGCACCGTGGCTCTGCCGTGGGTCTCGCCCCCTTTCGTGGCTGACAAGCAGACTCCTACGTCACCCCGGAAGGAAGAGCTTGACGATGACATGGTCACAGTTGTCAGCGATGCTGGAGTCACTCAGGAAATCCTGCTTTTCCCACTTTTTCTCATGGTCTCTGAGACAGTCATCATCAAGGTTCTGACCTCAGAAGCACAGTCACTGCCGGCCTGGAGCCCCTGCAGAAGGACGGCGTCTCCAGCCGGTCACCGCGTTTCTGGACAGAAACACCGAGAGTCTAAGCGACCTTCCTTCCATTTCCACCAGCTCACTGCCGAAGTGCCAACAATGGCTTTAGCTAATCACAAATCCTAGGCCCAGAATCTGGGAGAAACTGGCCTGAAGAAAGGGGAAACTAAGAACTTTGCTGAGAGCCCTAGGCCCGTGACACGTGCTGGCCATCCATGGGGACCCGGCCAAGCACACGGACGCCGGTCCTGCTCTCAGTGCGAAGGGTCTGACGGCAGGACAGGACCAGAGGGGGCCCTGACGGCCGCCCGCGTCCCTGCCGGACTCCAGGCCCCGCTCTGCACCCTCTTCTGCCCAACAGCCCTCCCGCCCCGAGGCTGACCCCTCCTCGTCCTGGCCCGGCGGGCGGCCCTGCCTTCCTCTAGCTTGGCCAGTTGGGCCATGCTCTTGAAAAGTTCCTGTCTGGTCTGTGGTCGTCGGCTGAATTCAGACCCTTCAGCTCAGGTCAGATCACAGGGCCCCGCCGGCTGTCCTGCTGGCACTGGAGCCCCTACTCTCTGTGTCACGGCCAGACCAACCTTCTGTGAATTCAGCATTGCTTCATCACCTCGCCTGTCTTCCCCGAGCCCTGCAGAGTCCCCGCCGTGGCCGTGACTGACGCCTCCGCCGCGCCAATCTCACCAGGAGTGGAGGGGAACTCCCGCCTCTTCCGCACCGTCCTCTAAGCCCTGGGCTTAGAGCTTCTGGGGCCTCCCTGCTCATGCTGTCTCCTCCGCCTCTTCGCCCCGAATGGCTGTAGCATCTGGATTCAGAAGTGTCTGAATTTAGCCCCCAGTGACACGTGGCCTTTTCTTCCTTAATGATCGTTTCCACCCCCCACCCCCACCCCCCCCGTTTAGACTGTGAATTCCTTGGAGAGAAAGCAATATATGAAAATACACGTGAATTGACTGGAACGGGGAGTGGAAGGTCAAGGAATTGCTTCAAAAGCAGCAACGCTTACTTACCAGCCACCGGAAGGAGCCAAATTTAAATCAGGTGCAAAGCCAATTTCGTACCACCTGCTGAGAGGGTCGGTGTGAGGTCCTGGAGTAAAGGTGGGTTCTGAGAGGCCCTAGAGAAGGCTGAAAATGGCGGGGGGGGGGGGGGGGCGTGGGGTCCCTGAGGCGCCCCGTGTCCAGGACCCGCTTTGATCCCATTGTTCGCACGCCTGCCCTGGCCTCCATTTCCAGGTCAGTAAACAAGAGCGTGAACGGCAAAGTCCTGTCTCCTGGTCCCTCTGTTCTGGGGGAGGGAGCGGAAGGGGAGGGGATGGCCAGCGCCCCAGGAAGCCAAGCCAGGAGGATGTGAGGGGCGTGCGGCCATGGAGAGAGGCCTGCCAGGGCTGCTGGGAAGGAAGTGGCTCCCACTCGGAGTCACCATCCCTGTGGCTGGTCGGCAGGGCAGCCCCAGGGACTGGCCTCACCAACACCAGGGAGGAGAATGCCCCCACGGCGAAGGCCTGTCCCACCGGGCTCCTCAGGGGCCTAAGCAGGGCACACGCCCTGAGATGAGGGCTTCCAAACAGCCAGCAGCAGCACGCAGGTGCCCGGGAGGGAAGGGCCCTGGACTCCCCCGAGTGTGACCTCGAGACGGAGGTGGCGGTGACACAGGAGGAACAGTGGACTGTGTGTGAAGGAGCCACGTCGCCCTCCACGCCCACAAGCATCTTAGTAACAAAGGGCCGCTACCAGCAGGTTAAGGCTTGAAAACACCTCGTGAGTTTCATAACACTATCCCCAAACTTTCAGACTCCTCAGAAACCATTTAGGTCCACTCCAGTGTCCCAGCAGACAGCCCTCAGGGCTGGGCTTGCCCAGGGTCACACAGACAGCCTAGTGGCCGTGAAGTGTCAGGACCCAGGCCCCCCGCCCCAACCCCAGGCCTTTGCCCAGGGACCCAGGGGCAGACCCCCGGCAAGTCAAGGACTCCTGAGTGTGCGGGAGCCGCTGCCGCACCGACAGTGACGTGAACAAGGCCGCTGTCACCCCCGAGCCCAGCAGGTGCTGGACACTGGGCTAAACTCGTACACATGAATTCATTTAACCCCCTTAGAAACTGAGTGTCTCTGTTCTTAGCTGTCACCTGTGAGGCTTAGCGAGACCCCTCAGTAGTGAGTGGGGCACTCAGGATTCAAACTCGGAAGATGCTACTCCAAAGCCCACACTGCTGCCCACACATGGCCCTTCTTAACGTGGAATCACGTTAAGGGTCTGCCTCCCATCTTGAGGGTCTGACGACCCAAGCCTGTGGTCTCCCACCCTCCTCTCCATCTGTGTTAAGGGTCTGCCTCCCGTCAATGTGATGCGGGGGTGGGGGAGGGACACTGAAACAGGCTACTTTCCCACTAGTCAGTGGCTCCAGAAATAGGTTTGATGGGGAAGGGGTACACAACTCACAACCACATTGTTTCAGAAGGTAAGTGTGAACAAGTCCAACTATGGGCACGGAAGTGCAGTGACAGACACTTGCACACGTCTTTAGTGCAGCCGCATGTGGTACAAGCACGTCGGAGAACAGGTGGCGGTTCTTACAGGACAAGTGCACACCTGCCCCATGACCCGCAGTCCCAACTGGGACGTTTACCCAAGAGAAGTGAAAACACACGTCCACAGAAGACCTGCAGGAGGACACACTGGCTGCTGTATCCACGATAGCCCCAAACTGGAAGCAGCCCTTACGGCCGTTGGCAGGGGTCCGTCGTGGGACGCGCGCCTGGCCGAGGAAGGGCCGGCTGCTGCTGAGCAGCGAGGGGGTCTAATCGCAGAAACGTGGGCTCTCACCCAGGACCACACGTCCTGCGTCTCCACGTCAGTGTGGAAGAGAATGAGTCCATGAAGGAAAACCCATTGAACGGGGACGGCCTGGCTGCTCCCTCCTTTTCATCTGTGTGCCCCACGGTCAGGCTTGGAGCTCAGTGATGGGTGAGGAACCCCGTGGAGGGCAGGTCTGGACAGGAAAGCAGCCCACAATCTCCCATGCCAGCCATGGTCCCAGGACTCGCCAGCGTGTTTCCTTGTAACACTCCTCCTGCTGCGTGGGCCATGTCCCTTTAGTACCCGTGCTCTGAGACCGTGCGAGATCTGCACTGGCTGCGAACTGGGTTTGCTGTTCAATATTATGGGTCCAGGGATGAAGTGTCTCTGAGAAAGACCCAAAGGGGTTCCACCTCATGCAAGAGGACCACAGCCCCATCTAGTCAGGCTGAGCCAGAGGCATCAGTGTGGCCAGTGAGAGATGCGCTTTGAGCCATCTGCATCAGAAGCTCCACAAGCCAGCTCCAGCGGCCAGGGTTTGCCTCCTCCACAGGACAGACCGGCCGCCCTGCAGGCGGAGGATGCTTTGTCAGGTGGGCTCCTGATGAAGGTGACATGGGCAACCGCGGGTGGCCCACAGTGAATGTGGTACAGGGCAAGTCAATAGGAG
The DNA here is from genome assembly GCF_048564905.1 of Vicugna pacos. NCBI lineage: Eukaryota > Metazoa > Chordata > Mammalia > Artiodactyla > Camelidae > Vicugna > Vicugna pacos. The sequence continues at coordinate 78,828,646 of NC_132994.1, forward strand.
GAGGAGTAACACAAAAATTAAAATTTTACCCAAGATGGAACAATGGATCTCAGATGGAAGAGACTGAGTGATTCATACTCCACATGGCACTTCTAAAATTTGCATGTTTATTGATTCAGTCCCTTGGTCCCATTCCCCACTTCCTTCTGCGTTCCTCCTCCTCCAAGTATCGTGTCTGATGAGTTTCATTGAACTGGGATGTCTTCTTGCAGAGTACACTTTTTTTTTTGTGAACCATATTCTCGGTGAATCTTCTTGAGCTATAGAACTCATTCTGGATCTTTTTTATTTGGGCTTACAAAGGATTTACACATAGTTCTGGTGAAAACCAACATCTTTAAAATACTGGGTCACCCTGTCTAGGACCTCTCCACAGACTTTCCCTTGACCTGGGGCTTCTTCACAGATTTCTGTTCTTCCCCACAGAGGACTTTTGTGCTTCTTGTTATATTAGCTCTGTAGATACTTTAGAAATGTTGTTGCTATTGTGAATACATCTTTTTTTGATTATATTTTCTAGTTATTACTGATGTAGATGAACACTCTAATTTTGGAAGTTTATCTTAAGTTTGGCAAAACTGCTGAATTCTCTTGTTGGTTCTAATCCATGTGTCTGTTGAATCTGATGATTTGTCTATTTAAATGATCACAGTCATACAAATAACAGTGTTTATCACTTTAATTCCCTTTCCCAAGCCTCTCTTTTTATCTTTCCTCATAAGATTAGCATGGATTTTTATTGCTATTTTAAACAGAATTGCAGTGGACATCCTAGTTTAAAAATCCCCTTGTCCCTAGCTTTTTAAGAGCTTGTATTGCAGATAATATTGAAAGTTGTAAATTGCTGTCAGATTATGTTGAACATTAGTAAATGCTTTTTCTGCACCGATCAATATAATTATGATTTTCTATCCATCAATATTGCATTGAAAGACTTTATGATGTTGAACTATCTTTGCATTCCTGGGATAAGCTCTCACTGATCATTATCTATTGCTTTTGAAATACAATGTTGGATTCAGCTGGATGTTTTGTTTTGTTTTGTTTGTTTGTTTGTTTGTGGGGCTTTTTGGAGGGGAAGTAACCAGGTTTATTTATTTTTATTTCATGGAGGCACTGGGGATGGAACCCAGGATCTCATGCATGCTAAAGATGCACTACACCACTGAGCTACATCTGCCCCTCAGCTGGATAATATTTCATTCTGGATTTTTTGCATCTATATTCATGAGTAAAATGAATTTCCTCTTTGTGTATTGTCCTTATCTAGTTTGGAATCAAGGTTACACCAGTTTTGTAAACTAAGCTGAGCATATTATTTTTCTGCTTTCTAGAATGCCATGTTTAGGTTGGAATATCTCTGAATCTGTGGTTTGAGAGATGAGAGAATTTGGATTCCATTGTCAATTTCTGGAACGTTTATCCAATTTGCATTTTGCAAATTTGGCATTTTATTTTTTCTCCAGAAATATATTTATTTCACCTACATTTCCAAATATATTATGGTATATTTGTTTACAAGATTCTTACTATTTTTTATCTCTATTGTAACTGAAGTTACTTGCCTGCCACTTTTATGTTTATATTCTTTACTGTATTTGCACTTTTCCCTTCATCAGTCTTGTCAGATTCCATAAAAATAAACAGGCTTTGTTTTTGTTCATCTTTTCTCTTGCTTTTTGTTGCCGTGTTCTCCATTTCTTTGATTTCTACTTACCTTTACTGACTGCTTTCCTTCTTATTCTTTGGATTTGCTCTGTTGGTTTTTTCTCAAAACTGAATGCTTAGTTTATATTTTTCCGCCATTCCTGTTTCCAGATAAATGTATTCAAAGCAGTACATTACTGGGCGTAACTTAAGCTGTATTCCGTGTGTGTGTGTGTGTGTGTGTGTGTGCACGCACATATAAATAAACGTCTCTCTCTCATGCACACGTTTCTAAGTCTTTATCTATTTGTGCTGCCTTGTCAAAGAGATACTCAACTTGATCATCCTTCTCACTAATTTATGCGAAACAGGATTCCAGTGAAGCATTTTTTCCTTTATCCCATTTACCATCTTCTTCATGCTTACTATTACTGCTTCACCCCAACCTGGTTCATTTTTGTAACTTCATTTCACTTATATCTTCCCTTCCTTCTCTGAGGGTATTTAGAAATGTATTGCAAGTAATGTGGTCAAGGATCTTTGTGGGGTTTTGTTTTTTGAAGTTCTGTCCATTTACCTAAATTTTAAGATTCATGTGTTTACCTAAAGGTGTATGTTAGGATGTAAGACTTCTTGTTCTAACCCTACAAGTGCCCCCTAAGGTGAATAAATATGTCTGGTAATGTTGCTTATAATCTACCAACTCACTTTGCTTCCCAAGCACCAAATGGTGCTCCTTAAAGAAAAAGGCAGGCAGGCACTGGTTTATGCCCTGAGACGAGCATGCCTCCTCTGAGTCCCTGCACAGAGTCACTACCTGTCTTTGTCATCTTCATCCTGGAATTCTGGATTTCTGCCCCTTAACCCCCTTCTCCTCAAACATCAAATTAAACCAACACCTTACTGATGAGTTCTCGAAAGTTTTTCTTTAAAAGACAGCTTGTCACTGTTGTTGTAATTTGTGCTGCCCCTACTCTGAGGTCTGAGAGATGCAGGCAGATGATCTGTAATGTCCTCTTCTCTGAAGGCTGCCTTTCTGCGTTGCTGCCTGCCTTGAGTGACTCGTGCCCAGAGGAGTCTTTGAGGACCAGAGCCTCTTCAGCCAGCCCCCAGGGAGGGCAGGCCAGGTGTGACATGCGCACTTGTTTTCAATTCTTCTTGCATTGTTTTCACGTTTCTGTTCTATTTGTTTTGATTTACTCTTTTGTAGAATTAGGGTTCACCCACAGACGCATGTTATTGTGCGTTTTGAGTAACTGCGGAGCAGGTTTCAAGAAGTAAGCCACCAATCTGGAGAGGTGTGGTGTGCAGAGTGACAGCCGCTGTCCTGACTACATCGTCAGTTTTATCAGGAATTGCATTTCCATATCATAACCCAGCTACTTGCCTGTGTTCCCACCTCACTTTTGACCTAAACAGATTGGCGATAGGGCCCCCAGTGCCAAACTGAAGCCCTGGCTGAAGCCCTGGCAACAGCTGAAACATCATTCCCTTCTTTGCCCCAAAAGATAAGTTGACAGAACCCTCCTGGATTTCCAGAGGATCCAAGTATTAGTTTCCTACAAATACTGAATCTCTCAACACACCAAGACAACAATATTCAACTTGGAAGAAAACCCGAAGTAGATAAAGAAGTGATTCATAATTGTTAAATTTAATAAAGAAAATCACAGTGTATGCCCAATTATTTACACTTCTTTAATTCATGACTGAATTGTGGGTATTGGTTTTAATAAATTGTACCATTAGCTTCTTCAATGAAAATCTCCATTTTTATTCAGAAAATTTCCTTTTCTGAAAGAGCCTTTAAATAAGACTAGCATTGAGAACAAAACAGCCATAAACCAGAGACCACTGTCACCTGATGGCTCGTATCCCAACTGAAGCCTCCAAGAGCAGAAAGAAGAGTAACAGGCAAGGTCTGTCTTCAAATCAAATGCAGCAGGTAGCCCTCCGTCAGCCTTGGGCCACACCCACAGCCTCCCGCCTCCAGCCCTGGCCCCGGCAGCAGCGCCTCACCTGAGAACAGCACTGCACCTGGATAAACATATCCTCAAGCAACAGGACACAAAGAAACTGTGAGGGACCAAAAATAACTGCCTGCATGTGTGGTTAAGAGCAAATTAGAAACAAGATACAAAAACACCAAAACCCAACTTGACACTTCTGAGGTGTCAGGAGCCAAGCACGGCACTGAGCGTGATCCCAGCACACGCACTGCCACGGGGGTGGGCAGATCACCTGAGCCACGCCTCCAGCCCCACCCCTGGACCCGCCCCCACCCTCACTCCATTTAAGGGGCCGGCTTGCCCCCCTCCGGTGGGGAGCAAGGGCACCTGTTGCGTGTTCTCGCTCCCTTATGCTGCAGCACGAGTCCCAGCAAAGCCTCGCCTGCACTTCTCGTCCAGCCTCTTGTCAACTTCTATTGATTAGGGGTCCAAGGACCAGGTCAGGAACAGGACCACTCTACTCACGTGGACTTTCCCTGTTGGAGTGTCCCCGTCGGACACTTGATGCTGCTCCTTACTTCGAGTGCCCCAGGCATCGCTGGACTGAGCCTCTCTGTAGCCCAGCCCAGACTCCCACTGGACACACAGCCAGGATGGCCTAGACTGGTGGACAGAAGACTGGGTGCATGGACTTGCTGCCTGCATGCCATCCGGTCTTCCCACTGACTGCCCGATGCCCCGGTTTCCTCTCCTGTGCAGTGGAGGTGATGACAGCTTTGTCCCTTCCAGCACTGCCACTTCCATGCCACCTAATCAGGAAGCTCTGCCTCCAGGAGGTCCACCCTCTGGGAGCTCAGCTGCTGTTAAAACCAGGCCCTGGGAGTGCTCTCCTCTTGAGGGGCCCCTGAGGTAACGGTTTGGTGGGAGGGGAGGGTCAAAGTGAAGGGCCAGGGCGGGCGTCCAGCTGGCAGCCTCACAGCCAGGGCTGCTGCTCCCTGAGACGGCTTCCCTCCATGCAGACGGAGACACCGTGGAGTTTCCACAGAGCTGCAAGGGCCCCAGGAGCAGCTTCAGGGAGGTGACTGCGCTGTGGGCCCCAGCAAGGGGTGGCACTGGCCCAGAAACAGGCCTGGAGGGGGACGTCTGCCCCAAGGCGCCCTCCCTGCACCCGCCCCCATGCTCCCCTTTTCTTTGTTCTAGGAAAGTGGGGTTTAAGGTAGTTTTTATTCAAATACTTCTGTGAATGTCCACCGATTCCTGCCGGGCAGGCTGATCTGCTGAGACCGCTGGTAACGTCTAATGTCTCAGCAGCCCAGTGTGACCACCTTCCGGGTCAGGGCCTCGTTCCGCTGGCACAGCCTCATGCCGGTCCTTCCACAAATTAGGGAGCTGAGAGCATCAGTGATTTGCCCCAGGTCGTGAGTAGCAAATACAAAGCCAAGAGGAGGACTCAGGTAAAGAAGATTAAAATAAAAGCCAAGGAGCCCTGCCCACGTCTGCGCCTGTCCCAGGACGAAAAGGCTCATTAGTAGTAGTACCCAACCTACCCAAGAGACCAGGCCTCTTGAAACTAGAGACCAGCCAGGCTTGTGTCAGCCGCCACCAGCCGCCAGCTGAGCTGTGCCGGCGGCTGGAGCTGAGGGTGTGCAGAACGATGCTGGGGTCTTCCGTGCACAGAGACGCTGCTCCACGGGGGCTGCAGGAAAAGCCCTTCGGTGTTCCAGGGACAGCACTGGTGACAGAGCAGGCAGCTCTGTCGGGGGGTCGAGGGGTCTGCTGAGCACAGGAACAGTGGGTGGGAGGGCTGGGGGCCCGCAAGGGAGGGGCCGGGGCGAAGACCTCTGCGGGTCGGCCACGGGGGCTGCAGGCACTGCTTCCTCGGAACACAAATCCAAGTCTTAACCCAAAATGACTCCCGCAGCCCCCAGGCTGTTGCTGATTAGAGGGTGAGCACATTGGGTTTAGCTAGTTCAACCCTCCCCCAAAGGGTGGCCGTAACGACGCAGTTCCCACATCACCCAAGGCAAGAACTCCGGGCTCCTGGGCAGCAGCAGCGAGAGGACACTGTGTTGGGCGGGGCTCGCTGTGTTGCAAGCAAGCTGTGCAGGGTTCTGCAGGCAAGCTAGAACAACTGGCTTTACTGCGGGAATTAATACAATTGCGTTTAGAGTCACCACGGAGACCAACTGATTCCAGGGGCAAATTCCTGTCCTCCTGGTCAGCAGGAAGCACAGACGCCTGCCTCTGACTGCCGGCCTCCCGGCAGGTCCGGGCTCAGGAGCCTGAGGGGAGCAGCCACCGACAGCCTTGCAAAGGGTCATCCAGGGAGGGGACATTTTACGAGAGGCTCTCAGCTGGGGAGCTGCCCCCGCAGGTGTGTGGTGGGGCCCAGGCAGAGGTGCTCGATGACACAGACAGGTGTGGTCAGTGAAATATTACCGGAAAAGCCCGTTTTTAAAAAGCCAATTTCATCGCAGGAAGGGCAGCTTTGCAAGGATGTCCCCATCTCACGCAAACTACCCAGCTCAGTCTGGGTCCTGCTCCCCCCACCTCCACTTCTGCTTTCTGCCGGTGACCACGAGACAGCGTCAGACCTGGCGGTCCTCCTCCTCCTGGTGCGGGCTCTCGCTCTCTGAACACAAGCCTGTGAGGGTAACCAGGGAAGGAGATTCTTATTTCCTGGAAATCTCAAAACAGACAAGTGGGTTTTGTCGTTTCATTAGAAAAACTCAGTTTTTGCTTTTTCCCCCAAATGCAGAATAATGCCTTATGTTGAGTATCCTTTCCAAACTGGGGACCCGCCCCCACCCTGGGAACAGCAGCTTTTCCTCTTCTCCCCTCCGGAGGGTTCTGACCAGCGACTTTGGAAGCCTCCAGAGCACCAGGCAGGCGTGGCCAGGCGGGCAGCGGACTTCCCCCGGGCCATGAGCCTCATCAGCTTAACACCTCCTCTACAGTCCCTGCACCTCTTCTCTTCTGGGGCAAAAAGAGCTTCCAGCTTCCCAAGGCCAGCAGCACCTCTGAGACCTGCACCCCATCCAGCTAGAACCTCTCCATCACCTGGTGAAGTAAAAGGAATGCACAGACACCGTGCAGGCTGGATACAACTGCGTGTTCAGGGGGGACACTCCATTGTCTCTTCAGTGACTTAAAACCACAAGGCTGGGGGTCTGGGCAGCTTACCTGGTGTCCGGGGGTCTGGCCACGTCGACCTGTGACAGTTGGTGTCATCGCAGAGAGGCTTGCGCTGTTTCAACTGTGAGACAGACCATGGGGCTGTGACAAATTCGGGCCCCCAACGGCTGAACCCACTGCTCCTGGGTCACAGTCCCCGGGGCTCGCACCCCGAGAGGAGGGGGTCCCCCACCGGGGCCTCAACACACGCCTCCCTGGCACCGACCATCATCCTCCTGGCCTCCTGCAGGCCCCACCTCAAACCCACAGTTCAGGCCGACTGCGTGACCAGTGGCCACACGAGCCTGGGCTCCTTCCTGGGGCAGCCCCGCACTTCCTGCCCTACAACCCTGCGGTGCCAGCTGTGCTCGCCTGCGCCACCTCACGGGGTCCTCCCCCCAGCCCGCTCCCCGCAGCACCCACCTCCTGCCCTGACCCAGGGGGTCCCCTCCCCAAAGCCCCCAGCTCTCGCTGACCCTCTCCTCTCTGTGCTGACACACAGAGCACGGCCTTCCTGAGCCCCTGGTGGCCGTGGCATCCGCCTCACACCCAGCTCCCAGGGGTCCTGGCCGTGCCCCTCCCCACACCGCATCACATCCCGCCCTGCGGTCGCGTCAGGAAGCCCTCCTGGGTCCCCACTTCTTATCACCACCCTCGGAGTTCCCTCCTGTCCCTTGTAATTCTGTTATTTATGTACAAGTTACAACCCCATCTGGACAGAAACAAATTCTTTTCTAATCAAATTTAGCACAAACCCAAAGCATTGTTCCAGGCTTCCTTTTAGGGTGCATCTGAGCCGGTGGCCTGGGCCAGACAGGAGGTCAGAGCGGGAGAACCAGGGTGGGATTTCTAACGGCTTCCTGGGCCCGGCCCCACGAGTACCAGGTGAAGACTGGACTAGGTCAGCGCTTCCCCAGCTCGGGGCGCACGAGTCACCTGGGGTCCCGCCGAAGTGCAGATCCGGATTAGGACGGCCGGGCCGGGGCCCGAGCCCCTGCACTTCCAAAGCACCAGGTGACGTGGGGCTGCCGGCCCGAGGCCACATTCTGAGCAGTGAGGGGCCCTCTAGAACCTACCAGAACTAACACTGTACGAGAGGCAAAGAAAGTTATGGTCAAACTCCGAGTGAGGCCACGACCCAGGGCTTGCATCTTGGCTCCTACGACCCGGTGACCTCGGGCCCATCCCTTCGTGGCCCTAAACCACAACGTTCTTACTGGAAACAGGGACGAACGCCCTTGGCTGCTGTAACAATTAAGGAAATAATTCACACAGAGGCCGTCCTTGTCTGGCTGGCAAAGGCCTCAGCACACAGGCTCTTATCTTGATCCTGGGAAGTCCCCATCCAGGCAGCCTCCTTAGGGTCCCAGGGTGCAGAGAAGGACACCCTCCACCCAGAGCCGGATCTCAGGACCCCCGACTGGCAGGGTGCCGGGCGTGCCCGTCCTTTCTCTGGGCCCGGCTCCAAGGGCCCCTGCCCTGCCCACCACTGCCCGGGCAAGAGGCCATGAGCTGCGGGAGCAGGACTGGAGGAGAAAATCCTCTGTTGTGTAAACACAGCCCTCAGGGCTGAGGGGGATGAATTCAGCCCCAGAGCCAGCGCAGAGCAGGGCGAACAGTCTCCACAAACCGGGCGACTTTCCAGAGGTGCCGTCTGGTGCGACCTCTGTCCACCGCAGGAGAGAGAAGGAAGGTGGTGCTTCCGGAGCAGCATCAGCAGAGAAGGAAATTCAGACGCCAACACTGTGAGCTCCTTACTAACACTGCTTCAAAGAGTCCTCCTGAAAGGCCGGGCCTCTCCAGAGCCTTCGCTGCCACAAGGAGCAGTTTTAGGCACTGAAGGCACCCCAGTGCTGGGAGCGCGCTCTGCAGGTTCAGGGAGGACAGACATCGTCACATCACCTGGCTGGAAGGGGACACCTTGGTCGCTAATAGAGTCTTCCCGCCCGGCACTCCAGTCACACCGACGGTGCCTTCTGCTCGGACTGGGGCTGGCTTGGGCCACACGTAAGCAAATGCAATAGACGTGACGGTGTTTCTGCATGGCTGTGCCTGAGGGGCACGCCCGCAGGTTCCCGTGTGACGCCCAGCCGCCCCGCTCAGCTTCCCCACCGGGACACTGGTGGTGAGGCTGGCTTTGCTCTGCAGGTTTTGGGAAGGGCCAGCAGGGGCAGTTCAGCGCTGCGGGGCCCAGGTACAGCAGAGAGGCTGGGGCAGTGGGGAGGGGGGCCTGGGGCCCCACCTCCAAAACAGGAGCAGAACACTCTGCGCGTGGATGACCAGGCGCCCCAGGCTGGCCAGGCCTGTGCTTCCGCGGAGGAGGGTGCTTTCTAGGGGCCACGTGGGAGAAGCACTGCTCTTGGCTGCAGTGTCTGTTTTCCACTGGCGGCACACTTTCCACACACACCCCCAGAGGGTATTTCTGTCCAACGGACCTGATGTTTCCTCCACTTAACAATCCAGAGTGAGCTGCCCCAGCCCCCAAGAGCCCACCCCCCGGCTGCAGACTAGGGGGTTTCCAGGGTGCAGGACCCCGACGTCAGGCAGGGCGGCCCGGCTCCCAGCCTGCCTCCCACAAGAAGCTGGCGGCTGCTTCCCGTCCACAGAGACGGGGTCGGGGGCTGGAGCCTTGGGAGCCAGCTCCCAGAGGCAGCTCCAGCCCCAGTGACAGCCCCGCAGGCCCAACGCCGCTCATGCCACAGCCCTTGGCGCTGCCCAGTGCCCCTCCTTGGAGCCTCCACAGTGTCCCATGCAGGTGTGTGGTTGGTAACAGGTGACAGAAGTGCCCTGAGGGTCAACTCTTCTAGGATTTTAACACATACGTAGATTTGAGTAACCACCACCATCAGGATCCAGACTCCCCGAGGAACCACCCCACTGCCACGCTCCACGCCTCCCCGAAGCCCTGCCCACCTTCCCTCTAGTTTGGTCTCGTCCTTTTGTCACACGTGGAAGGGTGTGGTGTGTAGCCTCTGAGCCCAGACTCCAGCACTCAGCTCAGTACCTCTGAGGCCATCCACGTCGCTGCGAGTGTCACTGCCCTGCGGGGGCACCAGACGTAGCCGTGTTCAGCTCTGTAAGAAGCCAGCACACTGTGCCCCAGGGTGGCTGAGATGCTGATCCCCACAGAGACTCATGAGAGGGCCCGCATCCTCACCTGCAGCTGGCGCTGGCGGTACTTGCTGTTGCCACCGTTTAAGTGCGTGATGGTTTGAATCTGCATTCTCATCTTATGACCTCCGGTGACTGTTCCTCTCCAGTATTATCCAGTTGTCTTCACACTATCGAGTTTTGAGTGTCATCTGTTGAATAGAAACTCTTTGCTGAACTCATAATTTGCAAATATTTTCTGTCACCCTGCAGCGTGTCTTTTCATCCTCTGAAGAGTGTCTTTCACAGAACAAAAGTTTTTCATTTCAATAAAGTCCAATTTATCAGTTTTTAAAAATGGATTGTGCTTTTGATGACATGTTTGTTCAAAGGACAATCCTTTTTCCACTGAGCTGCCTTTGAAGCTTGGCCAGAAATCACTGGGGCTGGTCTGCCTGCTTTGCTCTGTTGATCTGTGTCTTTCCCTTTGCTAGTCTCATACTGTCCAAGTTACGATAGCCTTTAAAACTGGATAGTCTGGTTCCTTCAACTTTATTATTCTTTTTCAAAATCACTTCGGCTATTCCAGTTTTGCTGTTTCATGCAAATTTTAAAATTAGCTTCCCTACATATACACAAAAAACACGCCTAGGATTTTTATTGAAATGACACTAAACATGTAGGTTAACTGGGCGAGAATTGACATGCTTATTATACTGCTTCCCAGTTGATAAATACAGCCTCCCCGTTTCCCTTGTTCTTGTTCGATTGCCCCCACAGCATTCTGCCGTTTTCAGCATGCAGACCCTGCACACGTCCTGTTAGATCTACAACCAAGCCTTTCGCGTTTCACAAGTGGTTTTCTTATTTAATTTCAGTTGCCATTATTGATTACTGCTCTATATTAGGACTGATTTTTTTTAATATTGACCTTGTATCTTCAAACTTGTTAAAGTCATGTATCAGTCCTATGAGACTTTTTTTGTGTGTATTTCTGGGGGTTCGTGTGTAGACCATCATGGTGTCTATGAGTAGAGATACTTTCATCTCTGCTCTTCCAGTCTGCTTGCCTGTCTCTGCCTTGCCCTGTACTCCCAGCACCGTGTTCAGGAGGAGTGGACATCCTCACCTTCTTTGCAACCTTGAGATAAAAGCATTAGTCCTTAGCAATTAAGTATGAAGTTAGCTGTGGGTTTTCATGTCTCTGTCCTTTATCAGGATGAGGAAATGCCCCACTGGGCCTGGCTTACTGAGAGTTTATCAAGAATGGATGTTGAATATTATTAAAAAGATTTTAGCATATCAATTGATAAGCTTCTGTAGCTTTTCTCCTTTAAACTGTTAATAGTATGGAACATGTTGATTGATTTGTGGCCATCGAACTGTCCTTGCCTCCCAGCACTATGCTCCACTTGGTTGGGGTAGATACATCTGTATATCTATATCTGCATAAAGGTTTTGTTTTGGATTTTTGAACCCATATTCATAAAGAATGTTAAACTACAGTTTTCATATACTGTCTTTGTCTGGTTTTGGTATCAGGATAATGTTGGCCTCATAAAAGGGGTTGAGTAATTTTTCTTCCTCTTCTATTTTCTGAAAAATATTTTTGTAAAATTGATGTTATTTTTCTTTAAACTTTCAGTAGGAATTGCCAATGAAATCATCTGGGTGTCGAGTTCATAGCATGCCCTTTATTGTCCACTTAGTGTCTGCAGGTTCTGTATTGATACCCCCTCTTTCATTCCTGATATTAGCATTGTATCTTCTCTCTTTTTTCTTTGTCTTTGCTTTTGCTCTTTGTCAGAATTGCAAGAGTTTTGATCAATTAGTCATTTTAAAGGACCAGCTTATGGGATCATCAATTTTTCTAAATTGTTTTTATGTTTCAATTTTATTTCTGTTCTTATATTAATTCCTTAAATTAATTTTGCTCTTATGTTTCTAATTTGCTAGATTTGAAACTTAACCATAATTTTTGTTTTGAGTTCTTTTTTAAAAACTACAAACATTTAATGCTATACTTTCCCCTCTAAACATTGGCTATAGCCCACAAATTTTGATATATTGTATTTTTATTTTCATGCAGTTTTCTAATATTTTCTAATTTCAAATATGTTATAATTTATCTTGAGACTTCCCCTTTGACCCAAGGATTACTTAAGAGTGTTTTGTTTGATTTTAAAGTATTTGGAGATTTTCATGTTCTTTCTTTCTCATTGACTTCTAGTTTAATACCATTAAGGTCAGAGAACACACTTTGTATAATTTCAGTTCTGTTCAACATCTTCAGGTTTGTTTTCTGACCAACAACATAGCCTATCTTGGTTGATATTTCCCATGCTCTTGTATATAACGTGCATTCTATTGTTCAGTTATGCTATATAATGTCAATGAGATGTTGTTGGTTGATGTGGCTGGTCAGTTCATCTGTATCCTTGCAGATTTTCTGCCCCTTCATTCTATCAAATATTGCCAGGAATGTTGAGGTCTCCAATTATAATTGTAGATTTGTATTATTTCTCTTTCAGTTCTGTCATTTTTATTTCATGTATGTGGAGGCTCTGTAGTTAGGTGCATATACATTTAGGGTTGTTATATCTTCTTGGTGACTTGGTCCTTTTATTATTATGTAATGTTCCTCTTTAGCTCTGGAAATTTTACTTTGTCTATATTAGCACAGGCATTCCAACTTTCTTTTAGCTAATGTTTGCATTGTATATCCTCCTATCTTTTTGCTTTTAAGCTCTTTATATCATTATATTTGAAGGGAGATTCTTGTAGACAACATTTAGTCAGTTCATGTTTTTCACTCTTTCTACCAACTTTTAATTGATGTGTTTAGATTATCAATATTTAAAGTAATTATTGGTATGTTTGGGCAAGTTTATAATTTGTCTTATGTTTGCTCCCTCTGTTTTTGCATCCTTCTACTTCTCCTTTCCTGCCTTCTCGTGGGTTATTTGAACTTCCTGCAACTCCATTTTAATTTATGTATTGTGTTTTTCCTATATCTCTTTGACCGGTGTTAATGGTTGCTCTAGGGGTTACAATGTACATACTTAACTTTTCACAGTCTATTTAGAATCAGTATTTTTCCATTTTGAGTGAAAAGTAGAAATTCTGTTCCAGATAGGTCCCTTTACTCTCCCTTCTTTATGTTTTATTTCACTTGTGTACATTGAAAACACAATGAGATGATGTTGTAAGTTTTGCTTTCATAAAACATACTTCGAAAAACTCCGGAAGAGAATAACCTGCTACATTATTTGCTTGGTATTTAGCTTTTCTGCTGCTCTCTTAATAACCCAGAATTCCACTGTTCTTCTATTCCCTTATGTTCAGATCACTTCCTTCGGCAATTCTTTTGAAGCATGTCTAATGGCAAAACTCTCTTGGCTTCCCTTCATTGGAATATGACCTGAGGGGGACAGAATGCTTTGTCGACAGATTTTTTCTTTCAGCAGTCAAAAAATATTACGTCACTTCCTTCTGGTCCTCACAGTTCCTGATAAAATTCCACTGTATGCAGATTGCTTTCCCTGGAGTTACGTAAGGTGCAGTTTTGTTCTGACTGTCTTCAAGATATTTTTTCTTTAGTTTTCATAAGTTCGATTATGATGTGTCTTGGCATCGAGTTTTTTGAGTTTATCCTGTTTGAAGTTATTCTTCCTCTTGAACATGTAGATTTATGTCTCTCGCCACATTTTAGGAGGGTTCAGTCCTTATTTGCACTACTGGCAGAATTCTCACTTGGCCTTCTGATTCCTGATCCCTGTTCTACACTCATCTTCTCACAGTTATTCAGTCAAACATTAACCTAGGTGCTGGTGTGAAGGGATCTTGAGATGTAATTAAAGTCCAAATAAATTGGCTCTAAGGGAGGAAGAGGGTTCTGAATGAGCCTGACCCAATCAAGCAAGCCTTTAAAAACAGCTGGGCTCTTCCTGGAGACACTGGAAGCGTGAGCAAGCTTTGAAGCAGGGTGATTCTCTGTTGCTGACTTTGAGAGGAGTGGGGGCAGGCAGCCTCCAGTAACTGAGAGCAGACCCTGGCGATGCCCCACAAGGAAACAGGGACCTCAGTTTTAACCAGATGAGATCCCAAGCAGGGGGCCCAGCCTGGAGAGCCTGATCTGACCTACAGGGAGCAGGACAATAAATGCGGCTGTTCTAAGCCTCGAGGCTTGTGGTAACCACCGCAAGGCAGTAGAAGATATTCCTCCAAGCATTTCCTTTGCCTCACCCCCTCCTCTCCTGCTGGGACCCCTTGACAGGAATGTGAGGCTTTGGGTAATGCCCCACAGGTCTCTGAGGCGCACTCCTTTTTAAAAAAATATATTTTTTCTCTCTGCTGTACAGAATGAGTAACTGGATCTATCTTCAAGTTCACTGACTCCTTTGTCAGCTCTATTATTTTGATCCCATCCCAAGAAGTGTGCGTGTGTTCATTTCAGTTTGTGCTGTTTTCAGTTCAAAAGTGTCGGTGAGGTTCTCCTTTAAATCTTCTGTTTCTCTGCTGAGATGTCCCAGTTTCCTTCCGTAAGAGTTCACCCCTACTTGTTAGAATATTTTCATAGCAGGTACTTCGAAGCCCTTCACGTGTAATTCCAACCACTTCGTCCCCGTAGCACAAGGGTTTATTGACGCGTCCCTCCATGGTAGTTATGATTTTCATCATTCTCCATGTGCCAGATGACTTGCTTTATCTTAGACATCTTGAGTGTTACATCACAAGACTCTGGATCTTCTTTAAATACTCGGGAGAAAGTAATTTTTGAATTAACAGGAGATCAATCTGGCTGAATTCAAGATACAAGTTCCAACCTGCCCTCTTCAAGTTGTGGTTCAGTCATATCTGTTCACAAACTTGTGCAGAACCACCTCAAGAGAAGACACATATGGGTCAATTTGGGGCCTGAGTAGAACCGGCTTCTGAGCCAAGTGCCTGAGGACAGAGCAGTGGGGGCCACATGCCCTTGTAAGCCCTCAGCCCTCAGGTCAGACAGGAAGGTCCTGTCCCCTCAGCTCTCAGGTCATAGAAATAGATTCTCTCCCCTCAGCCCTTAGGTCAGAAAGGATGGTCCTGTCCCCAGCACAATGGCTCTTGTGCTTTTGCCACAGCGGCCACCACGGGACAGCTTGGGGCCGAGACTGAGAGTAGGAAAACAAGGGGAAACAGGCTTCTTCATGCTCTTTGGGCATCAGGAGGCACCTCTCTGCCCCATGAGCTGGGAGTAGAGGCTGCTGGGTCCTCTTCCTCTGTGCTGTGTCCACTAATGGGCTTGAGGTCATAGTCAGTAGAGCTGGGGACAACAGAGAAGAAAGAGGTAAACTCACTGCCGCTCAGGTGACATCTGGGTCTGGTCTCTTTCAGGCTGTCCCCGTGACTTACTTCTCAGG
Organism: Vicugna pacos; assembly: GCF_048564905.1. Taxonomy (NCBI): domain Eukaryota; kingdom Metazoa; phylum Chordata; class Mammalia; order Artiodactyla; family Camelidae; genus Vicugna; species Vicugna pacos. The sequence goes on from NC_132994.1 coordinate 78,843,908, forward strand.
GTCCCTCGATGCTCCCCCAGCCCCATCGAGCTTGTGGCTGCAGTCAGCGGGGGTAGCTTGGCAGGGCAACGATTCCATCTTACCCAGAACCAGACCCCCAGAGGCAGTTTTGAAAATTGGATTTTGGGGAAATTGAGTTATTTTATCATTGATTTGCATTGAAACTGCTTTATTTTAGTTCTGGTTGGCCTATAAGTGGCGAGACTCCAGAGGTTTTAGATTGGGTTTCTCTGTGTCTTGGGCTCCCTGTGAAGCAGTAAACAGACATTCACATGTCTTGGAAGAACATTTTTTTCTTTAACAAAACCCTCATTAACCCTTTTGCAAAGCTAAAATCCATTTAATGTGAATAATCAGAGCCTAGTGTATTTTGCACATTAGGTTCCCAAAGAAAATAAAGCTGGGATGAACAACCTTCCTCTGGAACAGAAGTAGGTCTTCCTGGCTGCGACAAAGTCAGTTTTATGCACATTTTTTCAGTTTGGGCACAGGTAGCCTGTTGAGTAAAGAAGCATCCCAGCAGTCAGTAGAGAGGCCAGCAAACCACAGCGTGTGAGCCAGATGCGGCCAGAGCCCGTTTTGCAGGTCAAGTACTGTTTGAACACACGTCATTGTCTGCTGCCACTTTCAGCTACAACAGCAGAGTCGCAGCAGAGACTTTATGGCTCAAAAACCTAAAATATTTCCTTTATGGCCCCTTGCAGACAAAACCTTACCAGCTCCTGGTCTGTGGAATGTAAAACATGTGAACAGAACTCCTCTGTCATGTCCGTCACAGGCTGTGGTTGGAAAAGGCGTCTGGGCATCAAAAAGAAAAATCTGGAAGTGATTTTCCCAGGTAAGGTAGGAGCAGATTCAGATTTTGGAGTGCCTGAAACTTACACAGTTTGGAAATTCCCTTGTTAAGAAAATTCAAAATTATGAATAGAAGATTACTGCAGGGCCTTAGAATGCCCTGGGATGTTTAAATGTCATTGACTTTATGGTGAATCTGCCTTATTAACCTTTGAATGTCCCAAGTGCTGGCTCCACCCCACAACTACTACACCAGCTTTAGGGTGTGTGGTCCCCAGCCCCGTGTGCTGCTTTAAGCATTTCCTGGTGGGCCTGATGCACACCTAGGAACAAGAACCTCAGATCTGAGGCAGGAGCAATACGCAGCCCACCCATTTGGAGCACAGTCATCTTAATGCAGGCTTCCAGTGACACTGCGCTTAGGGGGGTGTGTGTGGGTGTAGGACCCAGACTGCACCCAGGTGTACACACTCTGGCTGCTCAGAGACCACAGGGATGCTGGGATGGGCAGAGAAGACAGCTTCTTGGGTCAGAATCTTAGCTCCCTTGAAGTGGAACTGAGTTTTTAGCAGAAAAGGCTTCTGGGGGCTCCTAGTGCCCAGGCAGAGGGCCTGGGAGCCTGCCCTTCTGGGGACCTGGCAGCACACGTGCCCAGTTGGAGGAAGACCCCATAAGCAGTGAGAAGGAGAGCCCAGGGTTGGCTCAGCACCTAAGCATGCAGTTGCCATGGATGGACCAACTATGGGCTCCGCTTGCCTCTAACTCATTTTGTGACCTCAGGTAAACCAGTTCATTACCCTGAGCCTGCTTCCCCAAATGTAAATTGGGAAAGGTAAAAACATGTTGCCTCTGGGGTTGTTCCAAGGCAGTGGGCCTGAGGACCCAGGATCACGACTCAGACTCAAACAGCAGAGGTCATAAAACGTCTCCGTGACACTTAGTCTCAACTGTTGCATAAAGTTTTTATAATCTTCCGTTGAAAAAGGCCTTTCTTAGCATACCAACTGAGAATTCACAAATGAAAAGGTAACAGAGCTGCAGACAGTGGCCTTTGCTGAAAGGGAAAGAACAAAAAAGGGAAGATAGTCACTGTTTGCCACCTAGGTGTCGTGGGAGCCACACAGAGACGGCCGCAGCGCCCGGACCCCAGGCTCCCCCCGTGTGGCCCCCACATGGGCGGGGCCTGCTGAGGCAGTGGGGCAGACGCTTCGGAAACGACAGAGGGAGACTCCCGGGCCTGGGCCACAAAGCGCCCCTTGAAGCACCACTCTGAGGGCCAGCCCCGAGGAGAGCGAATCCTCAGGGCACTGGGAACTGAGGCTTCAGCTAACAGCGTTTGAGCAAACCACCTGGGCCACGGACGCTGCCGGCCACCACAGACACACGACTCAGGCATGTGAAAAGGGGGTGACAGATATAAGACCTACAGATTAATAAAAAAGAAGCAGAACGACAGAAAAATAACCTCAGGACAAAAACTGCCCCTGGGAACGGACAAACAAACAGCTGTAACCATATAAAATGTGCCACAAACACACACACAGTGACACAAGCGCAATGTGACGACCCCAAAGCGGGTGGTGGGCGGAGTGCAGCCAGGTGGCTCACTTTGGCCAATGGCATGCCGGCGAGCCGAGGTGTGTGGAGAGGGTGGGAAAGCTCGGGCAGCACGGCCAAGCTCTGTCAGGTGAGACCCCTGGGCCCTCCGGCCTCTGGCGCTGTGTGCGGTCCCCAGGAGGGGCCACGAGCATCCCCCAGCTGACCGCAAACGGCTCAGAAATAAAGTGGTTGTCACTGCAGGCCACTAAGCTTTTGGTTGGACTGTTATGCAGCTATAGAGGCAGATAAAGTGAGATGCTTTTTGCCATTGTATTAACTAAGATGAAAATAAAATTGACACTTTCTGGTGCTGAGGGGCTTAAATAGAGAAACAGTCCACAGAGGGATTTAAGTCGGTGTGATCTTTAACAGCAACAGTTGAACAGCCTTGCAAGTGTTAAAGCTCACTGCTCACCCTGACCTGGCAGGTCGCCTTCGAAAGAGTTAGACACAAGGGAAGAATTTGTGTCACATTGTTCACAATCGTGAAAAAGTAGAAGCTTCTTACAAGGCAGCCACAAATGAAATACAGTGCAGCCTTAAGAAAGAATTAAGCAAACCAATGTGTGTCAATATTCAAAGGTACGCATAAGTAGTGAGAAGAGAAAACCTAGAATAGAGTGTAAATAAAATAGTACATTTCTGTAAAATAAATAATGCCCATTTGTCATGCAGAGAAAGCTGAAAGGATACCCACCGAAGCACTAACAGCGACGGCTTCCGAGGGACGGGATGATGTGATCCCTTCAGAGAAGTCACAGGATCTACAAGGGACATGCACTATTCCCACAGTCAGGATGTTACAGAGTGAAATCTGCAAGTGATGTCATCATGGTAAGCATTTGGTTTGCATTTCATATGCACAACTATAGACCTGAGAGGACGACCGCGGACCTGGGAGGACGGCCACGGACCTGGGAGGACGAACACGGACCTGGGAGGACGGCCTCGGACCTGGGAGGACGGCCTTGGACCTGGGAGGACGAACACGGACCTGGGAGGACGGCCTCGGACCTGGGAGGACGGCCTCGGACCTGGGAGGACGCACAATGAGTAAGGATTATTCCCCTAGAGTGAGATTGTGGAGGATTAGAGATACTTTGAATGGTATTGTGTTATTTTTTTTAAAAAGATATTTTAAAAAAATTAATGCCAGACATTTGCACCCTAGAGGCTTAAATTCAACGGCAAACATTCTGGTTATGCTTCTGTTCCAATAAACAGATGCCTAAGTTGTAAGATGTGCATTTTTCCATGAGCTCAGCAAAGACGTCTTCGTTTTTCCTGCCTTGACCCTGTGGAAAGCTGGCTCCCACGACTCACGTGAAGGCAGACCCAGAACTGGGGGTCCCCGTGGTGAACACTCACTTACGAAGCAAACACCAGCACTGCTGGACTAAGGTCACTAAAAACACACTCAAATGTAAGTTAAGACGAGAGGTGAAGTCACCACAGGTGGGAGCTCCCCCCAAAGAGCACTGCCTGCGGCAGAGCTGGGACTCAGAGGGGACAGGGCAGGACCAGGCTGCGAAGCAGCTGGGGGGTCAGAGTTGGCCCAGAAGGAAGGGGGTTCCAGGGGCCCTGGAGAGCTCAGCAGGAGGGGAGGGGCGTGGGGTGGAGTGGACCCCCCTGCATCCTGGACCAGGATGGCCCGTCCCCGGGGAGGGAGCACTGCAGGAGGGGAGGGAAGGCACCCGGGCCCAGAGCACGGGGGCCCAGGGGCCAGCCAGGCAGCACTAGTGACGAACAGAGCCAGTTAGGCTGGCTTCTGGTGGCGAGACCCCTGGGTGGGCCTGGGGTGAGGACAGACAGCGGATTGCCCCAGAATGCAGCCGCCCGGCCTGCAGGGCATCCTGGCCACACTCTGGTCTCAGTTCGGTCTTCTCACCTGTGCGGGGGCAGTGGGTCCCACACTGCAGACCTTCTGGCTCTGCAGGCTCACAGCTCCCTCAGGACACCCAGGCAGCTCAGACGGTCCCAGGGACCTTGCCGGAGCAGAACAGTCCCCCTCCCGTGGTCAGCCTTGCTCTCAGGGGCCATGAGCCTGGGAGGCCTGTGCCTGGGGCCGCGACGGTGACCTGTCAGTCTGCAGCCCCATCCCTGGGCAACTTGTCTCTTCCCTTCATGCTCAGACCCCACCTTCCAGAGTGACCCATGCCGGCAGAGGCCCCAAGGCCCTCAGGGGCAGGGTTCCCAGGCCAGAAGAACCCTCGGAGCTCCACAGCCCTTCTGACCCGTCCAGGTGGGACCTGAGTCTCCGCACCCCCGACCTGCTAGAGGCAGAGCCTCCTCTCACTTCCAACTTCTTGGAATACCCAGTCACCTTCTGAGCGCGGTGCCGCCCCAAACACAGCCCGATGGGGCCGTACAAGTGCCATCTGCCCCTGGAGCCTCAGGACGGTGGCTGGCCAGGAGGAGCCCTGACAGCACATTGGACAGGAGGGCATCAGTGTGAAGTCTGCCCGAGTGCAGACGTTCCGGCTACAGCCGGTCCAGGAACCCAGAGGCCACAGGGCTCGTGGTAACGGCAGCTTTCCTGAGGAAAGAAGGCAATGTGTGGAAGACCCTGAGGGAGATGTTTCCTGCCCTTGCACCGTCAGGACACGCCTGTCACCTGCCCGCCTGCGAGCTGGGTAGGGGAGAGCATGCTGAGCCTCACTCTGCCCTCGGGACACAGGGAGGCTGGAGGTCAGACCTGTGCCCCACACCCATGGCTCCAAGCGTCTCCCCTGTGCTGTGCTGGGCGGCGAGGAGGCCGGGGAGGTGGCCAGCGCCTGGAGAGCCCATCTCCTGGCCCACCTTCTAAATCCTTCCCCTCCAAGTCCCAGGGGAGGACCCCTCAGTGAAACCCTCTCCAGCAGGAGCAAGCCCGCCCTCAGCCCTGTCCCCTCTGTCATCGGTGGGCGTCCTGTTCACCGAGCTTTGACCCTGGAGGCTACACACTTTGGCCCTTCCCACGTCTGAGTCACCACTGAGTATCTGCCAGCACCATTCACACTTCAGGCTGCAAACCCTCAAAGGTCAGGACCTTGTTCGCCTCTACTCCTGGTTCATCTCCAACTCTGAGCGAACACCCGGCACAAACGGGCTGCTCGACTCACTTGTGAGTTGACTGACCCGTCCACTCATTAGCCTGATGCTGCCATCCGACTACGCTCTCTGTGGAAGGAGGTCGCCCTCCACCTTCGGAGCGTTTCCACCCCCCGAGCTGCAGTCCGGGCTACTCGGCCCCACCCCAAGGGCAGTCCGTCACCCGGGGTCTGAGACAAGTGCAGAACATGGCCTCCCCGTGTCAGGATCTAACTGTGACAAGGTCCCCAAGTGATCCACGGGCCATTTAGCTACTGAGAAGCGCCGTCGCCCATGTAGGGGGCGTCGACTTACCCACCACATGGCAGCAGCGCTCTCAGGCTCAGAGCCCCACTGGGGGCCCCCATTGAGCGTGGCACCCCTGGCCCCCGCACAGCACCCAGTCCATGTGCTACCGGACTCTGGGCAGGAAACACCAACGTCGCTGTTGAGACTGGGGCCCACATTGTCTGGGACCTGGAGAAAGGACACAGCCTCTTCCTGCTGTCACAGCCTCTGCTCCAGCCTCTGTCACCTGTGCCAGTGGCGGGCATGCCCTTCACACCCCCATGACTGGGCGCCTCGGGGGGAAGGCCTGGTGTCCGTGCCCATTGCTCCTGGGAACACTCCTGCCCAGCAGTCAGTGCTGTGCCGGAACTTCCTCCCAGCCCCGAATCTCAACCTGGGTGACGTGGGGTCTAAGCGCAAGTTCTCACGTGTCCGACAAATGTGCTGAGCTGCCGTGCTCACTTGAGTCTCATTTTAGAACAAGCTTCTTGTTTTTAATTCTCCTGAAATTTATTGGACTGTTTGCTAGTTTTGGTAACTAACCTTGCTAATGGCCGGGACTGTGAGTGAGAAACCGTCAGCTAACACGGAGCAGTTAATCCTTCCCCAGGAGCAGGAGTTTCAGGAAGACAAAGGAGGCCCACCAGGCATTCCCACCCCAGGACACTCCATCCTAGGTGCCCATCCTAGCTCCCCTGACCTGGCTGAGGACCCGACTTTGAGGACAATAGGAAACTAGCAGGCCATAAAAAATGCACAAGTTTAGTCCCAAGCCCTTCCTGCAGCCTAAAAATACAGCCGATTGATTCCTGCAGCAGCTATTTTGGAATGAACAACAAACTGCTTCCTCAAGATGAAACGGCCCCGCGGCCATAAACAGGATCTCAGACCCAGACCCCTGTCCAACGGGGTCAAGGCCCAGCTCCACACGAGCCCCGGGAGCTGTCATCTTTCCGGGGCCGGGGGAGAGGAAGGAGTGGCGCTTCTGTCTCTCTTAGTTTTACTTTGTTTTTAAATTTAAACTAACTCAGAAAAGGTGGGGCACAAAGAAGTATGTGGAGACCGGAGGAACTGAGGCTTTAGGAGCTGAGACCAGGCTGCGGAGCCATCCAGACGCCTTGTGAGCCCCTTCCCTGCCAGGCCCCTGCTCGCCCCTGAACAAGCACCGTCGGCCTTGCCCTCAGAGCCTGGGGCCTGGTGTCCCCCGGCCTGGGAAGCCCACTCACCTTGGAGGAGGGGCTCGGGCCAAGTTCAGGTGCGCGCTCTGCACGAGAGGCCTCTCCTTAGATCTCCCTGTCTTCCCACCAGACGTGACCCCTGAGGAGGGCCCTAACTGAGCCCAGGGTCAGGCCTGCTTCTTTTCACAGGGAAGGCCCCCTTTGACATCACTCCAGGGCCTCTGGGATCCCAGCACGCCTTTACCTGGTTCCTGAGAGAGGTGGAGAGGGAACAATTTCAAGAACTCCAGGGCCCACCTGCTAATGACTAACCCCAGCTAGCTCCATCTCCAATCCCGGGCTTCAGAGGTTCGGCGTCTGCTTAAAGCAATGCCAGGTTATGTGGCTGTAGGTCCCCCGCATTTGCCAGGGTGCCTCAGGTTTCGCTGTGGTGTGTTTAGCCTACAGCAGTAATTCCCCTAAAGAAAAAGTTTCTAGGAAAAGACGTTCATTGCAACACCACAATAGATGGTGACTTTTAAAAAGAAAAGAACCCTGAATGTTACCCAGGAGTTTGGCAATGCCAATTATGGTTGTGAAAACATTAGGAGTCAACACTGCATTTTCCAGAGAAGAGAACAAGCAGCTGGGTCAGCCTGGAAGAGCTGGGCTGCGGTAGCACTGGCCCTCTGCACTAGCACGGCCAGGGGACCGGGATGTCGTCGCCGGCAGAAACTCATGCTGACAGGTCCTGGGGAGGGGTGTTCTCCCCCTAGCCTGGCCTGAGCAAAGCACCAGACAAACACAGATTTAGGAATAGCCAACAAAATCTCCTGAGCAGTATTCCTCAAAACCGTTGGAGTCATAATTAAAAAAAAAAAAAAGCAAGACCACAGGACTGTTCTCAAGTCTTGAAGGAGCTGAAGGAGCCATGCCGGTGCAGCCCGGCCCTGGGCACCCAGGCAGAGGACGTGAGGGGAGAGCCAGCGAGGCCCTGACACAGCCTGGAGTGAGGTGGACAGAAGCAGCGGGCGGCTTCCCGAGCTGGGACCGGAGACCTGCGGCCGGCCTGTAGCTGTCAGCGTGTCAGCATCCGGGCAGCTGCGTGCAGGCCAGGAGGCCTCGTACCATCTTCGCAGCTTTTCTGTGCATCTGGAATAACTCCAAAATAATGTCTCTGTTGTGAGTGGTGTTGGCCTCAAGAGCAGTGATACTAGACACCGACAATCATGCCTGAGTTACTGGAAATATTACCTCCACCAAGAACTCAGGTCAAGCCAACTACCCATGAAATACGTGGCTGGAACAAAGACACCCTCAGACGCGCAGGACTCGGCGACCTGCCTGTGCATTCTGCGCTGGCACACCTCTGGATGGGGGGGCGCGAAATGGAGGGCCACTCGGGAAGAGGCAGGCGCCGAGCCGGGGAAGCGGCGCACAGCCAGGTGGAAGGAAGTCCTGAGTCAGAGCTCTGCCACAGCCTCGGGGAGACAGGGGTCAGGGGCAGGACCCGCAGGTGTGTCGCGGTGCCGGGGGGGCCCTGCGGGCCTCTCAGAGACTGACAGAGAAACAGCGTTCAGCACAGAGAACTCTGAAGAAGAAAAGCTGTGATTGCTTATTAAACCCAGGAAAAGATTAAGGTTCACAGGAAACATGACGCTAACCCACACCCTGGCTCAGCAGTAAGATGAAGAAGCTGGTTATCAAAACTTGTGAGATCATGGGGAGGTCGTGCGAGTGTGGGAGAAATCCTCAGCCTGCGCTACCTCACAGTCATAAACGGCGAATTATTTACAACAGTTGCTTCTGGGGCAGGACTTGGGGAGGTGGAGGATGCGACTATGTTTTCACAGAAAGCTTTTAACACTTTCTAAATAAATTACATGTATTTATTTAACAACATTTTAAATTTTAAAAAGGAAAATGTTCGAGATGTAATATTGAAAGAGAAAAGCAAAAAAAAAAATTGCACATGGAGATTACCAAAACCGAGTCGTAACGCTGTTAAGAGCCTACCTTTCAGTTTGCCGGTTCCCCATTCTGACGGTTGAGGTCTGTTGTGATGGACTTTTAAATAAACTGTTGACCAAACCAAAGCTGTGGGAAAGCATTGCCTTTTAAAATTGAATTCTAAATGCACGTTTGGGGGAGGTAACACGCTTTCGCCTGTGTGAGCTGCGCAGACACAGCACTGAGGGGACCAGCATCAGGAGCCACATGTTGTTAATGGTTTTATGCTGATACGTGTCTCACCACAGAGAACAGTTTCATAAATAATTGATTTTAAAGTGTTTGCCAGTCTTATTATTCATTTTTTATTTGAAATGTATTTTCTGTAGTGAAAAAAATTCCACAGCCCCTGACTACAAACCCAGCGGCCCAGGTGCCTCCCTTCCTCCCGCGCCTGGACAGCCAGCGCCTCCTCCCTCCCGCAGGTGATGTCGTGGTTCTGCTGCACTGGGAAAACGGAAGCCGTCTGTAGGATGTGCGGTCCCCATCGTGCAGCCCACGAGGCTTGGAGTCCCTGTCCTTGTGGATGTACCTGGCGGTGCCCAGCGCCCCGGAACCACAGCCAGTTCCTGGATGAGCTCCAGCTGCTGGAAACCGTGCTGGGCCTTTGCCTCCCTACTGAAGACGCTCTCCTCAGCCAGCTTTCCTTCAGCTGCTACTGCCTCCTCGTCTTGTCGTTAGCGCCTCTACTCCTGCCTCCCTTCTCTAGAACCAAGATGGGTCCCCCAGCCTGGCCCGTGTCCCTGTACCTAGGCCAGCCCTCTGTCCTGGGCCCGCTGCCCCAAGCAGCCAACATCCCCTTGGCGGCCCTGCCCTGGCCATGCTGCCTCTGCTCCCCCAGCTGTCCCTGTGCCCCGTCCACTGAGGGCCCCTCTGTCTGCAGCCCAGGCCCTGCCCCACCCAGCTGGACCCCTGGGCCCACACCGACCTCACTGCCCGCACCTGCAGCCTCCCAGCCCGAAGGCTGCTCCTTCCTTCCCTCTCAGGCAGAACATTCTAGAGCCATCGCCAGCTCCTCACACACCCCACGCAGCACGTCAGGAAATAGCTCAACTCAGTTTCAGCCCACAGAGCACGTCTGGATTGTACTCGGGGTCTGCGCTCCGTCTTCCTTTCTAGATGTCAGCCCGGTGGCTTGAGGGTGTTTCCTGCTTTACTCACTGGTGGTGCCCCAGAGCCGGGGAACATTGCCCAGAGCCGGCATGGTGCGGCCGGTGAGGGGTGGAGGGAGGGCCAGCGGGGCCCTGCTTCTGCCCTGCTCTTATGAAGCTCCTGGCCCCTCAGGAAGTGTCTGAGGCCCACCGGGACCTCCCATTGTCGCTGTAGACCCTTTCTGTCTGTCTGTTTTCATTTTTCTCAGACCCCACCATCCCTGTCCTCTTGACAGAGGTTCCTTCAGTCACATTTTTGTCTACATCTGTGCAGGTAGCACACTCTGAATACACGAAAGCATGTGGGTCTCCTCAGGAAGGAGGAAGGGAAGTCTGTCAGGACAGGGGTCCTGTCTTCTTATTAAAGGCCTGTCTTGTCTCCCGTTCCATCTTGGTGGGCTGCTCAGCCCCCGTGTCGACCCGCAGGAGGAAGCCCTCACAGAGACGGGGAGCCCACCCGCTTCCCGCTTAGACACCACAGCTGTCGGCAGCCGGAGTGCAGGAGGCTCATTACATAACGGTGACTTCCCCGCACACCCACCCAAAACCTCCGGGGTGGAGCTTCCACTTATGTCCCCAAACCCGCCGCAGTGGCCACAACATTCACAGGCAGCATCAGTGCCTCCTGGGAGTCAGGTGCGAACCCCCCGCTGGGTGACCTGAAACAGTGGGGTGGGGCGTGCTATTCTTTAAAAATGCAGAAACAGCCCAAAATCAGAGCTCATGAGATGTTGAGCCATTCTTTGCTTTGCTGGGGAAACAACCTATGGGAAGTGCAGGTCGGGGGCCACAGCCGCCTCCTGATGACAGGGTGGATTTCAGGCTGTCCGCTCCCTGACACGTGTGTGTCCACTCCCTCTCTGCTGGGGCGCACGCCAGCCCGGCGGCAGGCGAGGGTCTGGCCGGGCCGCATGAGGTGGCTTAGTGCAGTCTGGCTCCAGCACCCAGGATCCCCTGGGGTCTCTGGGTGGGATGGGCTCTCGTGTGGGATGTGCTTGCACAGGTGGCAGGGACACCCGGCTTCCGGACTGCAGTTTGGTCACTCTCCCTGGGAACGGGAAGGGGGTCCCTGGTCCAGGTTGAGGGGGGCAGCCTGTGTTGGCTACAGCCTTAGGGGAGGAGCTGGTGGTGCCAGCACAGAGCCCAGACCGAGTCCAGCCCCTGCCAGGCTGAATTCTCTCCCACAAATTCATAACCAATTTGGGGGCCAGGATTTTTAAATTTCCTGCCCAGATAGTCCCAAGTATCTAAAATATAAGTCATATAGTTAAAATATCTGGGTATTTTTTTAATGTTAACATCTTCCTCTGAGTATCAGGATGCAGCCAAGGCGCAGCAGGAGACTGTTCATCTGCTCGGCAGCAGGACAACTTCCCGGGTTTGTGGAACCAGGAAGCCAGCTCCACCACCCCACTGCAGCTTCCCTCACAGAGAAGGCAGTCCGCCCACAGCTCCTGGAAGTCTGTGGGGAATACAAGTCCCATTCTCCTGCCTGCAGACGTCGCATGGTTCTCAGAAGCACCGGAAACAGCACAGTTTGCAGTGGGTGGGACAGAGAAGGATAACTGAATTCCCAGGTGAGCCCACAGGTGCACCCACAGATGCTCCCGCAGGTGAACACTTGCAGGTGAAGGTGTGGAGGGGCTGACATCTCCACTGATACTGAAGGAAATGCAGTTGCACTCGAGGAAATGTTGCCTATGCCTCTAAAGTGAACTTTCACTTAAATATCAAGTGAGAGAGAAAAACCACACACTTTTGAGAAGGAGGCCCATCATCCAGGCCCTGGTTGAATGTCACACAGGACTTAACCCTCGTCTGGAGAGAAGTTGGAGGGTGGGGGACAGATTGTCTGGTGACTATCCATCCCTTTCCTCCTCAGTGTGGACCCAGCTTGCCCACCCCTAGGCAGTGGCCTCCAGCAGGAGGATTCCCTCTCCCAACACTGGAGCTGCCACGCCGAGGGTCAGCATGTGGGAGGGATGGGCCAGGGCAACAGCTGTTGGATGAGAAGGAAACTCTGCAATAAATACACACAGACTCCAGAATGTTCCGTGACATCATCTGCATAATCCCCAGTGTGCAGTGAAGCCAGCCGTGGCTCAGCCGGACTGGGGCCAGTGTGTGCCCTGCTGGGAGGGGGGACTCAGGTGGCTCACTGTCCTCCACCCCTGGATTTGCTTGGAGCCACAAGGAGGTGGAGGAGCAGGGCTGGAGGGAGGCAGGAAGTGCCGGGTACAGAGTGCATTTCACAAAAGTGAATGCCCTTTGCTGGGGTGTGATCTCTGGGCTCTGCTGCACTGTTTGCAAATTCTGTGAGCAAAGCACATGCAGATGAAGGAGGTAAGATGGACAGACAGCAGACCCAGCAGCACAAGTGCCACCTGGGCGGGTGCAACCTTGGAGCCACAGACGGACAACTTCTCATCAAAACGTACTTCACATCTGCCATTTCACAGATCTCCTTTTTCTGATAGAACCCAAATTGTGAAATTAGAAATGCCTGAATCTTTGAAAGCTGAGTACAGTTGATTTATAACATTATATAAGTTTCAGGTGAACAACATAGTGGTTCACAGTTTTTTAAAAGTTATATTCCATTTACAGTTACTGTAGGATATTTGCTATACTCCCTGTAGCTTATTTATTTTATCCTTTTTTTTGGAGGGGGTTAATTAGATTTATTTATTTTTATATACATATGTATTTATTTATCTTTAATGGAGGTGCTGGGGCTTGAACCCAGGACCTTGCGCGTGCTGGGCACACGCTCTACCACTGAGCTGCACCCGCCCCGGTAGCTTACTTATTTTGTACACACTGGCGTGTGTCTCTGAATCCCTCCCCATAGCGCGTCCATCCCCACTTCCCTCTCCCCTCTGGTCACCACTAGTTTGTTCTCTGTATCTGTGGGTCTGTTTCTTTGTTGTTATGGTCACTAGTCTGTTATATTTCTTAGATTCCACAGCTAGGTGATA